>NC_052049.1:163113194-163435921 GCF_903992535.2 Arvicola amphibius | reverse complement strand
GCATAAAAACTAAACAAATAGCAATTATTTTACTCCAATAACTGATAGCCTAATTAAATGTAATCTTCTAAACACCCTTTACAAAGCAGACATAACACAAACAGTAAAAATAAGTCACAGCTATAAGCTATTAAACTAAATTTATTTTTAAATATAAGGACCCATTTAAACCCACATTGGAAAAGATATGCACATTAATCTAATTTCAAAAATAACATAGAATGGATATGTTAATATTAAAGCAGGTAGGTTTCAGAGTGATGAGCAATCTCTGGCACAAAGAGGGTCACAGCGTAAAGACACAGAATATACCAATAGTCCAAGTGTCGTAGAGTAAACTCAGGACAATCCTGGTCAAAAAAAGAATGTTCTCTGATGACAACAGAGTCAAACTAGAAAAAAATGCTGCTCTGCTGTCTGGAAAATCTCCAGATGTTGTGAAATAAAACAACTCAAAGCAACTGGGAGCCAGAGAACACTTTTTTTTTAATTGGGGTATTTTCAACATAAAGAAAGTGAAAACAGCATAAAATCTGCGGGATGCAGCTAACATCGCACTTAGAAGGGAATCTGTGTGACTAACTGCCTATATTAGACAAGAAAAATCATCTCAAATCGGTGATCTCTGCTTCAAAGTTAATGAATTAGAAACCAGAAAAACAGAAAACACATTATAGCAAAAACGGAATCTTTGAAAAGGTCAATAAAAATGATGAGCTTTTAATGAGACTGGAGGGAGGAGAGGAGGAGGGTTAGGGAGGAAGGAGAGGAGGAGGGCTAGGGAGGAAGAGGAGGAAGAGGTCAAATTACCAAAATCGGGAAGGAGAGAAACGACATAGCTGCTGATTCTGCATGTATTTGAAAAGATGATGAGGAAATCATAAGCCTCGCTTGATGCTAATACTTTTTATGATTACATGAAATAGAACGATTTCTTGAAAAATATAAATTACCACAGTTTGCCCCAAAACAAATGGATAACCAGAATAGCTATAATAAATCTTTTAAAAATAATTACCTTCTATTTTAAAAGGTAGAAGACCCCAGGGTCAAATTATTTCACTAGTAAGTTCTATGAAACTTTTTCATTTTTTTTTTTTTTCGAGACAGGGTTTCTCTGTGGCTTTGGAGCCTGTCCTGGAACTAGCTCTTGTAGACCAGGCTGGTCTCGAACTCACAGAGATCTGCCTGCCTCTGCCTCCCGAGTGCTGGGATTAAAGGCGTGCGCCACCATCGCCCGGCCGAAACTTTTTCATTTTTGGATAAGGTCTCACTACGTAGCCATGATGGCCTAGAACCAGATAGAGACCAGGCTGGCCTTTAAAGGTATTTGCCACTGAGCCCAGGCTATGAAACATTTAAGGCACGAATAGCATCCATTCTACACAAATCTTTCCAGAAAACAGAAGAAAAAGGGAGTATTCATTCTTTAAAGTCAGACTGGCTTGGTGCTGTCCCTGGACAAGATGTTACTAGAAAAGCACAGCTAAAAGCCACCACATAAACCTCACAAGCAGACAAACAGTATCTAACCACTCACCAAATGGACCGCATAAGTTGCATGCATATATGTATGCATGTAATGGTAATAGTTCAGAAGGAGAGGTTACGCAGTTGGGAGGGGGGCCAGGGACAGAGGAAACATTGAGGTGAGAGAGGGAAGGATGGGAATGACGCAAGGACAGTACTGCATGAAAATTCTCAAAGCAGTTTTCTCAAGTTAAAAAAAAAAGAATGAATGCATCATGACTAAGTGGGATTTACAGCAGGAATGGAAAACGACTTCCACACTCAAAACTCAATCAGTGCAATTCACTCTGCGAGCAGACTCAGAAAGAAAGGAGATTTGGGAAATCATGGACCATTTGAGATGGTTGGAGAAATACATGGGGGAAGGGGAGATAGGAGCAGCCATTCAGAGCACGTAACTACCATCATACCTCCGGACCAACCGGTCAAGTGTTGAGGCCAGCCCTGGCCTCTGGTCACTGGAGGCAGGCATCACTGCTAATGAGAAGGGCCATTGCCAACCCTGTCCATCATCATGGACTCGTTCATTTCCTGGGTTTGTAGAGTAGCTGGTTCCAGCTTCAAAGACCCCAAAGGGTCCTGCCAAGTTGCTGGGAAGACTGAAAGGTGCGGTAGCTGCAGGGAATCTTGTAAGTCTAGGAAGCGACTTCAGCTGCCCTATGTACAGAAGTGACAAATGTCACAGAGAAGGGACATCTATGAGTTCCATTTTATGGGCTGCAATTTAAGCTCCTGAACATTTGACAGGATATCACTGCTTGAAGAAGAAACACCAGGCAAACCATTATATACATCACCTTTAACCCTAGAAAGACAAAGGTGATAAAAAAAATCAAAGCTGAATATCCTGTGCCACCCTCTCTGGCCAGACCGCCCCCTCACACCACATCCCAATGTCCCCAGGCCTCTACGTACGTGAGTGCTCTAGACCATAGCTAGATTTGGGCATCAACATCTCGCACCAAGTTCAGTGCTCACTGATGAACTCGGGTGCCTCTGTCACTGAACCTTGCCGGTCTTTTTTACAAGAGACCAGATCAGCTGTTTCCAAAGTCCTTAGATGCTGAGACCTCTGGACTTCATGAACTCTCTTTGGAGACTCAAGGCAATCTCTTCACCGTGAGATTTCGTAATGCAATGGACCAGAATCAGCATTCCCATTCCAGCGTGGAGAAATGGGGCCACAGCAGGGGAAGATTCAACAGCAAGAAGACTGGAACCAAGCAGGGAAAACATCAACTCTCTTAACTCTATGTCCAGTTTCAAGGGCTTGTGAAGCAACCGTATGGCCTCCTATAGGCTTCACTATCTCCACCCTTCCAGCTCAGGCTACCTGCAGTACACATAGCCTCTCTCTTGGCTGGGTTCCTTGAGGGGGGGTGATCTCACAGTCTTGGCATTAACATCTTGGGGGGGGGGTCTACTATAACTTAGGTTTTACCTTCCCAGATTCACACAAAGCCCCTGAGAGCCTTAGCACAAGGGTTCCAACTCTGCCACACATTGCCTGGTCCTGATCAGCTTCTGGGGACTTTGATGCAAGCCTTTGGGACCCACTCGCTCTTGCATCTTTCATTCCTGTAAACCCAGTACCACAGGAACAGCACTGCCAAATGTTTCTGCTAGCTTGAGATGTAGACCACAGGTATAGCAGCCTGTATGCTGAGCCTGGAAAGAGCGGTGGACGGGGTGAGGGGTGGGGGTACTTCCCCAGGGGATTGCTTTCTAGTAAGGCATCCTCCAAAGGCGCTCTCATGTTCTGCTTTCTCTTTCCAAATGACTGCATTTTCACAAGTCTGACCCTGGGGGGGGGGGGTCGGTCTTGCCCTCAGCACACCATTCCTGCTGCCTCTAAAACAGGAAATTCACAGTTTTCAACTTTCGGCTCTTTCTCACTACAAACATAAACAATAGCAGCGAGCACTTGCCAGTCTGAAAGTCTGCCATCTGCCAAACACAGGTCTCCCTCACTTTTAGATTCACTCTCAGTCACATCTCAGGACGCTGGCAAGAGTGAAACCGGTCTTTTCAGAATATAACTTAAATGGTTTCTAGACCAGCTCAGGATGGAGACCTTATTCCCCTCTGAATCTTCAGTTCTCATCATTCTGGTCTTCCAGATTCCAATGGGAACACCTGAAAAGCTTTGTTTACAACATTGTTGTGCAACAGTTTCCTCCAAGATTGAAACATTCCAATCTGCAGGAAGCTCCTTAAACTGAAAGGCTCAACAACTTAAAATAGCTTCAGGAAGTCCCTGAAACTGAGCAGATTCACTAAGATTCACTTAGAGCCTCCCTGCCAGAGTAAGCAATAAAATCTAAGAGTACCTGTCCGATGATTGAAGCCAAGTTGCAAAGAAGAATCTCTGAACCGGGAGGGGTGGTGTAGGCTTTTAATCCCAGCACTCAGGAGGCAGAGGCAGAGGCAGGTGGATCTCTGTGAGTTCGAGGCCAGCCTGATCTACAAAAGCTAGTGCCAGGACAGGCTCCAAAGCTACACAGAGAAACCCTGTCTTGAAAAACAAAACAAAAACAAACAAACAAAAAACCCAAACAAACAAAAAAGAAGAATCTCTGAAGAGCAAAAGCAGCAAAAGACTCTGATATCAGACCAGCACTGCCTGGAAGCGGCAGACAATAGCCAAGCTGGCAGGAAGAGGTCTAGACTGAGTTATTTGGAAAGGATGCTCTCCACCCTGGTGAGCTGCCTGCAAGCAGTGCCGTGTACTCCAGGTTTTCAGCTTTTGTGAGCTGTCACCTGGGCTAGGGTGGGCTTTGGTGATGAAGCTGTCTTTGAGTCATTTATGCTCCTATAAATAATTTATCACCTGTATCCTGTAAACAGCGCTAATAAAACGCATTGGTTCAACAACTTGGACGTCGGTGGTGTCTGTGCTGTACTTTGGTGTGTTGTGGGGGTCCCTATGCAGGGTGAGGAGACCTGCACAATGCATCTACCCCAAGAAAAAAACTGTCATGCAACAAGCATTCTTCGTTGTTGTTGTTTGGGTTTTTGTTTTTTTCTTTAGAGACAGGGTTTCTCTGTATAGCCCTAGGTGTTCTGGAACTCGCTCTGTAGATCAGGCGAGCCTCAAACTCACAGAGATCTGTCTCCCGAGTGCTGGGATCAAAGGTGCACACCACCATTGCCCAGCTACAATACACACTCTTGGTTTTTGTAATCCAAAATTCCAAACTTTTCCACATTCCTTCTAGAAACAAGGTTCCAAGGCCTAAGAAACATGTGATCAGTTTCATGACAGCCTCCCTTCTTAGCACCAGCTTTCTTCCTGAGTTACTCTTCTTGCTTGTGTAACCTATCAGACAACAGCAATGGAAGGAGAGGAGGGATTGTTTTGGCCTACAGTTGAAAGGTACAGTCCACCACCATGGGAAGGCTTGGCAGTGGGAGTATAGGGCGTCTGCCTTCAGGAAGCAGAGGACAATGAATGCCAGCATTCATAGTGAAATCAGTAATCAGCTCAGCTTGATTTCTCCTTTTTATTCAGTTCAAGACCGTAGTCGATGCCAGAAAAGATGGAAGATAGGTAATTCTTAAGTAGGTAGATCGCTAGAGAAAGAGGTCCTGGCCTATATCAGGCTAAACCCCAACTAACTTCACTTTGATTCTACGTGGCTAACTTTTGGGTTCTTTTTTCAAAAGAAATCATCGTTTGGAAGGCTCATTCTCCCTGACCCCAAGGCCAGCTCTCTCCAGTGCTCCAGTGGGCTTTTCTCAGTGGTAACTCCAAAAGTCCCTCTCTTGTCTCATCTAGTCCTAGTCTGGTTTCTGCTGTTACTTAAAGTGACTCAACCCACAAAGGGCATCCTGCACTGCTGACCCAATTCAAGGAGAAAAGGGACCCAGTTCAAATCTACAACTCTATTAAAAATATATTTAAAAGTCCAGAAGTGGAGTGGGGAAAACAAACAGTGCTTTAGCTCTGGAACTCCTTCCTGTGCTCAGTGTGTGTGTCTGTTTCTCTCTCTCTCTCTCTCTCTCTCTCTCTCTTTCTCTCTTTCTCTCTCTCTCTGTGTGTGTGTGTCTTGTGCCTGTGTGTGTCTTTGTGTGTATGCCCGTGTGTGTCTGTTTCTGTGTGTTTGTTGTTTTATTTGCAATGAATTTTTATTGTGTGCTGTGGACTGCAACCTTCTTGTTTTATAATTCTTCACTTGATAGAGAAATGGAGTCAAGAAAGGAGACCTAGCAAGCAGCATATGAAATGGTGCTTCCCATGTTTCCCCAACTCAATCAACCCAGTCACAGCTCAGTCACAGGCATGCCCTGGATTTGTCTTCTAGGTGAAACTAGAGCCCTTTAATTGAGAATCAGTAGTAACCATCAAAATCACCAAAATATAGGTGAAAAAAGGAACACATCATGAGGGGAATATTTAGGTCTTGTGTTGGGTGTTAGTTTCATGAATGCTTTTTAAGTTCTAACTAATAAGTAAGGGTTGTGGTGGTCCGAATGAGAATAGCCCCCATAGGCTCACATATTGGAATGCTTGGTCTCTATCTTGTAGAACTGTTTGGAAAGAACTGGGAGGTGTGGCCTTGTTGGAGGAGGTGTGTGTGTTACTAGGGGTAGCTTTAAAAGCCCACACTATTCCCATCTTCCCTCTCTCTCTCTCTCTCTCTCTCTCTGGCTCGCTCGCTCGCTCATGCACACTCATGCTTATGGATCAGACGTAAGCTCTGCAGTGCCACGCCTGACTGCTGCCCTGTTCCCCATCATAATGATCGTGGACTCACCCTCTGAAACTATAAACAAGTCCCATACACTCTTCTGTAAGCTGCCTTAGATATGTGTTTTGTCAAGGCAATGGAGAAGCACCTAATGCAAAGGGCAAGTTTAAACTGATGATTGCAGTGTGCCATGGACTTGGACTACAGTTAATCCCGTTCTGATTATGCAATATCTTAAATATGAAAGAAACAAGGAGAGAAGCTGGCCAAGGCAACCTCCCTACCTTCTTCCATCCTTTGTCTCTATTTCCCTTGGCTTTGTCTTTAATCACTCATCCTCAAAGTCTTCTTGGCTCTCTACTTTGTACCAGGCCTTAAGCAGAACGCCAGAAGCATTGGGATGAATCAGACAGTTCTAAAGCTTCATTGTCTTTATTGAATTATCACACTGTAGGCCATAAATATTTACAAATATCATTTCAGCTCATCTGTTTTTGTTTTGCTTTGTTTTGTTTTTTTAAAAACGAGTCACTGGCAGGTGCAAGAATGTGATCTGATACATCCCAGAGGGTCTATGAGATGTCAGAACCAAATGCTGTGGGATTTTCAAAGTGGAGGCCCTCACTCAACCAGGGCTACGAAGGAAAACATATAGAACATTGTACCTTGGTAAATTAACATTAACAAGAAGAACATGTAGGCTTGTTACAAAAGGTATAAAGATGAGAAAGACAACTTAGCCCGTGAAGTGCTCCTGTCTTTGAGTGGGGACAAGAAAAGAGGCAGCAGCAGCAGTGAAGGTGAAAGAGACAAAAGCCACACACTGGGCTCACTTGTCACCTGTGGTCCAGAAAGCAGGCTGAAAGGCAAGTCAGAGCTACCTGGGGTAAGTCCACAAAGGGAAAAAGGTCAGGGTGTGTCAAGGCCAGTGTCAGGGAGAATGAGCAGGGTACACTTCAGGAGTTCTGTGGCCCATTATGTTCTGTCCCAGGACCAGATGGCAAGAGGTAAGACTACCTGAATGGGCAGATCCAGACACCACTAAGAATATAAAGACCATCGAGTGGAGCCCGGGAGTGGCCTTGAAGGATGCATCAGGATGGATGACGACTGCCTAGACACCTAGTGGAGATGACAGCACCCGAGCTGAGGAGAACAGGGTCTGCATGTTGAGCCACCCCCTCAGCGTCCTACCGTACTGTCAATCAAGTTGAGTGGCCTATTCCCAGTGAAGACAGGCATCCCTACACTCCCTTTCTCCCACCCTGCCACAAACCTCGTCCCGGCAAGCTCTGCGCTCCCAAACACCACAGAACTCATAACTTTTACTCCGCTGCTATAAGACCGTTGTGAGTATGCTGCAAGACCAAAAGTCTCGGGTTTGACAGCTGACACCTGGGAAGTCGATAGCAAACCAAGACCTGGAAAAGCAGAGGCCAAGGAAGGCCAAGTCATGACTTTCATGTGTCCTGTAGGACTGAAAAATCTAAAAAGGATGTTTTGGACCTTCTCATAGACTTCTGCCCCACGCATGATTCTTCCTCATTCAAAAATTCTAAGAATGCAGCAAAATTTAGTTTCCTAGTAGGAAACATAAGGAAAAGATTTACTAAACACCTACTTTGTAATATGCTACAACATAACACCACACTCAGAAGAAATTCTTCTGTCCCTGTTTTTCAAATGAGAAGGCTCAAAGCAAACATCTCTAAACTGAGATTTAAGCCCGTGACTGCTTGGCTCTATGTCCATGAAATATTGTGCATTCTTTGGAATGAGACTATGCCAAGTTCATCTAGAATTTAATTGAGAGGTACTCCCTGGCAATTAAGAATATCTTATCTTAGTTATCTGATGCCAATTAAGAAACAATCCCCAAATTCAGAAGCTTAAAATCACAAATGTTTTCTTAGCATTTCTACTACTTTGTACCTCTGATTTGAGTATCTTTGAGGTTGTAGTCAAGACATCAAAAGGACTGCAGCCTGATGGGAAGGCTCCCATGGTGGCAGGCTGAGCTTAGTCCCTCACCAAGTTTCCTCACAGCACAACACCTGGCTTCCTTCGGGGGCAATGCCAAAAGAGGAAGAGAGACATTGAATGTCTCTGGTCTTTTCATTACCCAACCCCAGGAGGGACATCCTGTCTCTCCTACTATGTTCTATTTGTGAAAGGCAGCAAGTCCAGCCTACACTTCAGAGGAGGGGGGCAGGATGGGGCTCTCCAGGGTCAGGGATTACCAGAGGGCAGTTTATAGGCTGCAGACTTCAGTTTAGAGAGCATTTGGTCGGGTTATCCAGGCTATTTCCCCAAATGGCCAATTGTTTCCTCTTTCTGTGTGGCTGCTTCCTCTGAATAGAAACATTCTCTCCAGGAGGCAAGAGAGAGGTTCAATAAGACTCCAGAAGTCAATAAAACTTAGAAGGCCCAGAAAGCTCATGAAAGTTACAAGATTCACAAGGCCCCTTCTCAAGCTCGTAAAACCGGGGCCTAGAAACTCTTCTGACTACAGAACAAGCTGTGCAGAGAGCTCCATAAGGCTTTCCTGAGTTGTCATCCATATGGAAGTGGTGTAGGAGATTTTTCTGTCTATGTGTTGCTTTCATTGGTTGAATAAAGAAATTTCCTTGGCCTTTTGACAGGGCAAAACTTAGGTAGGCAGAGTAGACAGAACTGAATGCTGGGAAGAAGGGCAGAGGGAAAACTGCCGTGGAGCTGCCAGAGTCAGACATGCTGAATCTTTCCCGGTAACACAGATTATTAGAAATGGGTTAAATCAAGATGTGAGAATTAGCCAATAAGAGGCCAGAGCTAATGGGTCAGGCAGTGTTTAAGTGAATACAGTTTCTGTGTGATTATTTCAGGTGTAGACTAGTCAGGGTGGCCGGGATGAAAAGCAGGCCCTCCCTCCAACATCGGAGTGGGCTTTTGGTGATAGCCTTGTGCTTCCCCTGCTCCTGTGAGTGACCCAACACATTTTCTGGTTCCTCAAACTAAGAATTGTTTCTCTTGTCTGTCATGGATACCCTAACTGGAATGAATAGACATTTGTTCACATTTCAAAGCTGGGACAAACCATGTCCATGTTATTCTGGGGGTGGTGGTGGAGGATTTGGGGAACTTGCCCATTTCTTGATGCCCAAAGCACATTTATCAATGCTTGTGTAGTGAACCTAGCAGGCACATGGGTGTGTGTTTGAAGGCGGTAGTTTTTTCAAATTATGGCTCCTGACCCCTTCCCACCTTGTTCTTTTTTTTAAAGATTTATTTATTATGTATACAATGTTCTTCCTGCATGTACACCTCCATGCCAGAAGATGCCACCAGATCTCACTAGAGGTGGTTGTGAGCCATCATGTGGTTGCTGGGAATCGAACTCAGGACCTCTGGAAGAGCAGTCAGTGCTCTTAACCTCTGAGCCATCTCTCCAGTCTTCCCCCCCCCCCATCACCTTGTTCTTAAACTGTTGTGAAGTTCTCCAGAAAGGAGGAAGGAATGGATGCTGGCCATTCCTAGGGAGAGGAACCATCAGTTGGAGAGTCTTGGGTATTTTGCTGTCTTCAGGTTTATTTTGTTTTAAGTGCATGAGTGTTTTGCCTGCATGAATGCATGTGTACCATGTATGTGCCTGGAGCCAGTGGAAGTCAAAAGAAGGCATCTGATTCCCTGGAACTCAAGTTCTGAATGGCTGGGAACTGAACCCTGGTCCTCTTCAAGAGCAAGAAGCACTCTTCACCATCCGAGTCTTCTCTCCTTTGGAGTTTTCCTCAGTTCTCATCTCTGCTGTCCAGTTCTGTCAGTACCACAGCAACTGGCAGAGCAGATGCTCCAGAAACATCCTGAGGAGGGAGGGGAGAGCAAGTCAGTGTGTGCACGGGTCATACATGCTCCTTCAGCAGCTCTTCTGTGCAGTCACAAGGGTATACAGAGACACACAGGTACAGATAGACCTGCAAACATAGATGTAGCGGTGTAAACAAAATCATAAACGCTGTAAGTACCTGTTCAGTCTTCCCCTCTGCCTCAGCACCGAGCCGTCCTGATGGCTAAAGCACCTCTCATTGTTCAGACCTCTATAACAGCTTCCAAACTGGCCTGTGCTATCCATCCATCTAGTCTCTCCACTGGACTATCTTTCTGGACAGCCAATCTGTCAAGGTCAAAAGGCCTACCTAACTGATCTTGGCGAAAAGCCAAGCCTTTTGGATAGTCTCCAAGACCCTAAGTACTCTTCCCGTTTCATCTTACCTCCTGTTTTGGCTCCAGCCACACCACAAGCTGTTACAGGTACCTACATGAGACTATGATGCCTTCCGTGTCTCGCAGCTAATTCATGCAGCTACTTCCACAAGGCAACATTCTCAAATTGCGCTCTCCAGTCTGGGATAGGAATGCTAGAGCCTGGATCAACACATTTACCTCACAAGACTGGATTACAGTTGCTTGTCTTCTATGTCTATGGAAAACAAACAAACAAACAAACAAAAAACACCCGGACACTTTCTGATCTAGAATCTTTGCTAGAAGACCATCAAAGAGGAGTGAGGTCAGTTAGGACTGTGGGATGGATCTGATGTTAAGTCTGGGATCGCAAGCAGGTTGCCCTGGCCAGGAATCTTGACTTTCCTCAAGGAAACAAACGTGGGAGAAGTACTGAGGGTCCCTCGCTTTGGCCACACCCTCTTCCTTATCTCAGAGCTCAGGCTAGGGAGCTGCCCAATATCAATGCCTGGTGTCTTCTAAGCAATGAGCCTTCTCTCTGGCCTCAGGTGGGCGGGGAAAAGCGCCGTGGAGCAGGTGCGGCATGAAATTGTCTTTGAAAGATGAGTTGGAGTCTGGCTTCAGAAATAAAGTGTGTGTGCCTAAGGCAAGCATTCTCTTTCCACGTCGCTGTTTCCCACACGCCATGAGTACGGACACCAAAGCTATCTGGTGACGGTGGTGTCTCCTCTCTTCATCCCCCGCCCCCAGGAGCATCCGCCCCGGCTCTCCAGACACGCTTGAATGAATGGGGGAAGACCCATGCGCATGAATGAGCGCGTGTGTGAGCTAGTGTCCAAGCCAGCCAGCCGGCAGATGAGTGAATGGCGTCCGCGCCACTTCGGCTCAAGGGCGCGGGCGCGGGTTCCACTTCCCACTCCCGCCAGCTGGTGGCCTCCAGAAGGTGGCAGAGGCGGCAGCGGCCCGAGCTGGGACGGCCCGGGCGCGGGATGGTGGGGGAAGGGGCGTTCCCGGCGGCCGCGCCTTCCGCGGCTATTGGATTAGTGGCCTTCAGGGATGAGCTCAGCCGGATCGGCTTTCAGCTGCAGCCTCCGGGCCGGCCGGGAAGGCGGGGAGCAAGCGGCCGTGGAGGAGGAGGGGGAGGCGGCGGCTGCAGCATCCAGAGCTGGCCCTGGCAGTCGGCGCGCCCGGCGCACAAAGGCGCTCAGCCCCTGGGGAAGGCGATGAGCGCACCGCAACCCGGGCCCCGGCCACCGCTGCAATCATCGCGGCGTGCGCCCGGGGCGCTGGGGAAGAAGCCGGGCACTCCAGGGACCGGCGGCCGTAGTGCGGCCCGTGCGCCCTAAGCGCGGGACTCGCCGTCCTCCGGGTCAGGCGCCAAGCTTCGGAGAGGCCAGGGCGCCGGCTTCCGCGCCCCCCTGAGATCGGTGCAGTCGGGTGCTTTACGACCCGGGACCGGACCTCGGAGCCCTTTTGCTGCGCCTGAGCGCCAACTTCGCCAAGAACGTCCCTAACTCCAGGGCACCCTGCGGGAAGAGAGGGCTCTGCTGCCGGGCACAAGCCGAGAGGACGCGCCGCTGGCGGAGAAGCCAGCATCCGCGGGGTCGCTCGGGCGCCCCTGAGTGGGCAGCAGCTGCAGCAGACCTCTCTCCCGGGAGTCCCGGACCTGCCAGCGCTGGGGATTCCTCCCGGGCAGGCGCTCGCCCTCTCTTTTATGGTAAGTGTTCTTCAGCTCCTGCTAAAGGGTGCTCGCCGGCCGGCACCGGTCACACCCGGTGCTCTTGGGGTCCCTCTGGTCGCGGTCCGCGGGAATGTCTCTGCAAATTGTGACAATCCAAGCTGGTTGGTTTGCGCCGGGGCATTGAGGTACTGTGGGTTTGAGAGAACACAAAAAATTGCTCCCGGAGTCACCCGGCTATGTTTCGGTCGTACATCCGTCACTCTCTGGGGTGACCTTGGGCCAAGCACCACAACCTCGATTTCCTCATCCGGAAGATGGGGGTGATAATTGTGTCCATTTTACTAGTGTATTGGAAGGAACTGCAGGATGGTGCGGAGACCTGCACCTGGCACTCGGAAAGCACTCAGTCAGACACTAGCTAACGTTAATATTAGCCTCGTGAGCTCCAGCACATCATTCAACTTCCCGGAGCTGCGGCAGCTCCCTCAGTTGTGTGGTGAGGACAGAAATTTCTGGGGGTCCGCTCGTCGTTGCGGAAGCAAAGCACCCTGCTCTCACTTAGGTGCTGGTGGTGATCTTTATGGTTTATTTCCGACACTGGGGCAGTGAAGACTGACTGCTCGGCCGGACGAGAGCGGCTCGCGGCCGTGGGAGACAAACTTGGAGAGAATATGGAATCAGCCCTGGGCGAGGAGCTATGGGAAGCAGGGAGGAAACCAAAGCCCAGAGTGTGACGAATATGTCCACCCTGGTTGAGCCAGGAAAAACAAGGGACCCCAAACCTCTGGCTGGTGAGGGCCAGTCAGTGTGGCTCCCACGATTCGATGGTCAAGCGCTGGTCAAGCGCGGGTTGCTGAGCCAAGAAGAGAGAAGAGACACATTTGTGCGGCTGTCTCTAGAACTCTCGGCGCTGCAGTCCTGGGCTTGAATTCGAATTCTGTTTCCAGCACCAGACCGCGGGTGTGACCTTGAGCTGGTTCTCTAAGATCCGCAGCTCTTCCTCGCCTTTTTTCCCCACTTTTCTCCCCTCTCCCTACTCCAGGATTTGGGCGTGAACTCCTCCTCTTATCTTCCCACTCATCTTCCCCCCTACAGTTGTTGAGCCTATTTAGACCTGAAAGTGGGTAAGGGAAAAGTTAACTCTTTGCACCCTGCCCTGTGGGAAGCACTCACCCCTGAGGCTTCTGGTCTGTTTCCTCACTTTGGCACCCTGGTCTTTCAACTAAAGCCTGCTGTTTCTGTTAACTCAGGCTGATGGAAGATCCTTCAGACTCTCCCCACAAGACCCTTTCCCAAGCCATTCAGTACTGATTTGGGGCTGCAGATAAGCTCACTTCGGAGAAAAACAAAATGTCAAAAGCGTGATATAAACAGACTTTACAGGAGGCCACAGTTCTTGAGACACACAGGCCAGTTTCATGTTTAAGCTTCCATTAGCAAGGGCAGTAAAAAGAATTCAAGCCTTTTGCAAGCTGTAAACAAAATTAAATTCACCAGTCATGCCACCCAAATAGCCCCTCAGTTTGCATTTCTCTTTAATTCTAAAGACTGATGCATTCAGTGACTTAGAAATAAAATCTGCAGGGAAAAGCACTTGCCAAAAGCAGTCAAAAGACATGAGAAACTGGGGGAAAAATGCTACTTACTGCTACGGCTTCATATCTTCCAATTTGTAATAGATTTGGGGTGTGTGCTGGGAATGGAACCCAGGTCTTTCTGCAGGCTGGACAAGTGCTCCACCCCTGAACTCTAGCCTCAGCCCAAAATGTGTAAAGATTCTTCAAGACAAGCAAGTGCCCCAAAGGACAAAGCCTACGAAAACCTATATGTCTTACTTCACTCAGTAAGAAAAATGTGTGCAAAAGCCGTCAGATTCGGTTGTTCAGACATCAGATCAGCAAATAGTAATAACTGTTCACCAGTAAGAAGCCTTTATCCTTAAAAATGTAAACAGACCAAATTCCTCCCTAGTTAGAACTTCCTCAAGGCTGCCAGGAGTAAAGACTGAGCATGCCCTGTGGGCCTGACTACCACGGGCACCACCTTCTTTCTCATCCTCCATCTCTCCCCCACCGGAGACCCTGGCCTCAGATCTTGGTTTGCTCCAACACTCCCAGGGCTTATTCCTCTCCTGACTCCCAGCCCACCTCACCCCACCCCAGTTGGTCACAGGTCCGGAACCTTGTCATCCTTTATGGAAGCCTGTTCTGGAGACTTCGTTCATCTGCCAGGATGTGGCTGTGGCTAAGGCTCAGGCCCAAGGCAAGGTCTTTGCCCCTTGAGGAAAAGGCCCAGTGCAACTCGCCGTGCTCCAGTTTGTTAATTTTTTTCTAAGCTGTCTGGCCCACAGCCACACATCGGTGCTCCTGAAAGGGCAGTCCTCTGTTGGCACGGTAACAAAAGATCTCCAGGAGCTCCCTAGATAGAACAAGAAGCTGGATGTGGAAAGTCAGGAGGGTGGAAGGACCTAGGTCCAAGTCATCAGAAGTCTTTCCTGGTAATCATTTTTTTTAAAGGTACTTAATGTATGCACTTAACTTGTGTGAGCATGATCGTTCATACTTGGCAAAAAGATCAATAATAAAAAATTAAAAATCTAGCAGCATATTTAAATAAAACATGGTCCCTGCATGAGCTGACTGGCTTTCCTGATGCTGCTCTGTTACAGGCGTCTGTTCAGGGGCTGCAGGAAGCAGCTGTCTGGCCCATCCTTTGGGAAAGACCCCAAATGAGCTGTCATAAACTTTGTGGAGTGTTGATTGCATGGGATTGATTCTTGCTTCACAGGTTGAATGTGGAACTTAACTCACATTTCAAATGCATACTTCAGTCGTGAAAAAAATTCTTGTTGGTAAAAATACAAATGTTTCAGCCCATCAAGCATTTCTTCTAGTTTTTTTCCCCTCTCACCTTACAGCCCATGCTAGACTAGAACTCACGATGGATCCCAGGCTGGCTCCAAACTCTCAATCTTCCAGACCCCTCCAGGTGTGGGCCGTCACACCTGCCTGACAGGCACTTCTTAATGCAGACAGGTAGTGTGCACAGGACTGGTCCAGAAGACGGGCTGCCGTCAGGTGGACACAGGTTAGCCTTCTAGAAAGAAGCATGTGATGCCGGAGACATCAGTGGGACTAGATTGTTAGGATGACATCAAGGGGCAGAGAGATGCAGAGAGGGTGCACAGAGGTGTGAGAGACTGTCAGTAGGCAGTGACAGTAAGCAAGTCCCCGAAGCTTGAGGTGAGAAGGGGTAAGCCGTCTTGAGAGCGCAGTATCACTGCTTGGAGAAAGACTATAAGGAGGGATTGACCATGAAGCCCTTGGGTGTCAGCTCAAGGGGTGCATGTTTAAATGAGAAAGTGATGGGCAGCTTGACTGGTTAGAGTTCCAAGATGAGAATCATAGGTCTTCCCTAGGAGACTGCTCCAGAGATTCCACTAAGGTGGAAACCAAGGGGAACGAGAAAGTATTGAGTGGGAGTGACTGACAGAGAGGAACCTGGATTATGGAGATGGAGGAAGCTGAGCTCAGCCCAGGTCACGTGATTCTCAGATTCTCAGATGTACCACAGTGTTGGGAAGGTGGCCACATGCTCAGTGGAAAGCTTAGAACAGAAAGACACACCACAGAGTCACCAAAGGAGCATCCAGAATGGCCAGAGGCTAGGTGAGGGAGGGCAGGCAGGGCTAGGGACATCTGCAGAGGGATGGAAGGGCAAATTTAAGAAAGGATGCACAGAGAGGAGGGGACAGAGTCTTAGATGTTGCCTTGAGGTGTTGCACGCGTAGGGCAGGCAGGAAAGTTGGTATGGACACGCTATTTCTCTAAGTGCCATGTACTGCTTACAGGAGTAGTTCAGGACAGCGCCAGCATCACCTTCTTGGGTTGTGATCCTGTGAACTGTGTTTATGGGGGACCACACCTCTGCCTTTTCCAGAAGTGAGTGAGCTTGGCCCAGTGAGCCCCGTAAAGCCGTCCCCACCTGTTAGCCGCAGTCTGTGTGATAAGTGAGGGAAGGAGAAGAGTCCTAGGGGTGGAGTGCTTCTCATAGGCGGGTCCCTCCTGTCTGCCAGCATCTCCCTTTTCCTCCCTTCCTCTTTCCAAGTCTGATGTCTGGAGCACACCCAGAGAGACGCCCCAGGCTTACGAGAGGGATTCCTAAGCCCTCATTGCAGTCCTCTAGATTTCCCTGGATGCTTGAATGGCCCTGCTTCTCTTTCAGGAACCCTGTTTTCAGACAAGTGCTTATGTGCAATGCGTTACACTCATCTTGGGAGAGAAATGAGAGGTTAGACACGCAGACGACTGGTTCCTTTAATAGATGTTTTCCTCAAGGGTCCCCCCTGGCAGCCCTTCCTCAGCCTCTTTTGCCCCAGTGTGAACCAATGCTGGGCTCACAGAGGACAGCTGTGCTACAACACAAAACCACAGGTCCCCAGGGTGGCCGCACTGCCAACCGGGACTTCCCATGGTCCCTCTGGATCTGACCTATGTCTCTTTCAAATGACCTTGTACAGCATGCCAGCCTAGTCACTACCACCCAGCAAACCTCCTGCCTCCCAGCTACTGCTTTTCCTGCTGGCTGACAGCTGAGCTTTTATCCCCCTGAGCCTCTGACTCTGTGTGGGAGGAGGATTCCCATGGAAACCCCAGGAGGAGGGGAGGCTGGGGAAGCCTCATTGATTGAGCTCTAAGAAGATGGGACCGGCAGGAGTCAGGAGTCGGCCCCACCTGGACTGGACAGATGGCTGCTTTTGTGAGTGCTGGGGGAGAAAGGCAGGCCAGGCCTGTTGTAGAGTGAGCTCCCTGTGTGTATTATGGGAGAATCTATTGGACATCTGTGACTAAAGTCCTGGGGGTGCCATAGTTTATTCACTGCTGGTAGGTTCATTCTGAGTGATCATCTTTTAATAAAATACCCATCCATTTTAGTGTTTGTGGCAAGAAAAGCTCACGGACAGTCCATAGGCCCCCGGCCCAGGCAGGTCTCATTAGCCCTGAGGTAGCATGATGCTTCAGTTATGTCTTCATACTGCAGCTGCCTGGTCATTCACCCACCTTTTCGTCTATACCAGACCCTTATGGATGAAGTCCTGGGAACTCCATCTAGGACACTCAGCTCCTGCTCTGGAGGTGTCGTAGTCCGGCTCTTCATGATAGATGCTCTGATAGGGACAAGCACAGGAACTCTGAGAGCCTGGAGCCAGATAGGGGACGTGTTTGTCCAAGAGATGTTGATGGCCAAGCCGAGTGGAATTCTCAGATGGCGCATGGGGGAGGCGTGCAGAGACAGGGAGGGACAATGGCAGCCAGTCAGGGAGATGGAGGAAAGGGTCCAGTGAGGGTTGTGGGCCGGGCAGGAACTGTTGAACATCCTGGGAGGATTCAAGTCGGATCGGGTGTAAGCAGAGAGCGTGGTCTGGCTTGTGTTTTTACGAAAGCGCCTTCCCACCTACTAAAGGGACTTCAGTGCTCAGTGCCTTGCTTCTGCAGCCCTTGTCATTGTTCACAGCTGCCATGGGTTCTCACCCCTATGGGGTGCATTTCCCTAGAGGGAGTAATTGGGTTTTATACCTTTCTCTAGCTGTGGATCCCTAGGGGGAGAGCATTACCCCTAGTTAAAGTATGAAACTTGCCCTACTCCCTGACCCCAGCAAGGCTAAACCCGGAGGCCACACTGAAGGGAGGGCATGTCACTCAGCTGTCACCAGATGCCTAAGGTCATCAAGGTCCTTGCAGACAGACCCTTCCCCTCTTGAACCCAGCCAGCCCACGTGAGACTTATTTGACTGTAGAAAGTACAGTATAATATGTAAAGCACTGAGGCTTTTGGAAGAGTGTGGCAAGGCTGCTTCATGTTGCCTCGTTGCCCTGCTGAGTAGTAATACCCACTAGGGTCCCGGGAAGGGCCATCGACAATCGTGAGTTTTTGTTTTCCTGCTTGGTCATGACTGAAGCCTCCGAATGAAGCAAATGCTTCAGATAATGTCTTTAAGCATTGCCACTGGAATGGCATACACATTCTGTTGGGTTTGGGAAGTGGATTCGGTACTCTTTGGTGTGGGAAGTGGATTCGGTACCCTTTGGTGTGCTTCAGTGTGCCTGCTGCTTACTGGGTTTATTCCCACCAGGAAGTTAGATTCTATTGTCTGTCCTGTGTGCCTGGCCATGTGCCACATGCTGCAATAGAAATGAGAGGAGAAATGTGGTTGGCTAGAGGGAGGGAGTGGGGATGAAGCATGGTAGAGTCGCAGAGTTGCTGTGTCCCCAGCTCTCAGCTGCAGAGCGCCCAGCACACGGAACATTTCCTGCGTGTTTGTTCAATGGATAAAAGAAGCAGAGGAGTGAGGAGCAGTCTGTGTGGAGGAGACCGGCAGGTGACAGTCAAGAAGAGCTGCTCAGAGAAGACGGCATGGACAGTGCTCTGTGTCTTCAGTGATGCTCTGGGTCTTTGCACTGAGAGCCTCCCTGCAACAGCCTATCTATGTGCCTGCCCTGTGTGCCATCCCTGGAGGGCGTTTCTCAAGATGGGAGGTGCTTCCTGGGGGACACAGAAGTGTAAGGACAGCTTTTGTGTCTGGGTTAGGTGGCCTCAGCAAAAATCAGATGACCAGGTCCAGAAAAATGTCCCTCCTGACTAGTCTGGGGTGCACAGAAGTTGGAGTGGGCCGCCAGAGACTTGGTGGCCCAGAGCAGGTTTCCCAAGAGAAGTGAAAGAAGTCACCATGCAGGGTCCCCCGCCTTCAAACACCTCTACACTGTGGATTCTGGGCACTTAGCACAGATATTCACTCCACGGCAGAATTCTGCAGCAATGGCAGGGGACACACACAGCTTAAAGGGACCCTGTCCTTCACAGGACTCCTGCTGAGGATGCTGTTGGTAACCAAACAAGCAGGGAGTCAACCACGCTTTAGTGAGGATTCTCAGAAGTTAAGTCCTTGCCCAGTGCCCGGCAGATGGGCAGAAGTCAACCCATCCAGGTCCCCCGGCTTGTGTCCTGTAGTACTGCTGCTGGCTTCCTTTAGCCCTGACATGAATGCACAGGAAGACCCTGCACTGGGAGCAGCGGAGGAACAGTCTATTTAGATGCTCACCTGGTTATACCCTGAACAGCGGGGAGACTTGTCTGCCACTAATAGGAATAAAAACTTGGAGGGAGACTCTGCCAGAATGACCCAGCATGGGAC
Organism: Arvicola amphibius; assembly: GCF_903992535.2. NCBI lineage: Eukaryota > Metazoa > Chordata > Mammalia > Rodentia > Cricetidae > Arvicola > Arvicola amphibius. Next base: position 163,416,606 of record NC_052049.1, on the reverse strand, counting down.
AGCCAAGAGCTGGTAAGGAGCTGCCCCAGGGAACCTTCTGGGACAGTTGCAAACTTGTCGTGCTATAGAAGTGAATATGAGAAAGGGGAAGGGATGGGGCCATTCACGCAGAGTGGTGATAATGCCCTGGAAGGAACTGTTTGAAATAGTATGGAGGAGGAGGTGATAGCCCAGGCTTGCACATCCAGCCACCCTAGGCCTGCTGTTTGACTAGGTATGTGACCCCGTTCACATTATGCCATGCCTCTGAAGCTGTGTCCTCCTTTGAATGCAGGAGCATGCTGTCTGCCTCATGGTGCCCATGGGGAAGCTGACAAGCTGACTGGCATCTGTAGCATCCCGGGTTTTCCACTGCATCCGTAGGCTTTATCTTCATAGCTTTATCCAGTGGCCTCTCAGGGCCTCTGTGTGGGAACTCTGATCCTGCTACACATTGCCTGGTTTCCATGGCTCTCTGGAGCCATGGAACAAACCTCTATGACCCACTTAATCTTGTATCTTTCTCGCCTCCAAACCTAGTACCTCATAGGCGGTGCCAACAGCTTCAGTTATAGCCTGGTGGTCTTGGCCACAGCTGTAGCGGCCTTTGTATCTGGAATTGCTTTCCTAGTGCTGATTCTTGAGGGTAGTGATGGAGAAGCAGGAGAGATCAGAAGCAGATGAGGCTTTGAGTTCAGGATGGGACCAGCTCTGCCATCTTTGAGCTATGTCTCTTTGACTGGGCAGCACCCCTCCCGCACTGCTTCAGTTCCTAGACTGTTGTTACAGGAGCATAAGGCTTCTCCTAATGAGCTGTGAAAGTGTCAGGTTGCAGCTCTCTTGCCTCCCAGCCCCCACCCTTCGGCATCCCTGTATAGACAGACTCACAGGTGTGTCCTTGGACTCATGTTGGATCCAGCAATTGCACCTCCCCATTGTGGGCCCCATGATCTACACACAAATATTGGTGTATCTTTTACAGCATGGTTGAGGCTCAAGGGATGGGCAAAACCAATAGAAGAGCTAGTGGACAAAAGCAAGATATCTTCTAAAATTGTCTCAGGGCATCCACTTTTGCTCCATTTGGGGCCCATTGTTGGTCCCATCCTCACTCCTTGAACTCTCTCCTCCATGATAATGTTCCTTATTTGTTGGATTCTGTCTGTCTCTTGACTCTTCCCATTACCAATACCTTCTTTTCCTCATAGTGTTTCGTAAGATGTGTGCTAGCTACTTTTTCTTCCAGCACAGTGACAGAATACTTGATAAGAAGAAACTTGATAAGAAGAGTTTATTTGAGGTTATAGTTCAAGGGGACACAGTGCATCATGGCAGGGAAGAGTAGGCTGCAGGAGTGGGAGGGGCTGACTGCCTTTCATTAGCAGCCAGGAAGTTGAGACAACAGAGAGAAATGGAGGAATATCAAGGAAAGAGTGGGGAAGATGCCAAATCCTGTAGCTCCGTGTGCAGCCCCTGGGACTCGTGACAAAATCATCTGGGCTCCAAAAAGCTTAGGTAGCCAACCCTCCAACTTTTTCACCTTCAACACATGCAGCATCTCCCTTAGGCCAGATTTATTCTATACCTGTACCTTTACTCAGTAAATGTCCCATAGTTTTGACATCTCTAACATCCTGGGCTCTCCAGGGCAGCATAGATTTTCTCCTTCAAAGCTGCATAGCAGTGACCTCTCTGGGCCTTTTTGTGGGAACTCTGCCACTCCCATACATAGCCTTGTTTCAGTGGCTCTCTGGAACCTTAGAGCAAGCCTCTATAATCTTTAATGTCCGCAAAACTAGTACCTCCCGAATAAAATAATACAATCAACTCGAGATATAGTCTGGTCACCTTGGTCACAGCTATAGTGGCTTCTGTAATGCCTCGTTAGATCTGGAGCTGCTTTTCTAGGAAGTTGTTGGGATCAGGGAATCCCTTTAACAGCTTTCTTGGTTCAGGTTCTCTCCTTTCAATTAAAGTTGGCGTGTGTGGTGAGTGGTATCTTGTTTGCACGAATCTTTCCTATTGTCCTAGTAATAGAGCAGGAGATTTTTCTTTAATGGAGTTAACCTAATTAACAGTTCCAGCCTCTCTCCTTTTGCATCTGCCTGGTCTGCCGCTTTAAACGTCCTCATTGCCTTAGTTTCTTTTCTGTTGCAGTGACCAAACACCGTGACTAAAGCAACTTACAAAAGAACGCATTTAGTTTGGTGCTCATGGTTCCGGAAGGTTAGAGTTCATGCTTGTTACGGCAGGGACCGTGGCAGCAGGCAGGCCGGCATGGCAAGGGAGCAGTGGATGAGAGCTTACCTCTGACCTATAAGCAGCAGGTCGAGAGATGGTGAGGGAGAGACTGGGAATGGCATGGGCTTTTGAAACCTCAAAGCCAGCCCCCTGTGACACACCTCCTCCAACAAGGCCACACCTCTAAGCCTTCCCAAACAGTTCTAACAATGGTGTGTGTGTGTGTGTGTGTGTGTGTGTGTGTGTGTGTGTGTGCTCATTCAAACTACCATACTCATTCACTTTCTAGCCAGAGGGCACATTTAAAAAATATTTTCTTGCCCCATTGTCCGTAACATTCACTGCAGACCTGGATAAGATCAGTTAGTTAGTAGCGATAATTCCATAGCCTGAAAGTTACCTCTCCTCAAAATTTCCTCTGCCTAACACATTAGGGTGTTACTTTTAAATTGGGCCTCACTCAAGTTCTCAGGACAGGGGCAGGGTGAAGCCATATGTCAGGATTCTGGCCTTTCAAACTCTCACCAGAATACTTTAGGTTTTGCTACAGTGCTCTAAAGTTTTTTTTTTTTTTTTGTAACCCAGTGTTCCAAACTCTTTCAAATTTCTCCTTCAGACAAATCCCAAAGCCTAAGCCCACATGGCCAGATTTATCAGAGTGGTGGCCTCTCTTCTCATTACCATGTTCTGTATTAGTTACTCTCTGTCGTTGCTATTGGCAAAAACACTTAGTGAGAAATGACTTAAGGAAGGAAAGGTTCAGTCTGGCTTACAGTTCAAGAGGATACAGTCTGTCACACTGAGGAAGGCACGGTGGCAGGAACAGGAAGCCAGCAGGTCACACTGTATCTGTAGTCAGGAAGCAGAGTGGATAGGAAGTGGAATTGGCTTGTAAAACCTTGAGACCCACCTCCTGAGACCCATTTTCTCCAAAGGGTTCTATTGCCTAAAGATTCCACAGACATCCCAAACAGCGCTACCATCCGGGGATCGAGTGTTCACACACAGGAACCTATGGGGGACTGTTCACATTCAACCCACAGCAGGTAGGCTGATCATTATTTTAATCTATCTTCTAGCTGGCTGTCAAGAAACAACTTTTAACTGCAGTGGAAAGTCATTTTTTTTTGTCTTATCAGCTCAGTGAAGATCCAAAAGATGAATGGCTCCTTGCAGGAGTGTAGAAAAGCGGACAGCCTTGTACATCATGGACCTGAGTGTATTCTGGTCAACTCAGGGGATGGTAAATGAACTCCATCTTTCAAAATGGCAGATGCACTGAATCTAGCAGTTTCATTTTCCCCACTTATTTAGCTGTGCTCCCAGTTGTGCTCAACGTTTTATACACGTGACACTCGGCATGGTTTGAATGGCACAATATCAAGGAAGAGCAAGTAGAAAGTGAGAAATAGAAAATTTGGTTAGTACACATTTTTGGTATTTCTCAAATTGAGAAACTGATTTAATATTTAATTACATTTTACTTTTTTGTTTTGTTTTTGGAGACAAGGTTTCTCTGTAGCTTTGGAGCCTGTCCTGGAACTCGCTTTGTAGACCAGGCTGACCTCGACCTCTAGAGATCCAGCTGTCTCTGCCTTCCGAGTGCTGGGATTAAAAGCGTAGGCCACCACCACCCAGCTTACAAATTTTACTTTTTGAATAATTTTAGACTTAATAGAAAAACTAACCCCACACTTACCTAGCTGCATGAAGCCCTGGTTCAATCTCCAATGTGGGAGGAAAGGAGAGAGAAAGCAGGTAGGGGAGGGGAGGACCAAAGCAACATAGAGAGGTTTCATTTGCTGACTCCACAACTCCTTCCTCTACAGTTAACTCTTACACTAATATTACGTATTTGTCACAGTTAACACACCAATATTGCTACATTATTATTATCCAAATGATTTTTTTTTGTTTTTGCCCACAGTCCTTCTTTTGGTTCCAGTATCCCACCAGGGAAGCCATGTTATGTTTGGTCCCATGTCTCCTTGGGTTCCTCTTTGTTGGCCCAGTCTCTTGACCTTTTCTTCTTTTTAGTGACCTTGACAGGAGGAGTGCTGGTTGGGCATCTTGGGTTCCCTGCCCCACCAAGTGGAATTTGTTCTGTTACTTTTATGATTAGACTGTGCTCCTGTGCTTGTGGAAGAAGGAACCACAGAGAAAGTACCTCTTCTTTATGCACATTGATGGCATTCACAGCTTGCATAACAGGCAGTAATAGCTTCTAGAAAACACAGTATGATGGATTAAATGGGATTAGTCATTGGTTTACTTCTAGTTTTATGGTAACTATCCCCCCTCCACAAAAAAAGAACTAGCTCTTGGATTTTCTCTTAATTCTGTTATTTTTCTACCTAATTGTGCTTAGTTTATGTATTTTCATTTTAAGAAGTGTAACAGTGTGGAATCAGTGAGCTGGCACGCTCAGAAGATGGAGGTTCCAGCCAGCAAGCTTGATGACCTGAGTTTGATCCCAGGACTTCTGCAGTTAAAGGGGAGAACCGATCCCCATGAGCTGTCCTCTGATCTCCATATTCTCATCTTGGCGTGCGTGCCCCTCACTCCAAATAAATGAACAAATGTCAGAAACCAATTGTTAGTGTAAGCACATTATCTATGACTTCCTTGTGTCAGACGCATCCCACAAACTTAACAGATGAATTTTCTGTTACTTTCTAGGTAACTATGCATTTACATATAAAAATTTAAAATTTGAATTGTTTATAGAAAATCTAAAAAATTCTCATCCCCTGTTACCAGATACTGTGCTATATTTACTTTCTGAGTCTTTATCTGTATCTTAATATGCAGGAAATGCTTTTTTTTAATCATTTTTAAATTTTTTATTGAGCTCTACATTTTTCTCTGTTCCCCTCCCTGCCTCTCCCCTTTCCTCCAGCCCTCTCCCAAAGTCCCCATGCTCCCAATTTACTCAGGAGATCTTGTCTTTTTCTGCTTCCCATGTAGATTAGATCTATGTATGTCTCTCTTAGAGTCCTCATTGTTGTCTAGGTTCTCTGGGATTGTGATTTGTACACTGGTTTTCTTTGTTTTATGTTTAAAAATCACTTATGAGTGACTACACATGATAATTGTCTTTTTGAGTCTGGGTTACCTCACCTCAAAATGATGTTATCTAGCTCCATCCATTTGCCTGCATATTTCAAGATGTCATTATTTTTTTCTGCTGTGTAGTACTCCATTGTGTAAATGTACCACATTTTCCTTATTCATTCTTCGGTCAAGGGACATTTAGATTGTTTCCAGGTTCTGGCTATGACAAACAAAGCTGCTATGAACATAGTTGAGTACATGTCCTTGTGACACGATTGAGCATCCTTTGGATATATACCCAAAAATGGTATTCCTGTGTCTTTAGGAAGGTTGTTTTCTAATTTTCTGAGAAGTCACCACACTGATATCCAAAGGGGCTGTACCAGCTTGCATTCCCACCAGCAATGCAGAAGTGTTCCCTTTACCCCACAACCTCTCCAGCATAAGTTGTCATCAGTGTTTTTGATCTTGGCCATTCTGATAGGTGTAAGATGGAATCTCAGAGTTGTTTTGATTTGCATTTCTCTGATGACTAAAGATGTTGAACATTTCCTTAAGTGGCTTTTAGTCATTTTAGATTCCTCTGTTGAGAGTTCTCTGTTTAGGTCTATACTCCTTTTTTGGGGGGGCGGGATTATTTATTCTTTTAATGACCAATTTCTTGAGTCCTTTGTATATTTTGGAGATGAGACCTCTGCCTGATGTGGGGTTGGTGAAGATCTTTTCCCATTCTGTAGGCTGCTGTTTTATCTTGTTGGCCGTGTCTTTTCCTTTAGAGAAGCTAGGAGAAGCTTTCTTAATTATTATTTATTTCATGTGTGTTCGTGTTTTGCCTGTATGTGTTTTGTGAAAGTGTCAGATCCCCAAAACTGAGCTATAGGTTGTATGAGCTGCCGAGCGGGAGAAGTTCTAATGGCTCCATGGACACCAGAAAGAACATGCTTTCTTTGTACTTGAGACACAGAACACAATCCACACATCGGTTAGATCTTGTGTACTGATCAAGTAGGCTTTGCCGTTTCGTGGTCTCTATTTCATTTGGTCAACTGATCACTCATGAGCTAGAAGATGGGAATTAAAATCACCTGCCCGGTAGTCCCTCTTGCTTCTGCTCTGAATGATGGGCTCTATCTGGTGTGGCTGATCTTCAGCTGTGGATCATATTTCTTTATTACTGCAAAATAGTCTCCTTTGCTTCATTTAAAACTTCTGCTTTGAAATCCACTTTGCTTGCCTCTAGTTCTAGGTTTGAACTTATACACAGCTGTCTGTCTGTCTGTGCTTCCACTGTTTTGTTTTTGGCTCTGACCCACTTTTCTCTGGGATGGCTCTCATGTGTTGTCTGTGGCAGGGGGTTTTGTCTTCTTCCTCGCTTTGGTCTTTGCCTCTGAGTGGTTTGTTATGGCTGTGCATTGACATGGCTACTACTTCGGTCTCGGTTTTACTATCACATCTTCTGTCTTGACGTCTTCTTGCTTCAATAGCTTCTTAAAACAAAGCCCTCGGGGGTACGGTCTGTTTTACTTTGTGCTGCCTTCCTTCTGACAGTTTAGAAGGTTTGTGCTTTATTGTTAGTTGGGGAAGTTATCTTTAGAATAACTATGTAGAATGAATTTAATCTTTTGTTTAGACTGCCTGCCTTCTAAAATGAGTAACTGCAAAGATTGTTTACCGATTCTATCACAGTTTCTAGATGCTTTACCGCAGCTGCTTTAAATGACAGTGTTTCTCGAGTTGCCTTTTCTTGGTCTTTTTCTCCTTTGTTTCTCCAATAGTATCTTGAAATTTTTTAATGAAATTTACTGATTTTGTGTTTGTGGGGTGTGAGTGTGCCCCAGCGTGCATAAGCGGCCAGAGAACAACTTGGGAATTGGTTCTCTCCATCTACCACGTGGGTCTTGGGATCCAACTCGGGTCTTCAGACTTGGAGACAAGCACCCTCTGGATTGAGCCATTCTCCAATGTGTCTTCGTTCCATCCAGGTATGGTTCTCTCTGCTCTAGGGGCTGTCTTAGCTCAGGATTTTGCAGATATATTTGCAGAAGTGCTGGAAATTACACAAAGAGTGCAGGATTGCTCTGTGACTGGGGTGGTGATTTCTTTTGGTAGTTGCTTTATTTTTCAGTCAGCAGAGACCTGTAGCTGTGGGCTTCTTGCCTCCTGCCAGGCCTTTGCTCTATTGCCTGTGAAGCAAGAAGGCAGGTTGTGGCTTCCTCCATTACCCATCCTTCCCATTCCCTGAGAGGCCAAAGACAGTTCCTGACACCAGACTGCACATCCTCTGCCCAGTGCCCTTGGTTAGACCATTGGAGTCTTCCTTCAGGGATCCCAGCCGCTAGCCTACTCTATAGGCTTTCCCACAACCCTGACCCGCAAGGTGCCTACGTTCTCAGGTGTTTTAGACTGGCTTTGATCTTGGCTGCTCTGGGCCGCCTCTGATTGTGTTTGGCAGCCTTCCCTCCTAAGCTGTGGTTTTCTTTCTTTTCTCCTTTCTTTCTCCTTGATTTGGGGTGATTTCAGATCAGAACATGAGTAATTTTATTCTGCCGCCTTTCAACTATCGAGTGCTGGGGATTTTTGTGATCAAGTATTCTCTCAGATCAAACGTCACCCAGAACTTTTCCAAATAGAGTTGATGCCAGCTGAAGCGGAGTCCTAACAACAGAAAGGGAAGAACATGGGAGAGGAGACTAAAATTGGAGAGTTAAAAACACGTGTGCGCATCCTGAGGAGCAGCGGATGTGGGGGGGGGGGGGTCCTTCCATCCCTTCTTCACTCTGGTTGGGGTGTGCTTCCGTCAGGGAGGAGTAGTAGACTTCCCTGTCAGTGAGAAGCACCTGAGACAACAGCCTGACAGGAGAAGGGTTTGTTTTGGCTCACAGTCTCCGAGTTTCAGTTCATAGTGGCAGAGGGCATGTGCGGGAGGAGGGAGGCTCCGATGGCAGAGGCCAGAAGCACACAGGGGATGCCTGCAGTAGTACCAGAGGTGTCCCTGTCTGTCCTTCCAGACACTTTTCGGTACAGTGACGGTGACACTCACGGTTATCATGGGACCAAGGAGATGGCTCAGGCGGTAAAGTGTTTGCTGTACAAACACAAGGACCTGAGCTTGATCCCCAGAAGCTATGTAAAAAAGCCAGGCATGGTGGTTTGTACTTTAAATCCAAACCCTGGGGAAGTGGAAAAGGTGATGGATCCCTGGGATTTACTGGTCAGCCAGCTTAGCCTATTCCGTGAGTTCGAGGCCAATGAGAGACCCTTATTTAAAAAATAAGGCAGATGGCACCTGAAGAATACATTTAAGGTTGGCCCGTGGGTTACTTACACATATGTGCATATGCACCTGCATACACACATGCACCCGGACCTACACACACACAGGTGTGCGTACATACACTCGAGAAAAAGAAGTAACTATCACAAGCTCACCTCTTACCACTTAATATGCAGGCTACAACGTTTCACCTCTGGCTCCCAAAAGGCTCAATTCTGTCTCAAAATGTTTTAACATGCTTTTAGTCTCCCTCATGTCCCCCCAGAATCTCAACAGTTGCAACATTGTTCAGGTCCAAATTATCCTCCGAACCTCCATGCACACGTTCAGCTGTGGGTCCCTGCAAAATCAAAAACAAGTCACACGCTTCCAAGATACGATGGCACAGACTGAACATTCCCATTTCAGTAGACAGTGTTGGGGAATGGAAAGGATGGAACCAAAGCAAGACTGAAACCTCTTAGGGAAAACACGAGGTACAAGGTGTCATGATGTCAACCCAGCACCCTTGGGCCTATGACACTGGCACTTGCAGCTCCCCTGGCCTCTCTGTTGGCCGTCTGCTCACTGCCTGCTGCCTTCTTCAGCAGACATCCCGCCTTCCTGCGTCTTTGGCTTCACCATCACGGTTTCATGCATCACCCTCCTGGAGAAATCACTTGGGTTTTCCTGGGAATCCCTTGCCTGCGGGAATTCCATGCCTGTCACAGACTGTCTTAGCCACCTAGGCCTTCCTTTGTACTTCAGGCTTAAGCCTCCGTGATCCAATAGTTCTTGCATTCTGCATGCCTGTAAAACCAGCATGGTGGGTCATGCTAGATTTCCTGCCTCCTCAAGCGATAGCCGGAGCACCTTGAGTCATGGCTGAAGTGGCCTGTGAGTGCCTTGATGATTGGAAACAGAAGATCTCCTAGGTACCTGGAGCACACAGGGTGTCCTGGAATTGGCTTCTCGGGACAGAGTCTTTCAAATAAGTGAAAACCTTCACACTCCGGAGCCAATTCCTGAGACGCTCTCAAGGCATCTTTCTAGTTGTCCTGATGTCCCTCTATAATGGCGCTAACCTAGTGTTTCTCAATCTGTGGGTCGTGCTCCCTTGGGGGGATCAAATGGCCTTTTCACACAGGCCATGTATCAGATAGCTTGCATATCAGCTATTTACTTTACCATTCATAGCGGTAGCAAAATTATAGTTATGCAGTAGCAATGAAAATAATTTTATGGTTGGGGTCCCCACACCACGAGGAACCATTTTAGAGGGTCACGGCATTAGGAAGGTTGAGGACCACTGCTCCAATCTCTTTAGAGGCCTCACTGTTATGGCTTCTGTATCTGTTACTTTTCTCATTGCTCTGGCAACCCTGACGAAAGCATCTTAAGGAAAGGATTTGTTACCACTTGACACAGTTCCTGATGGTGGAAAAAGCTGGGTGTCAGGACTAAGGGGCAGGCTTCTTAAGTGTCTGACTCTTCCTGCTGGGTATTTGCTCCTGGACCTCACTGTGAATCTGGCCGAAGAGCCAAACTGAGAATTCCTCCCCGAAATCAATTCATTCTTTGCCTTTAAATTCAGCCTCTGTAAAGTCTCAGGACATGGACAAAATGTGCACAGCTTCCGTGCCAATGGGTAACACAAAAGGCCTCGGTTCAGTTCCCATGAGACATTGTTCCTGCCTAGAACTGGATGAGGTGGATGTCTTTGCTGTTTGTTGGCATTCCTCTCGGCAGTCTGGTCTCTAAGGTCTCAGAATCACCCATACAGCTGTACTTAGAGAATTCTAGGATTTCTCTGGCTGGCTTCTCCAAACTTTGCTGAATTCTTCCTGCAAATTAGTTCCACGAGCTTCTGTACCACATGATCAGATACAGGCACAGTGCCAGCCACACCTCAGCGTCAGTTTCTGCGATTGTCAGTCTTCTGTGCTGTGACAAACGCTGACAGAATGCCCTAAAGAAGAAAGGATTTTTCTTTTCCTTGCAATTGCAGAGGTTTCTCTGGTTGTTATGGCAAAGAGGGCATGGCCCAGCACAGCAACTCCCATCCTGGCCAGGAATGTGGGGGAGAGAACGTGCCTACAGTTGGCAGCTTTCCCCTTTCTCCCTTGTATTCTATCTGGATTGCCAGCCTATGGAAAGGTGCTGCTCACATTTAGGGTGGGCCGTCCACCCTTCTTGGTCAGTGCTTTCTAGAAATGTCCTGGCAGATATACCTAGAGGTGAGCTTTACTGATCTCATAGGTGCTTCTTAAATTGACAGTGAAGATGAGCTGTCTATCACCAGTAGGAAGTCATGGGTAAGTAAGACAGAACATGGCAGCATCCTGTCTTCTCATTTGTCCTGGAGAAGTCCTGAGCCAGGATGTCCCCAGGCTAAGGAAGAAGGAGGCACGCACTTGTTCTCTGCCAGCCGCGAGTCAGATGGGGCAAAGGTCAGCCTTCCTCTTTCCATACTTAGGGCCTTCTAAGCTCTCCAAAGTCCCTGGGGCCCAAATGACCCTACTGTGTCCAGTTCCTCCGCCTCCTGGAAAACTGCCGTCTCTGCAGCAAGGGATACTAACTGGGATAAATGTTAGCAATGATGTTTCTATGCCCAGGGAAAACACTGGTGTGTCCAAGAGAAATAATTCCCTGTGGGATGCCTGGAGAACAAAGCTAAGAGTCCCAGATCTGAGCTTTTAGCGTATTGTCTTTCAGATTCTCACCATACCACCCGAATGGGAGGTGTTGTATCCCATCTTAGAGAGGAGGAAAGTAGAGTCCAGGAGAGGCCTAAGATACAGAGGGATCTGTGTCAGCGATGTCTGGGTCCACAGTTTGGATGGATCAGCTCTCTTTTTCTCCTTCTTTGCCATTTATTTTCCCATGGCGACAACACACCGCCATCTTCAAATAGTTGTCCCTGGGTGACCCCGCCGAACACTTGCTCTGTGTCTTGCTTCCCAAACCTGGTTCCATTTTAAGATTTTTTTTTTTTTTAGCTCCAGATAACTGGAGCTGCAAAGCCATGAGCCACATGCTAAGTGTGTATGACCCCATGTCTCAGCACTCCAGTTTCTCGGGGTTTAGTTCCTCTTGGGACAGCAATTCCCAGTGGTTACTCTGGTGCCAAGAACAGACTCTGAGAGCAAAGTTCCTTGGTTTGACTCTTGGCTCAGTCACTTATTACCTGTGAGACTGGCTAATCACTGACTTCTTTAAGATTTAGGTGAACAGGGAAACTGTCATCATTAAGGACAGTATCTGCCATATCTCATATACTTGGAAAGTACCAGATATGAAGTACCATTAATTATTATGCGCATTAATTATGTGGTAGGGCCTTACAAAGGGCCCTTCCAAGGCCAGGGTATAAATGAAGAGACGAGTAGCTGACTGTTGATGCTTCTGTCATAACTTGTGCCCTTTGCTTCCTTCCAGGAGCTCGGGCCCCTGCCACAGCCCAGCAGAGGCTGTAGAGATCAACCATCAGGAAGCCTGGTTCCCAGCCCCAGGGTCCATCCCTGGCTGTGGGGAGTGGAGGCTCCCACGAGGTAGCAGTGGCCCGAAGTGGTCCCCTCCCTATAGTGAGCCATGGGTCAGAAGCTCTCGGGGAGCCTCAAGTCTGTGGAGGTGCGAGAGCCAGCTCTTCGGCCTGCCAAGCGGGAGCTTCGAGGCTCAGAACCCGGGCGGCCAGCGCGGCTAGACCAGCTGCTGGACATGCCTGCGGCAGGGCTGGCTGTTCAGCTGAGACATGCCTGGAACCCCGAGGACCGCTCGCTTAATGTCTTCGTCAAGGAAGATGACCGCCTCACCTTCCACCGTCACCCGGTGGCCCAAAGCACGGATGGCATCCGCGGCAAGGTGGGCCATGCCCGGGGCCTGCACGCATGGCAGATCCACTGGCCAGCTAGGCAGCGGGGTACCCATGCTGTGGTGGGCGTGGCCACGTCCCGTGCCCCTCTGCACTCAGTGGGTTACACCGCACTGGTGGGCAGCGACTCCGAGTCGTGGGGCTGGGACTTGGGCCGCAGCCGCCTATACCACGATGGCAAGAACCGACCTGGGGTGGCATACCCTGCTTTCTTGGGGCCGGACGAGGCCTTTGCTCTGCCAGATTCCTTATTGGTCGTGCTGGACATGGACGAGGGCACGCTCAGCTTCATCGTGGACGGCCAGTACCTGGGCGTGGCCTTTCGTGGCCTCAAGGGCAAGAAACTGTACCCGGTGGTGAGTGCCGTGTGGGGCCACTGCGAAGTCACCATGCGCTACATCAATGGCCTTGACCGTAAGTGTGCTGGCCTAGGTGGCAAGGGGTGCAGAGGCCTCCTGCCCCAGAAGAGTTGGGGAGCGGGTAAGCAGTGCAGGGAGAGCTGTAGTTGGGGTATCCTGCCGTTTTCAGCAGTGATCAGGGCATGGTTTTGAATTGTGACTTTGTCCAAGGCTTTGTAGTTTGGAGGCTCTGCCTCAGTTTACCCATCTTCAAATGGCACGGTGGTCGTGATCAAACTCAGGACACTCAGGAGGGTCACATGGCCAAACTCCAACTCAGGGGGGTCACATGGCCAAACTCCAACTTGGCACTCAGGTGGGGGGCTACCTAGGATCATATGTGGGCTTAGGATAGTAAATGCTCTTGATAAGGGCTGTCTGTGAGTGCTAAAGAGGTTTATGGAATGACCCAACCTAGTCCCAGCTGGAGAGCATCACCATTGCCCGGCCCCTAGGTGGGAGTCCAGCTGTCAGACAAGAAGTAGTGTTAGCAACAGTCACTTATTGATTGCTGCCTACTGGATGCAGCTTTGAACACCCAGATCCCAGCCCCTTCTGGCAGCTGTCAAAAGAGGTAAATGCTCTCCCTTCCAGCAGACTGTGGCCATGTGGAAATGAAGCCCTGGACTATGGAAATTGGCCCGTTTTCCAGACAAGCAGAAATCTAGATCCTGGGACCTGTCCCTGCAACTGCTAACGACTCTGGTTGAAGTGAAAGTTCTCTGTGGGCTGCTAGATCTCGCCCTAGGGGCACCAAGGCCTCCTTTATTCACAATGCATAACCTGTCAGGCAGTTGAAAAGTTAATTAATGCCGGCAGGGCAGGCCTTTAATGCTAGCACTCTGGAGACAGAAAGGGTAACCTCTAGGAAAGGCACTCCTAGCTACGTGGCCCATCTTGAATCCCAGGGCTTTGTTGGGCTTGCTCACACATAGCCGCTATTGTGATTTAAACATGAAATGTCCCCCATAGGCTCTTATGTTTGAACCCTCATCCCCTTCAGGAAATGGAACCCTGTGGGAGGAAGGAAGTTGATCATAGGGTGGTGGGGGGAGGGGATCTTGAGGGGTTTCTTTTGTTGTTTGAAACAGTGTTTCCCTGTGTAGCTGTGCTGTCCTGAAACTTACTCTGTAGACCAGGCTGGACTTGAACTCACAGAGATCCTCCTGCCTCTGCCTCTCAAAGGCTGGCATTAAAGGCGTGCGCCATCACCACTCAGCAGATCTTGAGTCTTATAACCTGGCTTCACTTTATGTCAGCTCTCTGTTTTCTGACTGCAGATGTCTTGGGACCAGCTGCCTCCTGCTCCTGCCGCTTGCTATACTTTCCTTCTCATGGGGACCACATACTTTGTGAGGCCTAAGCCAAGATGAACTTGCCTTGCAGTTCCTTCTTGTCAGGGGTTAGTAGGTCACAGCAGTGAGAAAAGTGACAGTGTGCTGGTCTCCCAGCAACCGTCGATAGACATCTTCCCTACCAAATCTTACAGAAGTGAGCAGTTGCAGTCCCAGTTCCAGGGTTCATTCTAAATGAGAGGTATAGTTGCCAGCCAGTGTGGCTGATTCTATACACCTTTTTCTTTTTCTTTTTCTTTTTTTTTTTGAAAGACAGAAAAAAAAACCCAAGCAAACAAAAAAACCTAAAGCACAAAGCTCTGAACCATAAGCAGGATCCTCCTAGGTCTGTTGGCCTCTGAGATCAACCATTTTCCCATGTTCCCCTCTTCAGTTGACAGCCCAAGAGTAACATTCCAGAAAAGGAATCATGGGCAAGGTTTGACTCGTGTGTTTGCTTGAGCAAAATGTGGGCTGACGGTTTGAGGGTGGCAAGCCAACACAAAAGTGGCCGGAGCTTCCAACTCCGGTATAATTGGCAGCATTTTTACTGGCATTTGTTTCTGTGGTTGTTGGACTAAGGTTAATGGTGGAATGATGCTCCATTTTCTGTTAAATCCCTGGAGCAGATGAGTCTGCTCCGAGCAGGGTGATCATCGTGGTGCTTTGTAGGAAGTGTCTGGAATCCTCTTAGGTAGACATGACGATGCAAACCCTAGGGATGAGGAGACAATGGCACCAGTGAGCTCTCTGGTCCAGCTGGGAAGTTTACTGCTGGAATTAATTTGTGCTTGCGCTGGCGCTCTGGAGGGTGTCCCTCTGTACATCCCCAGCACAGTGGTTCTGTCTCTAGTGAGACACTCGAATTCCCTAAGATCCATTCTATTCATCTGGAAAATGGGACATGGGATCCTTATCTTAGTTTGGGTGTTGGCATCAAATGTCTGAAATTGACAGCAGGGGGAGCTATGAAAGCCTAAAAAAGAATATTTCCTTTCGGTTATTGACCACTCCGGCCTATTGGTTGGTATTCAACAACAAAACTAAGTCATTAACATATTGTCCCTGTGGCTCCCTTGTGGCTGTTAGAGTCAGGGATCTCCTGCGTTACTGAAGGAGGCTGGGTGGGAAAGACAGTTGTGTTTGATGCATTTTGACCTCATGGGTCCTTTGGATGGTTTTATCTCCTTCTCCAGTGGCTGGGGTTTTTCAGGTTGGCAGAATCCGGAACAGGATTCAGGAGGTGAAGGCGAGTACAGGGTAGGGGCTGTGATAGTGGAGCAGACTGTCATGATGCGAGCCTGTAGCATCTCCTGTTTGATGACCAGGTAAGTTTTCCTGGGGTGGATGGAGCGGCGGGGCTGTGTCCCACCACCTGGCTAGCTTTCCACCTGAAATAATTACACGGAAACTGTATTCATTTAAATACTGCCTGGCCCATTAGTACTAGCCTCTTATTGGCTAATTCTCTTATCTTGCTTAACCCATATTTAGTAATCTGTGTAGCACCACGAGGGGTGGCTTACCAGATCTTAACCTGCATCCATCTTGGAGAGGAGAGGCATGGCGACTGCCTATGGTGACTGCCTGAAGCGTCTGCCTTCTTTCTCCCAGAATTCTGTTCTGTCTACTCTGCCTACCTAATTTTCTGTCCTATCAAAGGGCCAAGGCAGTTTCTTTATTAACCAATGAAAGTAACACATAGACAGATGACTCTCCACCATCATCCTGGCACTGTGCTAGGCTGTCCTCCAGACAAGACTGGCATCCTCTACCTTGGGTAGAGGTATGATGGCAGAGAGGGAAGCTTATCTTGGGACAAGCCTTGATTATGTGGTAGCCTGTGCTACAGTGGGGTCCAAGGGCTGGGAGGTGATTGGGAAAGAGCTATGTTGTATCTATAGAGGGTGATCTGAGCCAGATTCCACCACGCATTCCCACAGAGGGGAATGGTTTGACCCCAGAGCCCCTTGGTTGGGAAGGTAGTCCCGCATGAAGATCTATGGGTTGAAAGAATTCTGAGCCTTCGTTGATTGTGGACGTGGTAATTTGACTGGGGTATCAGGATTGGAATGAAAGCATAATTGGGAATTAAAGGGCTGCCCCTTGGGGTTACTCCCTCCTCAAAGCCTCAGTGTCCCTTCTTCAGCTTGGGCGGGGGGGGGGGGGTGATCAGGCACACCAGCACTGAGCAGACACCTAGTAGTTGGAGTCCATTGCTGCAACTGACCAGCTGGGCTGAGGAAGTTCTAGGGGTCACAAATCGAACACACAGAGTGGCCTCTGTAAAGCATTTTCCTCTAATGCAGTGGAAGATGTTAATGGATAACTTCTTTTCAATTTATGATTTTTATGACTGTAAAAGCAAGCCTTGAAAGGTCTTACCACACTGAACCCTGAAGCACACGTTGGACGGGACAAGAGCTCCTGGCAGTGCAATTTCCTCTTGCAAATGCACGATGCCCTGGATCCTCTCATGGGCAGAATTGTTCTTTCGCTACACTGCAGAATGATATGGCTTTGCGTCTCGGGTTTTCCTGCAAAGACCTGGAGGACGCTCAAAGGTCTGTAACCGAGACAGCTGAGGCGTGTGTAGCTGAGGTGTATGCAGACCAAGCCAGGCACATGACTAGGCTGTGTCAGTTGTCCAGACCAACCTAGTAATAGCAATAATACTACTAACTAGACGTATCTCATCCTGCTTGGCTCTTTTCTAAGCCCGTCATAAAATTAATCATTGAAATACTCTTTAAGTGAATATATGGATAGTCATCTTTGATTCACCCTGAAGGAATTGATGGTCAGTGAAGTTGAGCAAGTTGCTCAAAACCACACAGCTCATAGCTGAGGAACCTGGATTCAGGCTGAGGCAAATGGTGTGAGACTCTCATGGGGAGCCCAGCAGACAAGGCAGGAGGGTTGGCTCTACCTGATTTTGTGGCCCTCTGTGGTAAACTTAACTGAGATCCTGCTGTGCTGTCTCTATTGCTTTTTCTCCTTCTGTTGCTTCCTTCCCGGCCCTCAAAGATCTCTGCAGAGTGCGCTGAAGGCTAGGCTGGGTGCAGAGGCCGACTCTGCTGCTTGGAATCAGGTATACTTTATCCCCGAGCAGGGGAAGATGCCCCATCTATTCTCACACTCACCCCTGGGCTGTCCTGGCCTTGTCTGGACTTGTTCCCTGGCCTGAAGGTTCCTCTTCCCACAGCCTGGTGGCTGAGTGCTAACAGAAGGGTGTTGTCTTGGACTTCTTGCATTGGTGATATACGGGTGGAGGCAAGGAGCCCCAGATAGAGGCCAACATCCTTGGGGGCCTCAGCAGCTTTGATACAGGGGAACTAATGGTTCTCTTTGTCAGGGGAACCCCATGGGCTGTTCTGTAGGCTAAACATTTTACTTAGGTGTTGGGCTTGTGCTGTTTTGGGGGTGTTCTGCACAGAGGGCCCATTGATGCTCTGGACTGACTTTTGGTTGAAGAGGGGAAGCACAGGTATGGTGTCCTGGGACCAGCTGGCCGTGAAGGCCTGTCCACTTGTGTCAAGCAGAAGAAGCTATATTTCCAGTCGTCATTCCTAGATGGTTTAATCGATCTGCCAACAAGTATTTATGGGCACAGCAGTACAGCAGAGGAGGCTGGCAGCCAGCCAGCGCTTCCGGTATTGATGGGTACCAGAGAGGTTTTCCACAGGATGACTGCAAGGGCACCCTCCCCTTGTCAGACTGTGTTCCTCCTTTGTGTGGAGCCCACCACCCTCCTGCTCAACACTCGGGAGTCTTGCGTGGGCAGCGAGGTCCTCCTGACTTCCCTGATGACAGAATGTGGCTCCTCCACCAAGGTCCATGTCTGAGCTCCTCATCTTATCTCAGTTTGTCACCCCAGCTTACTACAGACCAGAGACTCTGTCCCCAGGCCCCACTCAGTGGGTTTGTCCTCTTTGCTCAAGTGATGAAGACATGCTCAGGCAGGGGTGGTGGCCAGGGAGGCATCTGTGACAGGTGGAAACAGTGGGAACTTAATACATTTATGATCCTTTTAAGAAGTAAAGCTGGGGGCTGGGTAGCAGCTGTCAACGATACACGGAGTTGTATGTTGAAGCATCCCCGCCACATTCTTCAGTCCCTGGCTCCCTCGCAACATTGCCACCAGTCACCATCAGCAGTTTCTCGTGTATCCTTCCAGAAATACTTACAACAGGGAATTTTTAGATCACACTGTAAGCGGAGCTTCGCATCATGGCTCCCACCCCCCCACCTTAATGGATCTTGGCAATTGTTTAAACATCAGTTATGGTAGAATGGCCCTCATTTCTTATTAACAGTTGCATGTATTTTCATAGTATGGATGTCTAATGATTTAATTATTCAGAT
Source organism: Arvicola amphibius (assembly GCF_903992535.2). Classification (NCBI taxonomy): domain Eukaryota; kingdom Metazoa; phylum Chordata; class Mammalia; order Rodentia; family Cricetidae; genus Arvicola; species Arvicola amphibius. Next base: position 163,398,111 of record NC_052049.1, on the reverse strand, counting down.
CCCTATTTTTGTACAGTCAGGCAATTTCCTGTAAGAATAGACTTTTAATCTTAATTTGAATTCCATTCATTCCCCTTTCCCGCTACTCAACATTCTCAAGCCTTGGTTTTTCCATCTGGGCAGTGGGATACTTAGACAACCATGCCAAGCGCCGTGGAAGTGACATAAGAATGGAGTCCGGCCCAGCACTTAGGTGGCCACTGCGGGTGTACCCATGCGAGCCGTCATCACACATGTGCGTTTCCCATTGTTCCACTGAGCTCATCTCAGGCACCCAGTGAGCATTGTGGGTGATTGGGTTTCTCTTTGACAGGACAGTAGAGTTACACGGCCCTGCTGCCAAGAAAGCTGTAAACTCCTATTGCACTGAGATTTTTTTTCAGCTGTCCAGTCCAGCCGACCCAAATGGAGGATGTCCATCAGCACCATAAGAACCTGGCGCCCTTGTGTGCACAGAGTGGACTGTTCTATGTATGGTTTGTAATGACGTAGCTGCTGAAAGGAGATGACACTGAACCGGGAGCGGCATGGCATCTATGTTAGCCTCTGTCTGGTCCTCCGCAGGGCACCCTATGCAGAAGTGCTCAGTAGGTGCTGCATAGTGGGAGCTGCATCTCCATCTTCAGAGCTACCACTCTCGTAGCACTCCTGCACGGATAGCATAGTAGATGCGGTGCACCCCTGCACGGATAGCATAGTAGATGCGCTGTACCCCTGCACGGAGGGCATAGTAGATGCGCTGCTGCGTACGCACAGGAACGGAATGGCCTCTCACTACCTGAATGCTTTTTCTTTTTTCCTTCACAGCGGGGACGGAGTCACAATGGGCCAGAGTAGACAGAGCAGCCTGTGATCACTGCCAGCCCTCTTGTAGTCTGACCCCAGCGTGACCCGTCCCCACTTCCCATTGTGTGCTTTGCATGGCACATCTGTCCCCACATCCAGACCAGCTGGAGGTTGTGTGATAGGCCAGGCAGTTCCATTCAGGACCTTGGCATTCAGAAAATGGCCCCCTCCCTTTTGTTCTTCACAAAGGGAACAGATTTGCAGCTGAGAAAGAGCCTTGCTCAGCTGCCACAGTCCTGCTTTGAGGGGATTCACACATTTGATAGTTACGAACAGTCCCACATAGCCCTGCCTTCACCAAGGCCTTTGGCAGGTAGATGGCAGTGTCTGGAGCCAGGTATGAGTGGGACTGGTGTCACGCTAAGTGTCACTCTGGGCCAGCATGGTCTGGAGGTGGATCTGGCCTCAGGGACTCCTGGCACCCAGGAGTCTGAGCTCTACCTAGCCGTCACCTGAGTGCGTCATTTTAACTCTGAGCTCAGTTTGTTTTTCAGAGAAAGAAAAACATTCTGAGGTGTCAGAATCATGGGTGATACACCAAAAGTGACCTAGCTAGTTCCTGGCGCACAGTAGGGACTCACAATAGTGAACACAAAAGTGCTAATATTGTTCTGTGGATTGGAAAATCACTGTGGACAACGTCGTTAGTAAACGTTGGTCCACGCTGAACTCCGAGGGATTTCTCCACATAAGGGAAGCCTTCTCTGTGAGCCGCTTCAGAGGTTTCCCACTGAGTATCCGACAGGCTGTGTCTTCCAGTGGTAACTTGCCTGGTGAACCTGTCCTCAGCAAGGACGTGAACAAATGGCACCACTCTGCCTGTGGCCATGTGTGTACCAGTCAGGAGGAGATGCTAGGTGGAGGGCCTAGCCACTGTTGGACATTTGTGGGGAAACAGGGAGGAGGCAGCGTGTCTCCGAAGCATTCTGGTGAGAAAGCATGGGGAATGGCAGCCAATCGGTAGCCACATTGGATAGGCGGTTGTGGAGACGTTCAGAGAACCGGGAGGACTTGCCAAGGTCACTTACCAATGAGCAGCAGAACCAGAGTCGAAACCCAGGCTCCAAAGCCTTTGAAGATGTTCCTGGCAAGACATGAGTGAGTGAATCACCAGCGTGGTTCATGGCTCGGGCCTTGAAAGCTGGTGTATGATGCAGAATAGGGGAGGCTGGGATGCCAAGGTCGGCGAGGACTTTCTGCCCGCTGTGTTTCTCGGAACCCTCATCTGGAGGGTGACTGCAGTGATGACATTTGTCCCGGGGACCTTTGACAGTGAAGATTATGTGAGACACATTAGGTCTGTGGAGGCCCAAGATGCTGGTTTTCTAACACACTCTGAGCTGATGCGCATGACGCTACATGTCACAGGTGTGGATAGAGCGGGCATCCTCACCACCACACTGTCCCCAGAAGCCCCCACCTCCCATTTGCCTCTTCCTTTCCAGGTGGCCCTGGAGACTTGCTCGTCTACAGTTCCTCTGTAGTTTGGTCTGGTGGAAGTGGCATGCTTGCCCATGAAAGCCAAGCCTGGTGCTGCTCAGCCTGCCTGTACCCATAGTCTCTCCTGCCAGCTGATGCCAGGGCAGGTCCTGGGCCTTGCGCCTTGTCCCTATTGGGCCTCAGCATCTTCTCCTTCCTATCCAGCTCACTTCCATCTTGTGCTCCCCTCCCCATCTGCCACATGGGAAATTCACAGGATTGTGGCAGAGTCGTGCTGTGGGATGACCGGGAAAAGATTGCAATGCAACTGCTTAGCTCCCCAACACACCCGGGGCTGGTCAGGGCCTTCTGCTTGGTGGCTTCCTGACTCTCTTTGAATGACCCTTCTCCCATCCACAAGCCCATTTTGCACATGGGATGTTGGAGGCTCAGGACCATGATAAGACAGCTCATGGAACTCTCTAGTACTTACCTGTAATTCACAAACTAGAACCCTGAGGGTCATGCCCGGTTTTCTGTGGTGACAGCTAGGCTTTGGCTCTCGTGGGCTTCATGAGGATGCTGAGGCTGAGGTTGGCCTTGGTCACTGCCACAGCACCTGTCCACGGCACTAGTTCTCAGCTCCTCCCGTGGCACTGGTGACTGTTCTGAGCAGGAGGAGATGGGAAAGCAATGAGCGAGCATGTTTACAGGGAGAGCTGCAGCCTGCAAGGCTGGCAGCAGCTTTTTGTCCTTCCATCAGGGAGCCAGCTGATGTGCCCTGTCTCGTCCTTTGGTTATGGCAAGGGGGTGGTTAGCGTGAGTTACAGTCTGGCCCAGACACTAATAAGGCTGCTGTCAGAGGTCTTCCATAATTCAGGGGAAGGCTGTGCTGTGTAATGGGCCTCTTCGTCAGATCTTCCAGGGCTTAGGGCCTCCTTAATGATTTATTTGCCTAGGATGAAATTAAGCCAAGACAGTGTGAGCTTGGAAAATACTGCCTCGCTGGCTTTCCCAGTTTATCCTGTTCAGAGGCCGCCTTCTATAAATAGAACTGTGAGAACCCTGCTTCGTGACCTGCCTGCTGGGAGCCCTGACAGGCAAGGGCTGCCCCACCACAGGCCCTCGATATGGCACCTGGCCAGCACGTGGCCCCTGTCTCCTACTCACCAAACTTGGCACCCCGCTGTGATACAGTGGAGGACAGATATGCTAAAACTTGACCTTGTCCTGGCCTCGGAGTCCTTTCAGGACATACATTTTTTTAAAAGATGATTGATGTTCGTGTGTGTGTGTTGCCTGCATGTGTGCATTCATGTCTAGTGTCTGCAGAGTTCAGAAAAGGGCAAACCATGATCCCCTGGAGCTGGAGTTACAGATGGTTGTGAACTGCCATGTGGGTGCTGGGAACCTAGGTCCTCTGCAAAAGCAACAAATGGTCCTAACTCTCTGGGACCCAGTGCGTGCTTTTGAGTAGCTCCATTTGGACCCAGACTGAGTTCCAGAACTTACCCTTCAGAAATCATTTCACAGGGGTGCCCCTGGGGAGACGCAGATTTGCTTCTGGTGTTTAGTGAGGTAGATGACAGTCCTCTGCCCTAGGCTTATTCCTTGCTCGCAGGGCTGTGTAGGTGGTTGCCCCTCAGTGAAAGCCTAGTGTGGTGATCATCGGCCACGTGCTGAGAGTCCAATGGGATGTTTATGTCAAGGCTTCTTTGGAAATCTAGAACCCAGAAGAGGAACACCTTAGGAGGGACACCAACATTAGATCACATACCACTTGGTGGTAGTGGTGCCGGGCACATTTTCCTTTTCAAACCACAGCAGAGTTCAGCTGCTTTCCTTTCCAAAGGGATAGCGTATGCACCTAAGTGAAGTGTAGGGTACCACTGTTTGGAAACTCCACCTGTGTTTCCTCCGGACATCCCGAAAGCCTCTAGGTTGATGGGCAATGTGTGGAAGCACTGCCCAGAGCCAGGTCCCCAGAAACAATCCCATTCTCATGTGTGTCCTTCTGTACCTTCAAGGTCATATGGGTCTACTCTCAGGCCCTCAAGTCTTTGCATCTCCTTACCATTCTGTTGTCCTATGTCCCAGCTTCTGATGCTTGGTGGGGTCTCAGTAAGTGCTACTCGCACAAATGAATACATGTTGTGTAATATATTGATTATGCTCTGACAAATAAAGCTTGCTTGGAGTCAGAAGGCAGAGTCAGATAACCATAGAGATTTGGAGGACTGTAGATAGAGAGGAGATAGGAAGTGGTTAAGGAAGGGCTAAGAAAGGATCTTGTCCCTTTTTGAATGAAGGAATGGAAGAAGTAGGAAGCAAATAATGGCTGTTCCCTGTTCTCTGATCTTCCAGCTACTGCTGCTGCTGTTTCTTCTTCTTCTTCTTCTTCTTCTTCTTCTTCTTCTTCTTCTTCTTCTTCTTCTTCTTCTTCTTCTTCTTCTTCTTCTTCTTCTTCTCCTCCTCCTCCTCCTCCTCTTCCTCCTCCTCCTCCTCCTCCTCCTCCTCCTCCTCCTCCTCCTCCTCCTCCTCCTCCTCCTCCTCCTCTTGTCTTTGTGGGTCTAGGTTACCTCACTCAAAATGATGTTTTGTAGTTTCATCCATTTGCCTGCAAATTTCAAGATGTTATTTTTTCCTGCTGTGTAGTACTCCATTGTGTAAATGTACCACATTTTCCTTCTCCATTCTTTGGTCGAGGGGCATTTATGTTGTTTCCAGGTTCTGGCTATGACAAACAATGCTGCTTTGAACGTAATTGAGCACATGTCCTTGTGGCAATATTGGGCATTCTTTGGATATATACCCAAAAGACTTACCACAATATTTGACTCCCGAATTTTTGCAGATTAAGATTAATTAGACTAATGCTTCAGATCCCTAGTTGAGTTGGGACAGTGGTATGAAAAGCACCCATGACCAATTCATGGGGAAGTGCTCTCTTTCCACAGCACCTGCAGGAAGCAGGCATACACACACACACACACACACACACACACACACACTCACTCCTCGCTGGTGCTTCTGGGAAGGAAACTGGAGAGCTTGTCAGTTAGTGAAGAATTCTGAGTTTACATTAGTTGTGCCCCACACATAGCTGCTAACTTGATACTAGGGCAAAGACATAATCTGGGCAGTCATTGCTGCCCAAGTGGCTTGGCACCTCATCATCTGTCTGTGCTGGTGTTTATACTGACACCAGCCAGATCCAGACAGCTGCAGTGAACTGTGTAGGTCTGGTTTCCACCGCTGTCCAGCCTGTGGTCAAGATTAAGACCGGGTTTTGTTCCTGTTGGTTTCTTCACTGGGCCACTCCATAACTCTTTGCTCCGTTGTCTGCTACATGTCCAGCATCAGGGACATTGGGATGGCAGTTTGAGCAAGAGACTGACTGAAACACGTTGAAATAAATGCTTATGTATGATCAATCTGGATACTGAGAAATGAGATTATAAGTGTGAGAGGGGCAGCTGACACGGTGACCCAGGACTCCTGGTGGAGAGGGACTGAGAGGAACCCAGACGATGCAGTGGGGGTGGTCAGCGAAGGTTGTGTGGAGAGGAGCTCAGTGGGGCGAGCCCGTTGCCAGCAGCCCTGGACACACTGGGAAGTGAGCACCGTGAGACCAAGGGGGTCAGCACTGCCTTCCAAGCTCCTTCGAGTCCACTGTTTGATTGAAAGGTATTTTATTATCTCACAGTATCTCTCGGCTCCCTTCCACCTGCGCTTGCCTCCTGATTGGACAGATGAGCCTGTGGGAAGGCTATTGTGGAGGCGCCTTGGTCAAAGTGCGTATGCTTCTCAGTTCACTCTCTTAACTGGCTGGGGAATCAATGGCTGTGGGACACAGGGTCACAGTGAGCCGCACAGCAGATCCAAAACCCTGCTCCTGGTCCTCTCATTTTGCTGCTGCTTCCAGGCAAATTTGGGGCTTTTTTTTTTTTTAAACAAAGTTCATTAGGTTTGCGGAGGTCTAGCCCACAGAAGCCTCTGCAGAGTGAGGATTCCCAGGTGTGTGTCTTAGCCGAGGCTGCTCCCTGAGCAGGGTTTACCTTTCAGTTTTTCCAGTCTGGAATGGTGGGCAGGTGATGCAGGATATAGAGCCTGCCCCATTGCCTGGGCAGAAGCCAATCCTGTCTACAGCTTCTCGCCCTTTACGGTCTTGGAGAGACCCTGGGAACGCAGTGCCAATACGAAGTTCTGCTGAGACCCACTTTACTCTCGTCCCAAGACAAGAGAACCACAAGGATAACCTGGGTATCTTTCACCTCAAACTACCCAAGGTGGAATTAGTGGGCTGCGGTTTCTACTTCCCTTTTGACGGACACAGGCAACCTTCCTTGACTGACGAAGAGGAATGGATTGTACAGATGTGTGAAAATTAAAACGTGCTCTTGAGTTGAACTGACTTAACATCCATATCCAGTTTGTACTGGATATGGAAGGAGAAGCGGGACAGGTCCTGAAAAGTACACTGAGTTGGGAGCTGGGACACTGGTCAGCTGGTTCCAGCTAGGGGAAATGATCTCTATTTGTGCCTTGATTTCCCCATCGCAGGAAAGAAGTTTGGACAAGATGACCTCACTGGTCTCTGCCGCTCTGTCGTCTCTGATGTTGGTGTCGGCACCATCTCACTTGCTTGATAAATATTCTTCATGACCCTGCCATCTGATAGGTTGGCCACTGACCGTAGGTGGCTTCTACAATTAAAGCAGGTCTTTAGTTCCTTGACCGTCCTGCTTACATCCTCATGTCTTCAAACATGCATAGAGGGTAGCCATCGTGTTAAACAGTGAAGATAGGGGCCATCCCCACTACCCAGGAGTGGAGACTTTAAAGACTCTGGGGAGGACTGAGGGCTCAGGGACAGAGCAAAGGATATGGTTCCTCTAGGGACTTCAAGGCACAGTGTAGACGTTAGGCACACCACACTCTCGTGAGTTCTTCCAGGACTGACGAGCCAGTCAAGGGAGGCCAGAGTTAGAAGACCGTCCAGTCGAGACAGGAAACCTTAGAGAATATAGTAGGTGGGGAGGAGGCTGACAGGAGGAATCCCAGGAATTCCAGGGCAGCCTGCAGCGATGAGGCCCCAGCTGCAGTATAACTGCGACTGCCCAGAACCCAAGTTGCATTTGTCGCTAGCTCACCTAGTTCTGCAATTCCCGCAAGTCCTTAAATCCGCTGAGCCTCTTGTCTCTAAAGTTGGGATGAGGAGTGAGCAGGACACGTTCTGGGGTGAAAGTAAAACGAGACCCCCCAAGAGTCCTGTGAGCGTGGTTAGGCCATCACGGAGCACATACTTCATGCTGTGGTTGCACACACTCCTATGTTAGAGTTCTGTGGTATCTGCCTTGGCTTTTCAGTAGGACTAAAGCCTATTTGGAGATGGGAGCACATAGGTTCCTTTGTCCCCACAGCCCTCAACACCCATCAGCCTCCCTTAGCCTGTAACAGATGGCACCGCCAGCCGCTGCACAGGAAGGCCGATTGCCTTTCTTCTTCCCCTTTGACCCTGTGCCCTTCCCACCTCGGATTCATGCTTGAGAGTTGCTGAACACTATCCTTGTCTGTAACACATTTGAGCATCTGGCTGGGTCTGCTTGTCATTTTCTAAACCCGTGGCTCATCTCAGCTCTGATCTCTAACCCTGCCTTGTATAAACAAATCCAGGGCAGAGGTCAGAGGCCAGAGCTGGGCCTCGCCAGTGTTTCCCCTGGGATGTCTCGGTGGGAAGCAGCCTGGAGTCAGGTTTCATTGTTGCCCTCCCCAGGCTGAGCTGGGCCTTGCATCTGTAGTCCTGGTGGGAAGTGGGGTTTCTTCTGGCTTTGTTGAAGTGCTGGCTACACTACAACCCCCACCTGAGTTTATTGCTCAGGTTTGGGCTGGTTTTCCTGTAGCCCCTACCACAGACAAATAAAACAGAGGTAGTTTATTGCTTGCCTGGGAAATCAGTGGTATAGGTAAGTCGGCAACACCAGTCAGCGACCCCCCAGTGTCCTTGTAACTCCAGGTTCAGCATGAGATGGCACAAGAACACAGGCCAAGAGATGCTGGCTCATCTCTGATTGGAACTGATGTTTGTCTGACCTGTCTGATCCTCTGCTTTGGGCCATGAGCCTTGCTCACCCAGTGGCTTCCTCCCACAGCATCCATCCCTGCTTCGGCCTTAGACTGGTAATCAGAGCTTCTCTGGATTTAGTTTTAAGGCTGGGTTTAGCTGTCCTGTAACTCCAGGTTCAGCATGAGATGGCACACCATCTCATGTACAAGAACACAGGCCATGAGATGCTGGCTCATCTCTGATTGGAACTGATGTTTGTCTGACCTGTCTGATCCTCTGCTTTGGGCCATGAGCCTTGCTCACCCAGTGGCTTCCTCCCACAGCATCCATCCCTGCTTCGGCCTTAGACTGGTAATCAGAGCTTCTCTGGATTTAGTTTTAAGGCTGAGTTTAGCTGTCCTGTGTAGCCAGAGCTGGGTCTGGAACCCTGGGCCTCTCTGGACAATAGATTGCCTGGCTTATTTTGCATATCCAGGGAGATTTCATATATATGGCCTCCTAGGGCCGGCTTAGATATCCACGGGGACCTCTGTTGTCTCCTCATGTTTCCTACTCCTCCATCCCAGATGACTCTAAAGGTAGTGTTTATGGTCCCTGGACGTGTCCAGCACGGTACACACTAAAGGCTACAGCCCTTCGCTCCTTCTGCCCCTAGAAGACTGGCTAGGCACTTAGGCCATTGCCTAAGCTCTTCTTCTTCCTCTGAGAAGACCCAGGAGACAGGAAATGTGAGTGGTCTCCCTCAGCAGGGCCCATGTCCCCAGCTCTTCCATACAGAAGCGTAGCCTCCCGGACCTCATCCTCCAGTCTGGCCTCTACTCTTGCTGTTTTTCCGTTCCCTGCCTGGATGTCACCCCATTCCTCCATCTGTTCAAAAACTGTCCTCCCTCGAGGCTCTGAGATGTCAGCCTAATGTTTATAAAGTTCTCTCTCATGACCCAGTCTGTACTTCTGGCGGCCGAACACATTTGCAGTTGTTCCAGGGGCTCTGACACCCTGTATGTGGGACTAGGCCATCAGTCACCTCCTCCGATGAGTGCCAGGTCTCCTGAGGCCCTTCAGGGCATAGGGAAGTTCTGCAGCTGGGCAGGAAGCCTGGTCCAGACATACAACTGTCAGTGCAAGCTGTAGAACTCAGCCCTTGGGTATCATCTGTCATGTATGGCAGTCGGGTTGAGAGGCTGAGCCGCTGCAAGGAAAAGACCAAGTGTTACCACCTAGAACCCATGTGACTTGCATTACTACCTAGAACCCGTGTGACTTGTGTTACCACCTAGAACCCATGTGACTTGCTTCCTCTGCCCAGTGGCAGCACCAGTGCCAGCCCAGGGAGACAGTAGACACACAATAAATGTTTCTTGGCCTTTTTAAAAATTATTATTATTTTATAATTTATTTTTATTTTATGTACATTGGTATTGTGCCTGTGTGTATGCCTGTGTGAGGGTGTCAGATCTTGGAGTTACAGACAGTTGTGAGCTGCCATGTGGGTACCAGGCATTAAACCAGGTCCTCTGGAAGAGCAGTCAGTGCTATTAACCACTGAGCCGTCTCTCCTGACCCGCTTCTTGGCTTTTTCAATTCCGTGCTTTCTTTTCCCATGTTCTGTACTGAAAACAGCTAGAAGCTGGACTCAGAAGCAGGTGGTTGCTCAGAACTTGCGTCTCTCCCCACCTCCTCAACACCCCTCCCCCACCCCATGGTCCTTTCTTTCTCCTTCCCCCTCGCCTTTACAGGCTCTCTCCACAGCCCCTCATGCCGCCTTGGTGACTGCCCCAGCCTATAAATCAAAACGGTCCCCGGAGACCTTTGACCTGAACCAGATGGCAATCCTTTAAGCTGAGTTCAGCAGCCCACAGTGCTTGTCACCCCCCTCCTTGCCATGGGCTTGGGGCTCCTGTAGGCAGCTCCCCTGTCAATCACCAACAGCAGCTGGGGGCTGGGACCACTCTTAGGTTCTCCGGGGCATTGAGGATATGCTTCATTAAGTCATGTAAAGATCTCCCGAGGGTCTGCAATGTTTGCTTTCTATGCCGTAGTCGGTGGCCTGGCTCATTGCCCAAACTGGCATGGCCAGTTTTCAGTCTGCCTTCCTCCTTCCGGAAGCCCTCCTTGGCCTTACACCCTCCCTGGTCCCTCTGGGTGTGTCTTCATCTATGCTTGATTCTTTCTATAAACATTTGACTTTCTACTTTCTGCTAGGGCCCTGGAGAGAGCTGGGCAGCATCCTTGTTACTAGGACTCGCACAGAAAGGCACACATTGGATCACTGTATGAGCAGAGATGGGGCCGGGTGGTACCTGGAGACCCAAAGCACATGGGAACTCTGAATCCGTGCCAACCTTGGAATCTAGAGGAGCTTCCCTGAGGTTGGCTGGTTCTTTTTGTTTTGTTTTGTTATGTTTTTGAGACAGGCTCTTTACCTATATCTTAGGCTGTCTAGGCTGCCCTAGAACTCACAGCAGTCCTCCTGCCTCATCCTCCCTAGTACAGGGATAATGGGTGGCCACTGTATCGAGCAGGAGCTGGTCTGGGTGGACAAGTTGGTATTTGCCGAGGAGGTGGAGGATTCTGACAGCAGACATAGCATGTGGAGGGCGCAGGCCCAAGGCAGGCAGCTTGTTGGAGTTCAGGAGCAGATAGCCAGGAAGCTTCTGGGACTTTCAAACAGTGTCTGTGGATATTGAGTTTGGTTGCTGTGACCCAAACCACTAATATGTAGGTTTAAACAAAACTAAACATTTGTTTTTCTTTCATGTAAGAGAAGCCTGGAAGCAGGCAGTCTCCAGCCACTTGCTTAGATGAACCTAGCGATGTTTCTGTGTCTGTGGGTAGGCGGGACACTTTTGTACTTACAACTAAATGATAGGGTTTTCTTTAGAAGCGAAAGTTTGGTTCTGCTCAGTGAGCAGGAAAATGGAAGCGAGCTGGGGCTGAGATTTAAAGCTGTGCTGTCCATGGGGGAAGAGCCAGGGTCATAGCAGTCAGAGTAGCTGAGTCTGCTTTCTGCTGTGGGGTAGAAGTCGCCCTCTGGTGTCCCAGCTTGCAGGCCATCAGGGTCCAAGGCCTGTCTTGGACATGGGGGGCTCTCACACTCGCATTGCCTGCTGCTAGCACTGGCTTTCAGGAAAGTTGCTATCAGGCCACCAAGGGACACAAACCACAAAAGCCTACATCGTGGGGGGAAATCCTGCCCCCAGGCCATCTCAGGACCTCCTTATCTATGGGGTACATCCCAAGACTCTGGAGCATGCTGACGTCTGCAGACCACACCAGACACCGTGTGTCTGTGTCTTTCCCAGGCAGACAAGCTTATGGCAGAATTTAATTTATAAACTAGTTGCTGTGAGGGTTGACAGCACAAGTGGGTCAGGTGTGAGCGTATACACCTGCAATTCCAGCACTCGAAGACCGAGTCAGTAGGGTCACCCCAAGTTGCAGGCTAGCTTGGGTTACAGTTTAAGTCTGAAGATGACAACACCAAAATAAAATCAATGACAATGTGGAAAGGCACTGTAGTAAATGTTACTGAAAATATATGGATGGAGTTTTCCATTGAATAATTTTAAGACAATGAAGACATAACACTGAAGAAAATGAGACCCTGAGGAAGGCTCAAACTCAGCTTCAAACAGGTTAGCCAAAGGTAGCCAGGGTTGTCCCTGGCAGCAAGATGAAAGCTGACTTTTCCTACTTTCATGCCTTCTCTCTATTTGTGTGTGTGTGTGTGTGTGTGTCCACATGTATGTGGGAGCTTAACAACTGAGCCATTTCTCAAAGTCCACTAAATGATCTTAATGTTTCCAAATCCACGTGTACAAAGTAATATAAAGTCAAGAAGTCTAATGTCCCCAACATGGTCTGTGTGCGCTCACCACAGCCCTGTGGCTACAGCCCTGCTACATCTTCTGCAGACAGTGCCTCACCAACAAAGTGAAGTCTGGATTTTAGTTAACACTCTGCATTTCCCCAACCCGGGACAGGGGCTCTTATACCAGCAGCTCTGTGGGGCTTTCTGCCTCAGGGCTCAAGGGACTCTAGGGGAGACCGCCTGCTGCCCACTGTGGCAGCTCATTCATCCCCCCCCCCCTTGCTTGCCTGCCTCACTTCCTGGTCTCCCCAACTCAGTTTTTATTTCCTAAGGTTCTCTCCCCAAGCTACCGTTTCCCATATCCTTGTTGAGGTAAGCCAAGCCAAGACTGGCCCTGTGGAACAGCTTCCAGTGGGCTGCACAGAGGCCGTCTCCATACACATGGTTGGTATTCAGGGCACACAGGGCTGGACTCGCCCATCAGCAGCTTGCTTCCCTGGTGGCTGAATGAGACTCTGTAAGAGCTTGGGAGGCTGGTGCACAGGCCTTTCTGACAGTGTCAGCCTCACATGCCATGACCGAGACCCAGTTAAAGGGAGGCCATCAAGGAAGGGGCGGTATGGGAAATCCTTGTCCCTTCTGAGAGGTCAGCCCAGCATTGATGAAGTTTCCCCCACTTTTATGAAGGCTGAACAGAGTGATGCATAGCCCACAGAACAGCCCAGAGGGATACCGGGTGCCACACACCTCAGAGAGGGGACACCCAAAGGAGAGAAAGTATGGAGTAGGGCAGAGGTGGTGACGCTGTCCATCCTGCCAAGTGGGGGCAGTGTTGAGAAGAGCCTAGGCTATCAGGAGAATGAGGTAGATGCCTAAAACAGTCTAGGGTGTGTCCTGAGTGAGTCCGAGCAGCTCTGGAGGACCCTTTGCCTGTCGTTTCCTGGACCACAGGGAAGTGGCTTTCCCTTTCCCAATGCTGGATGGAGAGATGGAACTCACGCGCTAGGCAGGCGATCTGCCACCAAGCCAGGCCATTACCTCCCCAACACCCCAGCCCTATAGTGAACTCCCTGTAGCGAATATCTTGGTTGCTGGCCCATGGCTGCCAGCAGCCTCAGGGTCAGGAGCCAGATGAGGGATGGATGCATTTGGACCAGGCTTTACCTTATTTTCTGGGGAATTTGTCAAAAGCTTGTTATCTTTGAAAAACCAATTTTCAGGGATTTCACAGGAATCAGTCCAGAATCTGTGGGTGTTGACAGCTTGGCTATTAATCAGCACTGTGACCTTGGGAGAGCCCCTTCAGGGCTTGTTGTGGGCTCACTCTTCTTCCTGTTTTCAAAGTGACGGGCTGGTCAGAACAGACACCCTGCAGAGGTGAGGCAGACTGGCCACTGCACCTGCCTCCCTGCCAAATTGGTCTAACTGAAGAAGCTGAGCATGAATTCCTATGGTACCCCTGCCCTGACTCCCACATGGGGGTCTGCCCAGAATTCAACCCCCAGCTCTACTCTGACCCACCCATTCCATTTTGTGGTTGAGTTTTACCCATATGTTCTTTTTTTTTTTTTTTAATAAACTTTTTCTGGAGGGTGGGGTTCAAGACAGGGTTTCTCTGTATAGCCCTGGCTGTCCTGGAACTCACTCTGTAAACTTAACTGGCCTTGTCCTCACAGAGATCCACCTGCCTCTGCCTCTCAAGTGCTAGGATTAAAGGTGTGCACCACCACTGCCTGCCTGAACTTTCTTGTGTATCAAAAAGAAAAATTGCAAATAAACACCGCATACCAAAATGAACCAATGTCTTCACATCTCAGTGAATTTCTGTGTGGTTAGGATAGACATTCTGCAGCCATGGGGCTTCACCTCATAGGTCTTACAAGTTCATTATCAAATACATTCTCATACGCTTAATTCTCACCCAAACTAAAAATCTGTGACAGAATTAGATCTAGAGAAAAAATTCACCATATATCCCTTTCCAAGCTGATGTCCGTTGCCGGCACCCAGCCTTACCCCATGCCCTCCTCTTTAGCCTTTCTTGTTCTCTTTTACCCATGTTACAGCATACTCACACGTATGTTCGTTTACATCTGTACATGCAGTAGTGGCTAGACTCCTCAGATGAGGGGGAGCATGAGAGGTATATCTTCTGAGATTGTGTAACCCTTCTTAATATTTATTACACATTATAAATCCATCCATGTTTTGGGCAAATTTTGTAATTTTGCTTTTCTTTAGCACTGACTAGTGTTCTCTCTCTCTCTCTCTCTCTCTCTCTCTCTCTCTCTCTCTGTGTGTGTGTGTGTGTGTGTGTGTACTAAATTTTCATTATCCATTTATCCATTGGTGGATAGCTAAATTGACCTCAGTTCTTTGCTTTAATGAAGAAAGCAGCAATAAATCCATGGGAGTACAAATATCTCTATGGTAGAGTATAGTGTTCTCAGGGTATATGCCCAGGAGTAAAATAGGTGGGGCATATGATAGTTCTATTTTGATTTTTTTTTTTTTTGGAAAATCTCCAAGCTGATTTTCTCAGTGGTGTATTAGTGTTTACACCTGCCCACACTTACAGTGGCCCCTTTCTCTCTACACCCTCTACAATCTGTTGTCAGATTTGTTGATGACAGCCATACAATTGGGCTATCTCAGAGTAGTTTAACTTGCATGTCCCTGATAGCTTAGGGATATTGAGCACTTGTAAAAACAGTTATTGGCCATTTGTGTTCCTTTGTTTTTGAAAACTGTCTATTCAGTTCATTTGCCCATTTGGTGATTGGCAGTTTTATTTCCTTGATGTCTAGTGTCTGCAGTCCTTTGTGAGTTCTGGATATTAACCCCTTGTCTGTCGTGTAGCTGGTAGAGCTTGTCTCCCCTCCTGTGGGTTGTCTGTAGGCTCTGCTGATTGCTTCCTCTGCTGTGCAGAAACTTTCCATTTTCATGGAATCCATCTGTTGATTGCTTGTGGCAGGTTCTTGTTGGCATTCTTTTAAACAGTTCTCTCCTACCCTAATATCTTGGAGGCATCCCCTATGTTTTCTAAGTCTCAGTGTTTCCAGTTTTAAATTAAAATATTTTTTCCATTTTGAATTGATTTTTCACAGGGTGAAGACATATATCTAATTTCATTCTTCAGCAGGTAGAAATGCAGTTTTGCCAGCACCATTGTTGGATACGCTCTTTTCTCCAATGTTTGTTTCTGCCTCCTTTGTCAAAAGTTAAGTGGACACAGCTAATTTAGTTTTGGGTCCTGTATTCTATTCCCTTGGTCTACTTTCAGGCCAGTACCAGGCTGTCTTTATCACTGTAGCTCTATAGTATAATTTGATGTTGGGCATTGTAATACCTCCAACAGTGTTCATGCTTCTTAGGATGACTCTGGCCATTTCTGGTCCTTTGTGACTTGGTATGAATTCTTGTATTGTTCTGTCTAAATCAGTAAAATATGATGCTGCAATTTCGATAGGTATTGCATTGATTCTGTAAGTTAAGGCAGGACCAATGCCTGAGTGTACTGCAGCTATTAGGTGGGCACTAGGACAAGCACTGAGGATACAGACCTGCAGGGACAAACCAGCCACAGCCGGCTGTCCTCAGGAAGCTTCCGTGTTACCAGGAGAGATAGGAAGTCAATGTAAAGACACACCAAAACTTTGGCTAATGGTAAGCATTGTAGACAAAAGATAGGGAGAGGATTCGGGTTGGAAGCTGTTGGACCTGGCAGGTTTAAGTGAGCAGTTAAGGAAGGAAGGCCTCACTGAGAAAGTAACATGTGAGCAAAGAACCCAAACTGGAGAGAAGAAATGGGTCATCTGGTTGTCACAGGGACAGGGCTGTGACAGCAGACAAGGCTGTGATAGCAGGCAAAGCTGCAAATATAGAGGATCTGAGGCACATATACTAGGGAGGGAGGAGATGAGGGATGGGGCCAGAGGAGCAGGGCCCAGAGACTGGCAGATCAAGTGGAGCATCTCTGAGCAGGTTTTAAGTGGGTTGTACAGATCACCACAAACTTTTGGGATGAGAATTGACAATATACATTAAGGTTTTTTTTAAGGGGGTGGGGGGGGGTCGTCACTCTGTTATAAATATACAGTACAGGATCAGTGGAGAAGCAGCGAGGCCAGTTCAGGGGCTGCTCCCATGCAGTAAGAATCATCGTGACTGGTCAAGAGACTGAGCAAATGACAGTGCCATCGGTATTAGCATTATTAGCAAGGGAAAGAGATAATCAGTCTGAGCTCACCGCAGCCTTTTTCCTTTACACACCCTGTGTATTATTCTCTACCAGGGACAGATGACCAGTCAAGGAGGACTGGTCAGAACTTGCTACATGGGAGCCCTCATCAGTGATGGAACTGATCCAAATGCCCCTGTGCATCAGCCTCAGCTTGGCTGGGATCAGCCAGATGCTGCAGGGTGATTCTGAGCAATCAGGCCCCTCTCCAGGCTCTACCCAGGCAGCTGCTGGCTCTTCTGTGCCACCTGGTCCTCCAGATGCTTAGCACAGTACAGGGCTCAGGCTCCTGCCATGGGGTGTGCAACATCTGCAATGGCCTCCTAGAACTGGTGACTGTATCTCAGCACCTAAGAGTAGGGAGAGAAACTGAGGCAGAATGAATGGCCTAGGCCCTGTCCTAAAGTAAGGAGAGGGACAGGAGCCCAAGAGTGCCAGCGTAGCACACACTGTATATCTTAATCTCCCCTTTGTCCTGACCACAGCACAGAGGGGCTATTCTTCCCATTTTGTGAGGCTCAGAGAGGTGAAGTGAGATATCCAAGGTCACATTGTTTCCAAGCCAGTCTGATGCTCCAGCTCTGTTCTATCCATCCTCCCACCCCGACAAGGCTCTGCTCACCACCTGCAGCACAGACCCCAGGGATGAGCTTGGGGTGGCAGTAGAGCCAAGCTTTAAACTGTCTACAATCCAAGGAGGGATAGAGAGGCTGAAGGTAGGGTATGGCCACAGTGAAATGGGAAGTCTTACGTAGGTCATACAGGGAGATGAAGCAGTTACCTTTCATGGCATCTATAGGGATCCAGACTCTCTAGAACCAAGCCCAGAAATGCCCGCTAAGGTGGGATGACAATGATGATGTCTCTGGTGACGCCGGGGATTGTAGGGAGCATTTGCTTGCTGTCAATCTCCCAGCGAAACAGCAAGGTAAGACCTTATCTTTGCAGATAAGGTCATCCTGGCCAGCAGAGGACACTTTACTTGTTCACAATCACCCAGTGAATAAGTAGCAGAGTCAGGATCCAAACCTAGGCAGACCATATTCCAAAATCCAGCTCACCCGAGGGATAATTTGATTCTCTGGAATGCTCCGTCTTTGGTGACCAAGAGGCGCAAGAACCGGAGTGGATTAGTCACCATCCTTTTTTGCGGGAGGATGCTGTGGGCCCGCCGCCAGGCTGGTTGTGCTGCCCTCTCCCCTGTGGACTCCTCGGGTCCGAGTATAGCTTGATGAGCAGAGGCACAAATCAGGATGTCCTTGTTGATTGACACAGAGAGTATATGCCCACTTCCCTGCCATCCAGAGCCCAAGCCAGGCCTTGCTGAACCTGAGCCAAATAATTATCTCCTCTAACAGCTCCTCTTCTGGCCACAGCCCTGTCCTGTGCCTCAGTTTCCTCTCTGGGCGGTAGAGGTGAGCTTGGGGTGTCTATAAAAGATACAGGCAGAACTTAGCAGTCAGCTGGCGAGTGGTCCATGCCATCCTGGCCTGCCCAGCTCTTGGTTGGAAGCTGGGTGCGTTCTCTGTACTTCCAGAGCAGTGTCTCCTACAGCCTCACCAACTGGGGAAAGTAGGCATGGCCACCCTTGGAGGCTGGCAATGCCCATATCCTCTTCTGTTTCCTCCTTGACTGCCACAGACTGACCCCCGTTCTGTTACTTCCCTGCCTTGACTGTGAGCCTTGTTGAGCTGCCCCTATGATATCCAGCCCAGGGTAAACAGAGCAAACATGTGGGAAGCTGGGGGATGAATGCATCGTTGAATGTGAACTTGGCTGTATCCGATTCTGTGCTGGCTGCCGCGATCTCCCAGAGAGAGCTGTCCCTGTTCAGAGAATGACAGGCGAGCAGGAGGCCGCTGGAAGACTATTCCTGAGAGGGCCTTGATGAGGACAGGTTTTAGCTTGTGTTTGCTACAAGGCCTTTTTTGATTTTTAATTACCTTCAAAGCTGTGTGGAAAACATTTGATTGCACTCCAGGAGGAAGCTAGTTACCTGCCAGGCTGGGATGCTGGCTAGTTGAAGCTCTTTCATCCTTAGGGTCCCTGATGCTGACTCATAGTCCCCCCATCCCCTTGCCCAGTGCAGACTCCAGCACATACTTCTCGGCCTAGGGTTTTCAGGGTTTTCCCTTATCACCAATTGTCGCTGAGAGCAGCCCTTGGTCACTGTCAGGTTGTCCTTACCCCAGCTCTACCCCTCAGGGCATCTTCCTGAGTGGTGTCTGACCCAGCCCTTGAAGTCACTGCAGGAGCCTAGCCTGAGAGCTGTCCTGCTGCCTGCGCTTATCTGCCTTTCTGCCTTCTTAGAAGGAACCATTCTACAGAAAATCAGGGCCTTTGAAGGGTTTCACCCTGGCCTGAAGCGATGGAGAAGTGTTTAATCACACAGGAGGGGTAAGATGGAGCAGAGATCTGGGCAGCTAGCATGGAGGCCAAGCTAGCTGAACTACATGGTTCCTATTTGATTTTGAGGCTGGGGAAGAGGCTAAGCCAGGTGGGGGCCAGGGCGAGGAACTATCCAGGTTGAGCGGGGGTCAGGACTCAGGTAGGAGAGGGCTAGGATGAGGAACAAGGCCTGTTGAAGGGCAGAGCGGGGACCCTCCCTGGGCCATTGCGGGGCACGCGGCTGATATTAGTCACGAGGATGCCACCAGACCTGCACTGCACCCTGGGAGGGAGTCCTCACACTGGCATGTTCAGGAAGGGATTTCCGGGCTGCTCTGAGGGGGAAAATGTGAGGCCATGAGCTCCTCAACAGCTGGGTCCTCTGTATTGTTTGGGCCACTGCCCGGAATGCCATGGCTACAGTGAACACAAACGCATAATGTGTGAGGCTGACCAGGGGCTCCAGTGAACTTACCCAGGCCCGCTTGCCCACCTGCTCCCTGCCCCCAGCTTTACTAGACTGCAGACCGTCAAACCCTCAACTGCTGCTGTGTCTGCTGGTTCTGTTGCCAGGAGGAACAACCCCTGGGCGGGTAGGCTGCTTGTCTCTGCCTGTGGTGGCAGATGAACAGTGCTGGGCTTCCCCGTTTCCTCAGAGCAGCGAGGACCCGCAATGCCAGGGAGAGTCCTTCTAGGAGATCCTCAGAGCAGCAAGGAGGTGGGGCTTGCAGTAGGTCAGGTGGAGCTGACCCTGAGGGCAGAGAGCCATTCTTCCACATTGAGGGAGGGACCAGGGTGTGCACATGACCTTAGCCAGGGAACTGCTGTGAGCCCGTCTGGCCTCTAGTCTGCTCTGGAGTCAAGGCTTGGAAATCCCTAATGGATTTTATCTAGGCCCAGGGCCAGACTTCGCTAGAGGTTGGAGACCACTGGGTTCCCAATTCTATGTTCCTTGTGTTCCCTGCCTATTCTACTTAGTGCTGAATTCATATGTTGAACCCCTAATATCTGGACTCTCAAAAGTGACCTTATTTAAACATGAAGTCATTATGGCTGTATGGTGAGTTAAGATGAGGTCACTTGGGTGGGCCTTAATCTCTGTGACTGATGTCAGTAGGAGATGGGGAAACTTGGACAAACATGGAGACAACATGTGAACGTGAAGGCAGAGGCCAGACAGAGACCCAACACTTTGCCCCACCTCTCACACTCGGTGACAGCATAATCACTGTGTTAGAATATGTAAAACTGGTCCCAGTGGGTGTGAACTGATCGTGTGGAGTTGGGTTGAACTGCCCAGCGTAAGCTCTTTGGGGCGCAGATAATTACATTAAATCATACTCACTTTAACTTTGCAGCTTTCTCTCTGTAACTTTGAGACTATCGATTCTCCCTGGGGCTCAGGGTATTTCAGGGTCCTGGCAGAGTGTGTCACATAGGGCTTGTGTGTCCATGGAGTGGCTCGTCGTTAAAGCGGACATCAGTTTCCCCTGGCTCCTTGGTCGGCTGAATGCATAGCCCTCTGATCTTTTTGTGTCTGTTTCTGCCATGCTTACTTAGCCTTTAACTTCTGTAAATGTCTTCCCGATTCATTGCCCTGAGATACCATTTCTTGTGGTTCCATCCTCCCTTGATGTCTATGAAGGTGGCGGGAGCCAGGCTTCCTGTGGGGCTCTTCCCATCCCAGCCCTCAGCTCCTGTGTGAGCCCGTGTCTTTCTGTCCTCACATGAGCCATCATTGCAGTCAGCCTTGTCTCTGTTGATTCTGGCACCCACCCTGCAGGGGTTTCTATTTTCACAGTTGTTCACTCTTAACTAGCCTGCGGATAGAAGGGGCTGGATTGTACCATCCTAGACTCATGGTGATAGACCCCAAACCCAAGAATGATTTTTCTGCAACTGACATGTTCTTACCACAGGCCCAGGCTCCCCAGGTTCTTGTCCTTTCTCAACCCTCTGACTTTGAGGTACTTGTCTAGAAGGATGGGGGTTCCACTGCTTGTCCATAGGAGACAAATTGATTCCCCCGACCCATCACATGAGGGATGGTGGGTTCTGGCATCTGCAGATGCTGCTCATGGAAGGAAGGACCAGCCCAGGAGCTGACCTGTGCCTAGTACCCCAGAGCAGGTCAGTAAGCTCCGTTTAAGCAGCAGAATGATGGTGTTCAACAATTAAAATAACATTTTGAGAAAAAAAAAAAAACCAACCCATGGTACATAAGTGTCAAATGCAAAATTCAAGAAATAAATTCTAAGTTCTAAATCTGGTGCCACTCTGAGGAGCGTGGTAAAGTCTGTCCTTGCCCACTCTAACTCTCCCGGGACCTGAGTGAGCCCTTTGCCTGGAGTCTTCATGCTCTCTACCCCTTGCTAGTCTCTCCGAAGCTGTCAGATCATCCCTGTTACATCGCTATAGTGCGTGTCCTGGAGGAATGCTTACCTCACTGACTGGTGACTCCGAAGCGTCAGTAAAGTGGCTCTAGCTATTTGGGCTTGGTGAAGAGAATGTGTTGAGTACTTCATTTGAGGGAACGTGCTCCACTTAATAAGGACAGACACACAAACGCTGGGCCGCTGTTGCTAAGCTCTATGGATGAATCTGTGGAGTTGTGAAAAGGAAGGAAGCGGCTCCTGCTAGGCTGACCGCTTCGCCTCAGACTACAAGAGTTGGAACAAGAGGGCAGTGGACAGTTGAGATGAGAGAGGTGTTAAATTATTGGCTTCTGTGATGGCTAATCTTAATTGCCAACTCAACAGGATTTAGAACTAAACCCTGGTCTGGTGTGTGAGAATGTTCCCAGAGAGGTTTAGCGGAGGAAGAGATGTGGGTGACACCATCCCATGGGCTAGGATCCTGGACCGAAAGAAAAGAAAACTGAAAAAAAAAAAAGTGACCAACTACCTCCCATTCCTTCCACCACAGCTAGGGTCCCCATGTCTTTCCATGTGATGGACTGTACCCTCAGACTGCAATACAGAATTTTCCTTCCGCAAGTTGTTTTTTGCCAGGGTTCTTGATACAGCCACAAGAAAAGTGACTAATAAAGTTCCATTCTATTTGTGGCTTCAGGTACACACTGGGTTCTTACTGAACACTCTGATGAGAAGAGGGACTGTCAGTGAGTGCCTACTCCTGAGCCCCCTCTGAGCACTTCACATGCATGATCCTCATAACACATTAGACAAAAACAGACTCATACCAGAGACGGCCCAGGTCATGGGAACTGGCCCTCAAATCTACTACACCCTATCTTCCTCATTAGGCCGTTTTCTTACCAGCTGTCTGAGTTACTGTCGCTGTGAAGAGACACCATGAACAAGGCAACTTAGAAAAAGAAGCATTTAGTTGGGTGCTTGCTTATAATTTCAGATGTGAGACCGTCATGGTGGGAAGCATGACAGCGGACAAGTAGGACAGGGCACTGGAGCGGTGGCTGGGAGCTGGCATCTGATCCCCAAGCAGCAGGCAGGGAGAAGGACTGAGTCTGGACTGGGCTTTTGAAATCTCAAAGCCCACCCCAGTGACACACCTCCTCCAACAGGGCCAGCATCTTCAGCCTTCCTGAACAGTCCAACTGGGAAGCCAACATTCAAATATATGAGCTTATGGGGGCTGTTTTTATTCAGGCCACCATACCAGCCAAAGAGGTGTTTACCAGTTCCTGTGGAAAGGCTGAGTTCCATTGGTTAGTCTGTCCAGTCCTGTCCTGCGCTCAGTAGCAAATGACTTTAATTACCGTAATGCCACGATTATACGTTTCAGTAGCGGGTAGGACCCTCCTACCTCCTTTCCCAGAGCATTTTTCCGTTTCTTCCATTGTGTTTACTTCTCCAGATAAACTTTAATCAGTTATGGTTAGGGTCTCCAAAGCCCTGTTGGTATTTTGCAATTATACTGTGTTTACACATTATTCTTGGGGGTAGGCGATGTATCAAGTCCTTAGGCATGCCCATCCAAGCATAAAATATTTCGTCCTCTTTCAAGCTTTCTGGTATGGCCTCCAGTGTGTTTACATTTTTACTCTCATGAGTCTTAAGCAATGCTTGTCATGTTTATCCCAGGTAGTTGATCTTTGTGTTTTTATTATGAAAGGAATCCTATCCTCCGTTAGAGTTCCTAAAATGTTGTTTATCTTAGAGGGAAGCAGATCTCAACAGGCTGTAATGAACTGCCTCACCGAATCTTTACTTCCTTAGTAAAGCTCTTAGGGGTCTCTAGGGTGGTCCAGACGGACTGGCGTATTGTCTATAGCTAATGACAGTTTAGTCTTCCTCCTGTTACCTAATTGCTTGGCTAATCTAGGACAATGAGATAAGTAGTAGTGGTGTTTGTGGACTCATTGGTTTTCGATGACTAAATAACAGGTCACTATTTGGTTGTACTATAACTTACCTGAGGTTGTTCCTATCTTTCCTTCTTATAAATAACATTACGCAGAATACTTGCCTTGCTCCCATTCATTCTATTGAATTTATTCTATAGAATTGAATTCTATTGGTAAGTTGTTGGAAGTGAAAACAAGGAGCCGAAGCCCTTGAGCTGTTTCAAGATTGTCAAGACCGATTGCCACCTGATTTTTCAGGTTTTGCAGATTTCTCTGTAATCTAACTGAAAGTGTACACTTTAGAGCTTCGGAAGGCAGTCAGTCTCTACAGAATCCCGGGACTGGGGAACATTTCCTTGGAGGAGAATTTATACCTTGTGGGGTTTATTTGCTAGTTTTGTTGGAGCGGGTTTTTGTTGTGAACTTAGATTTAGTTCAGAACAAGGCATGGCATCAGAATTGGCTGATGCTAAGGTCAGACCTGATACCCTGATTTTGCTTGAGCTGAGGTATAAAACATATAGCTTTGGTCAACCTCCTTCCGAGAGTCCCCTTCTGGCAGGGACAGATATGAACTACACAGCAGTCAGACATGTGCCCAGCAATGTCTTGACTACTTCTGGCTCAAGAGACCACCATCTGTGGCAGCGGCTGTGCTGATGGCGTGCAGTGGGTGGCTCCCGTGGCCACCTTTGAGCTGTACAAACATCTCTTTCCTTCATTGTTTGCCAAAGGTATCTTGTCAGTCTGGCCATGGGCTTCCAGGATGACTTCCCCTCATGACCGCCTCTGCTCTTGCTTCACCTCGGTAGAGTCTCTGGGAGTTTGATTGACGTCCTTCCTGACTTCACATGTTGAAGCCCTAACATCCAGTATCTCAGAAAATGTAGTTGTAGTGAATTGAGATGAGATCGCTTGGGAGGGCTTTCATTTCTGTGATGAGTGTCTCTAGAAGACAGGGAAACTTGAACCCACGAGGGTAATGAACTTGAAGGCAG
The DNA here is from genome assembly GCF_903992535.2 of Arvicola amphibius. NCBI lineage: Eukaryota > Metazoa > Chordata > Mammalia > Rodentia > Cricetidae > Arvicola > Arvicola amphibius. The sequence goes on along the minus strand of NC_052049.1, from coordinate 163,374,015 downwards.
AGGCCAGAGACCCCCAGGTTGCATACACCAGTCAAGCTATACTAAATAAACATGGTTGATGAGCCAGTGGAAGCTAGGAACCATGCCCAGCAGAGGCTCCCTCCTAGCCCTCAGAAGATGCTACCCCTGACTGTGCCTCCACCTTAGGCTGTGGACCTACAGAGCTGTAACAGACCACATTTCTGTTCTTGAGTGTTCATGTGCACCAGGCTGTGACACTGTTTTGACATCCCCAGGAAACCAGCTTGTGGGGCGCTCAACCTTATAAGCAAAGGAGTTAGATGAGTGAATAGATGGTTAGACTAGGTGAGATTCAGGGTACGGTGTGGGTGGACAGAGAGGAGAGTTTGTGGACTGGGTCCCTCAAGTTCTGGGACCTAGTAGCCCTGGGTGTGAACGGTGGCCTAAGAGATAAGGAGAAAGTGTCCCAGGTACTCACGATACTTGGAGAACAACCACATAGTAGCCTGGCCCTGAACACTGTGGTGTTGCATTCCCAACCCTGCTGTGAAGTGGTCTGGGCCTTCTGTCCAGGGCCCACACAGGAACTGTTCCTCTGTGAGGAGATGCTGCACAGCCGAGCAGTGGATTGAGAGTAGCTTCCTCCAAAGCCTGTGACTATAATAGCTTGCCATAGCTCAAGGGCACTGACCCAGAGAAATACCACCCAGAAGAGCCCCTTTGTAGAAGGGAAGGTGAACCTGATAGCCCAGTCCTTGTCCCTCGGAGATGGCCACATTTCCTCCTGGCTGACCCTGCTGTTCTGTAATACCCAGGGCCAAGTAGCCCAAGGGACCACTTCCTTGTCTCCCCTGAGCACTCTCAACCCCTAGTCTGGAATATTGGGGGACGATTTGACCGAAGACTCTGAGGACCGTGTTTGGCAGTACCAGAGACTGGCATCCCAGTTTCTTTGGCAGCACATACGTCTTTAGACTTGAGGATAGCCGCTCGACATCTCATTCTGAGCTGTGACAGAGGCTTGAAAGTCCAACTGCCTAGTTGAGCCGTGCTGGTTCTGGAACCCTAGACAAATTTCTCAGCCATCTTGGGCCCCTGTTCTAAAGTGGAAACAGCTCATGCCTGCCCAAGTTCTCCTGCGGGGCAAATCGTGTAATAGGAATAACTGCCAGCACAGGGCCAAGAAACACATGGAGTGATCTCTGCTAAGGGCTCTTCTTCTAATTTGCTAATTCCCCAAATGATGGACACCTATGTTCCTCCCGCTCTATGAATATATATCTTGGTCTTTCAAGACAGGGTTTCTCCGCAGTTTTAGAGCCTGGCCTGAACTAGCTCTTGTAGACCAGGCTGGCCTGGAACTCACAGAGATCTGCCTGCTTCTGCCTCCTGAGTGCTGGGATTAAAGGCGTGAACACCACTGCCCAGCCCTCTGTGAATATTTTTCATTTTTCTAAAAAAGCTAAACAGACATAGCTACTTGCTAAACACAGAATATGTCTATAGTGCATTGTGTCTTAAGTCAGCCTGATGACTTCATTTCATTCATTGACCATGGGGCACTGGAGACACTTCAGGAAGTCCCCCAGTGCTTAGACGGACGCTTATCAACTTACTATGCTGTGGTGGGCAATCTGCCTACCCCTGAGCCTTGGGATCCACGGATACCCCTCTGGGCATGTCTTGGGGTCTTGCAGCTGAGCAGTAGGGCTCCTGTGGCTCTCGCGTGGATTACCTGGTGTTCTAACTCTTCTGTGCTTTCACTTGATTCATTCATTACTTCATCAAAGGGCAAGCGTTGGGCAGGGACTGTGGTGTAGTGGTTTGAATGAGATGACTGTCCCCTGTAGGCTTAGGCATTTAAATACTTGGTCTCAAGTTTGTGGCTCCCTTTGGGGAGTCTCAGGAAGTGTGGCCTTGTTGGGGGGAATTATGTTACTGCAGGTGGACGTGGACTTTCTTCGGGGCTCTGCTTCCTGCTTGCAGTTTAAGGTGTGAGCTCTGAGCTGACGGTTCCACTTGCCATACTTTCCCACCGTGATAGTGATGGACTCTTAATCTTCTGGAACTGTAAACCCCAAACACCCTCCTCTCCCTTCTTTAAGTTGCCCTTGTCATGGTGTTTTACCGTAGTAACAGGAAAGAAACTGATGCAAAAGGCATGTCTAGGTAGAAAGACCAAGGGATCTGAGTTAGGACAAGGATGGAGCCCAGGCAACAGGTTGAAGTGGCTCAGACAAGTGGAAAGTGTGGTCCCTGACTGGCAGAGTTCATGTCACTTGTCATGTGTGTGCTTGGTGACAGGCCCTGTTGTCACTGATGACGATGCAGGGAAGAGAGAGAGAGAGACAGAGACCAGGCCAAGAAGGAAACTCAGCAGAGTGGCACAGTTCATGTCACTGAGCGTGTGCTTGGTGCCAGGCCCTGTTGTCACTGATGAAAATGCATGGAACAGAGAGAGACAGAGACAGAAAGATACCAGCCCAAGGAGGAAACTCGGCAGAGGACAGCTGTCCCTTAACTAACTGCAGAAATTATTATGTAGTTGCTTCTAAGGTGGGTAGCATGTGGGAGACCTAGGACCTAGGAGGGAAGTGGGATAGGAGCCCGGTCTATCCTGAGGGTCATAGAAGGCTCCCGAGGGACCCTGTGAGACACAGAGGAGGATTTAACTAGTAAGAGGAAGATGGAAAAGACGGGGCATTCACAGGAGAAAGATTGGCGGTGGGTGGCATGCAGGGAATATGGCAGGAAATGAGGCCGAGGGAACAGGTATTGCTTCCCAGATGGCAAGGCAAGCATGCAGGAAGTTAAACCTGCAGCTTGGAGGAATTTCCGGTGAGGATGCTTTGCAGGAGTGGGATTGCTCTCATTAGTGCTGCTCAGGACCAGGTGTGGTACCTCTGAATGCCTTGTTATCAGAGTGACTGCTCAAGGAGAGCCATCACCCAGGAGAGCTCAGATTGGCACAACTCGTCCATCTCCCTGCCCACAGGACTCTCACCTGGACTCCAGGGTTCCCCAGGCTTTCCTGTCCAAAGCCCCTGTATCCTGTCTGCCTGTGTGCTTACTGCCCTGACTCCACTCTTGGTCTAACCCCTCAATTGGGACGTAGAAGAATGACTCCATTTTGGCCTATATCAGATGTGATCACATAAAAACCAGAAATGGCCCCAAGTGGCTGTGCCTGTCCTATATGTTTCTTAAATCTCTTTGACATCTTTGTCTTCCTGTGATCAGGGATTACAACACTCTTTGCTACAATCTTTAGGTGTCCAAGCGCATCCCCCGAAGACAGCCACTGGCAGATGGAGCCAGGGCATGCATGCTTTGATCCCACCCAGTCTTAGTCCAAGGTGCCCTTCAAAAATGCAATTAATCGCCAGGCGGTGGTGGCGCACGCCTTTAATCCCAGCACTCGGGAGGCAGAGGCAGGCGGATCTCTGAGTTTGAGGCCAGCCTGGTCTACAAGAGCTAGTTAGTTCCAGGACAGGCTCTAGAAACTACAGGGAAACCCTGTCTCGAAAAAGAAAAAAAAAAAAAAAAAAAAAATGCAATTAATCCTGAGTAGGATGCCACAGTGGAGGGCTCAGGGGAAGCCATACCCCTGAAGTCACTTGGGACAGATGCCTGAGCTATTCAGGTGGCCACAGCGGAGCCCTGACTAAGGAAATGTAGACCCAGGAACAGATTTATTTACTGGTGCCTACTAGGAAGGCTGAAAGGGTTCCTCGGGGCCTTGGAAGGAGCATCCTTCAACTCTGTAGTCTGTTAAAGGTCTTCCCGGAGACTCTCTGAAGTCCACGGACAAGCTACCTTCCTCCCGTACTCAGAGTAGAAGCTGCAAGTGAGAATATGGGCAGGTAAAGCCAGCGGTGGACCTGGCCACTGCTGCCCCACAATCTGCCTACCTCTCTCCAGGAAGGACAGTGATAGACAGCAAGAACCCTCTGGGAGTCGTCCTGGAAGGCCCTCCTGGAAAGGCAGCACACTGCCCCAACCTCAGAGCAAGACATGGTACCAAAAGTGACCTTTTCCTTTTCTAAAACTGAGCCTTCCAAAATGGAGTCCGTCATTTAGAGTGATCGGTTTAAGACGAGAGCATAGGCATTTCAGAAAATTCCCTCCTAGAGAGATCAAACTAAAAATACACTGTTCACTTAAGAGGAGAGCTGATCAGGAAAATTCACTGATGTTGAAAAGGCCCTTTATCCAGCAGTTTTAAGTAAGTGAGGTGTCAATGAAATAAATAATCCCGGCATTAAATAATCAGCCTCACCCAGAAGGGCCTGATTAGCTGCTGAATGAGGGGTCCAGGCAGCGAGGGCTGTCAGCTTGTGGGTAAGATCGGTCCCTGTGGGTGCAGAGTTACAGCCCTTGTGCAGGGCGGGTACAGGCAAGACTGGCCCAGGGTGAAGATGTTCCAAGCACGCCAGGCAGGAGCAATGGCTATGAGACCATACAGCCTTCACTTCTTGGGGGGAGGGGAGGGAGTGCAGGAGGCTGGCAAGAGAGAAGTCGTGGGTGGTTTCTATGAGGGGAGCCTACTAGAGCTGCCTGTGACCCGGACACTGCCACTCTGCGGACATCTCCTGGGTGGCTCCCTCTGACCAGTCATAGAAGCTTCTTTGAGGCCTCCCAAGCACAGCCCAAAGATCCCTCTGCACAGCCCTGGTGGCTATTGGTTTTGGCAGCTGGGGTTCTGCAGGTCCATTAAAGGAGGTGGCGTGGCAAGGTTGAGGGGCTGCTGCCAGGTCCCGTGGCCTGCACACAGGTGGCCAGTGTCAGGCGGGCCATGCTGTCTGTGGACTTCACTACCAGACCTGGGCAGGCCTGTGAAGCATCTTTGGAGCCTGCACAGGCTGCGTGGCTGGCCCGGCACAAGTGAGCCTTTGTAGCCCTCGTTTACGAAACCAGCCACATATTTCCCCGTCACTTTATGAGGTGCTAGCTCTGCCCCTGCAAGCTGGGGAAAATAAAGCGTCACGTAATTTGTACTGCTTCAGCTGAGGAGGTCTGAACTGAACCAATGCTCCCTTGCAGAGAAGCCTGTGCCCCTGACAAGGCCTTGTGGCTCTAGGGGGAAGGGCAGACTCCGGATTCCCTCCTGGAGGGACACTGCCGTCCAGCCAGCTGATAGACTATGAACAGATAAGGAGGCCATGAGGCTGGTGGCGAGGTCAGCTGCGGTGCTGCAGACTTTAGCGTCATGTTCTCCAGGCCCGCTTTCCCATAGATGAGGTCCGTTAACGAGGCCCGCAGAGGGCAGAGTGTGGGAACGCTCCTGCAAAGTTAGCCACAAGGTAGAGAGCGTTCTAGAAGGGCTTTGGCACAAAATACCTGGCAGGGAGGGCATGTTTTAACCTGAAATTGAAATGGATTAGTCTCCCGCGGTGAGTCTGTGGCCAGCCACCCATGCACTATGATTTGCCAGAGAGTTCCCCTACCTCCTGCAAAGTCCCCTTTCTTACTGCCTGTGGTTCTCTCTCTCTCTCTCTCTCTTTGTCTCTCTCTCTGTCTCTCTCTCTCTCTCTCTCTCTCTCTCTCTCTCTCTCTCTCTGTCTCTCTCTCTGTCTCTCTCTTGTTAGAGCTGTTCCCTTTTTGCCTCTAACGTCATTCACTGGTTACTTCCAATACTATGCTGAATATTTCACTAGGCACCTTGTTGCCTTCATTCAGCGGGCACCTCCTGTATGCTTCATGAGAGCCCTGTGTAGAGCGCATGAAGCCCCCATGACAGATGTGGATTTTGTGCTCAGAGATAACTGACTTGCCAGAGACACACAGCTAGTATCTGGCAGAGTCTGGTCACTCATTGGAGACATAGGGCGGGACTAGGGGGTGCAGCATGTGCGGTACCCTGGGTTCGATCCTCAGCACAGAAGCAGGAGAGGAGGGTAAGACCGTGTATATAGTCCACCATAATAATCCAGCGGTTTGCTACTGAAGTGATGATCAAATTGATCATTAGTTATATATTCTAGTCACCTTTTGAGCTGAAGTCAAAATACATTTTCCTGAAAGCTAATCCACAATGTCCACTTAGAACTCCATTCCACGGGAGGTAACTCCTTGTTGCCACCTGGTGGCATTGCTTTTGCTTAGCAGGGAATGTAAATAAGAGCAAAGACAGCTAGACATCAGCCTGGGGCCAATGGGAAAGGCTCCACTTTGAAGGTGGGAGCCCAGCGGTCCCATCGGTATGGTGCCCCAGTCACAGGTGCAGAGAGGGACTATCCCTTCAGTTTTCTGGGCAGCAGATTCTTAGTTCTGCAGCTTTTTGTAGTCTGATCTTTCTGGAGTGTTCCTTCCAACACATTGTTTCTATGCTCTGTTGCAATGAACACGGAGAAACCTCTCAGATGGCTTTTGAGGCAAGGTGATGAAGCCATGGTGGTTTCCATGAATCCCTAAGCCCTTCCTAAAAGACTCACTTCCTCCTGTAACAGTGCACCTAGGATGGTCCTCTGCTGTCCTCTGATGCCAGGCCCCTTAGGTCACTTCACATCCCCTGCCCATTGGGATCAGGCTGATGGTCAACCTGACATGATGGAGAGATACCTAGAATTCACAAAGCACACCTCTGGGAGGGCATTTCCAAAGAGGACTGATATTTGGTAGAGCAAGTGAGAAGGGACGGCCCATCCTAAGTGCGAGCATCACCGTTCGACAGGCTGGAGGCTATGATGGGCTAAAAGTGGAAGAGAAAGCAAGCCCTCAGATGACAGCACTGCCCTTCCTGGACCATCATGTCTGCTGCCCTAGGACCTCACACTCCAGCTTGTAGTGTTTCAACCCAGGCTCACTCCAGTGACATAAAAGCAATGTGTCTACCTGCCTCCAGAGGGCAGAACGGAGGTCCTCCACCACACTGCATCAGGCTCTCCAGATACCTACTTGTGACTTTAGTTCAAAGTCAGGGTCTATAGCGAGATGCTTTATTCTCTTCTAAGGAACAGAACACCTGACCCGGAGCGCCACAGTTAGGAAAGGAATGAATGTGTTTTTCTCACTAAGTAGTACAAGGCGAAACCTTGCTCTGGATGCTACATCTCACTTCAGTACGTTCTGCTGGGGTCTGTTTGGGGACTATCTCTGAATAGTCCTGGTCTCCCGTCCCTCCTGGTTCACTGAGGTGTCTGACTGAGCTTTAAGCTGCCATGTTCCTGTCTTCCATAAAATAATGCGCCCCAAGGAGATATAGTGTTTCCTTATTGCCTTGGCTCTCCTGCCCCAGGAGTGTATACCCCCTTGAATCTGTTCTGCATGGTTGGGATCAAATCCCGAAAACAACGTTGAGCCCTGAGAGCCAGAGATTTGCATCAGCTTTGCCTAGGTGTAAGTCCTAGAGTGCGCAGTGGTTGGGTCCCTTCAGTCACATGTCCACACTGAACCAATCAATCACTGTGGCTGGGGCAGAATGTGCTCTGGTGTGCTCAGTTCCGGAGCTGAGAGCGGAGTCTTACCAGTCATCCTTGCAGGCATCTGCAGGCATTTTACCAAAAGAGAGTGTAAGGAAGCTGCAGGCCAAACTCCCAGAAGCCCGTTAATAGCCAACAAAAGAGCAGGACAGAAACTTAAAATGATTCTGCTCTCACTTAAGCCAAAGGGACAGTCTCGGCCGGCCTGGAAGGACCATCTCATCAAGAAGGTGTCTTCAGTGGCAGAGCGGAGGTTGAATGTACTCTGTAATCACAGCACAGGCCTGTCAGAGCGACACAGAGTGCCAGTCTAGCCTGCATGACTTAGTGAGACCAGATCTCAAAGTAAAAGCTAAAAATAAGTCTGGGGATGTAGCTCAGCGGTAGAGTCCTTGCCTAGGGTGTGAGGGGCCCTGAGTCCAAATCCCACTACTAGAAAGAAAAAAAGAAAAGAAAAAAGAAGACGTTTAGATACAGGGTCCAAGTGATTCGGTTCTTGGAGCCTCTGGGCCAAGGACCTTGTACTCAGAATGGGAACTATAAATAATTCTGGTCTTCGTTACGTGACACAGCTGATTAAATCGCAGAAACCGGGATCCTAGGCTTAGCAGCTCCTTTGCATGGATGCCTGGTTACCACAGGCAACAAGCAGGGAGGCAGCTGAGGTGAAGACCCACACCCTACCTTTCCATGGACATGCTACAGAGTGAACTGCCTCTCCCCTCACTCCCCCACCCCACCCCCCCCTCCCCCCCCCTCCGGTGTGGAAGGGTGAGAAGCCCACAGCAGGCATATACTGTGTTTATTTACTGCTGAGGGGGTATCCCTTCTTCTCTGTGCTTTGCTCCAGATGTTAATCATCAACTTGCCTGGCATGCCAATGAGGCCAGAGGTCAGATGAGAGCAGGAACCCTGGGGTTTTGGTGGACAGTCAACAAGAAAATCAGCCGAACAATGGCCTATCTGTGCGGAGGATTGCAGAGAGCAGCTTTCTTTTCAGAGGCCACTAATACTCAAATCGACGACCTGCCTCAAAATGTCCCCAGCTTGCTGGGGCAGCCACCAAATTATGATAGGTCAGGCGAGCATCAGTAAGGGGTAGGAAGTACAGCGGAGAGAGAATGCCCTGTTTGTGCCCTTGAGGGAACCGTGGAGGGGCACACGGCAGGAGTGTTGGAATGAGCTTTGAAGAGACTGCCGGATGGAGAAAGTCACGGAAGGCATTTCAGAGGACGGGGTGGAGTGTACAGAGGATCAGAGGCTTTAAAAAGACAGTCAAGGGCAAGAGATCTGAGCAAGGGCTCATAGTGGGCAGGAGAGCTCGGCAAGATCTCTTCAGAGTTGAGAGAAGCTGAGCTTACCAGTGTAGTCGACTCTACTCTTCAAAACCTGGGCGTTTGCAGCCGCGTGTGGGTTTCTGTTGTTTTTTTTGTTTTAATTTTTAAAGATTTTCCCTATTTAAATGACTCCATAAGGTTTAATTAAAACATGACAGTGGTAAGTCTGCCCACTTCAGCGTCCAGCCGCCCTTCCCAGAGGCCACTGAGGCAGTTGGATTCTTGACTATTCTCCTCAGGTGGCGGCGTGCACCCCACACCCTGGTGTGTACCTTGGAGGTGACTCAGCACGTGGAGAATTCCGCTTTCTTTGGCCAGCCGCGGCTCATTCAGTTTCAGAGCCTCAGCCGGGACCTCTCACTTGTACTGGAAGCTGGGCTCTGTCGAGACAGGGTTTCCTGTGTAAGAGCCCGGACTGTCCTGGAACTGGCTTTGTAGAGCAGGCTGGCCTGGAACTCGCAGAGATCTGCCTGTCTCTGCCTCCTGAGTGCTGGGATTAAAGGTGTGCGCCACCACCACCACCGGGCGGGAAGGTGGACTCTTACACAGTAGAAGGTGCAGAGTTGGTGAGGCACAAACCCAAGGTCACCTGGCCATCCAAGGATTTAGCCAGAACTCAAACTCTCCTCAAAGGCCTGGCAGGTCCTGACTCCTCCATCACAGTGTGTCAAGCCATGAGCTGGAGAAGGTGATAGTTAAGCAAGGCTGCCATGTTTGTAAGCGTTACAGGCAGTAGTCTGACGTCTCAACAATTTTCAGTGTGGAATTTTATTTCAGGCTTCCTTGGTGATTTTTTTTTCTTTAACAACCCTTCCTCCTCCTTTTCTGCTGCCCCACCCCCCACAGCCCTTCATCAAGCCTTAGCTGGTCTTGGTCCCGATGACTGGTCACTATGACAACAAGGGCGGGCACTCAGTCAGAAAGTGGCCTTCCAGGTATTTTATTTTGAGCCTCAATTAAGCAGAGCAGGCTGAAGGCTGGGAGCCGATGCAGGGAAGTGTGTTTTATGGCCTTCGAGACAAGCCAGGTGCTATTTATAGCTCCTTAATCAGTGTTGCTAAATGGGGTCTTAATGCGAGCTCCCGTGGCATCCACATTTTCCTCGAGGAGATTCCTTCCTGTACCTCCCTCCCTCATCTCCCTGCTTGAGGGGAAGCACATCCTTTTTTGCTACCCAGCTCTCAGTAACCTACCCAGTCTTCCTGGCCCTCTGCAGTGCAGTCACAGGTCTGTCAGAAATCTGAGTTCTCAGGAGGCTGGCCTTCTAAGGGCCAGAATTCTATTTCCAGTCTCCACCCCTTCTCCTCAAATATCCCCTTAAAGCCAGAGTGGAATGAGGGACATATATGACTGAATATATTAAAGAAACATCAGCATTTTTGTGATTGTTTTAAGTCCTTTCCATTAGCACTGGGTGGGTTAGTATGGTTCATTCATTAAAACAGACCAAGTTAAATAATTGCCTGCAACTAGAGGGAACTGAGGCTGAGACCAGGAAAATCAGCACATCCATCGCTATGCCATGTGCTCTTACGGAACTTTGTAGGTGGTGTTCAGTCAGTCTTTACATAGCTTCTCTTTAAAGATTAAGGAAAACGCTGCATCCAAGTCTCTGAAGATAGTGTCCATTGCCCCACGAATGTGCAAAACATGGCTGTCCTTGACTCCCGGGCTGGGCTGTTGAGTCAGGAAGGAGCAGGGACTGTAGGAGGTTGCTATAGGAACTGCAGCCAAAGCTAAAAGGCCCAATGACTGCCTGTGCAAATGCAAGTTCAGCAGCTCTCCCAGTTTCCTGAGTGTCCCATCCTCGACTAGAGACTTCTTCGGGGCCTCATTATTCCTTGAGTGAGTTTTTGGAATGGCTCACTCCTGCAGTAAATGGGGTGTTTATAAAGGTCCTTGGAAAAGACAGTGCTTTGTAAGGATAAGTATTGTGGTGTTCTCACCCTGATTAAATCCAAACCAAGAGTGTGGTCTTCCCATGGCAAGTCTTCAGCTCTGTCTTCGTTCACTTCTCACGTCAGGGAGCTGGCAAGGCAGAGTCAAAGTTCCTTGGAAGACCTTGGGATCCTTCCTTATGGTGGGAACCTAGGACTCCACTGTCCAAAGCCACTTCCTCCTTAGATGCTTGCTGCACTGCTCTGGACTCTGTTAACATTGTCAAAAGACTGTTGCTCCCTTGGAAGAAGAGACCCACCAGCTTTTCTACTGGTGAAGAACCGCAGTCCAGAACATCTACAGGGTATGGCCACCAGGACCTGGGCTAAGACTTCCTCGTAGGTGGCTCTCCCCAGGGACTCCTCCCAAGCCCAGAGGTTTCTTGGAGGTGGAGGCAGGTCAGGGTGGAGTCCATTGAAGATGCTAGGTGTGTGAGTAGAAGAGGCCATTTCTAGAGGGTTAAAGTGGGTCCTGCCGCGGCAGAAATACCAGAGGAGCCAGCTCCGGGTGGATTCCTCTCAGTGAGTTTGTGGTATCTGTCTCTCACCAGCGAACTGTGCAACTAAATTCACAGATGTGCCCTCCGCCCACGCACCTGAGCGTCCTGTGGGTGACCCTGCATGGGTTTAGGAGGTGCCAGAGTCTCTTCCTCTCAGTCCTCGGGCTGTGGTATCGGGTCTGGGACGACTGTGGGATCTAGCAAGAGGCAGAGTGTAAACAGAGTCAGCCAGGTGGTCTGCTGGCAGGGTTCCTCGAGGGCAGCTGCCCCATGTCCTGGGCAACGGCCAATCAGGATCAACAGGGTTCTCAGTCTGTATCACTGACTGAGTGGAAACTGGTTTTGCCACTACCTCGTTAGCACATTAAAAAAAAAAAAAAAAAAAGTTGATTTTTCTGTCAAGTTTTTTTTCCTGCCAATACATTTTGGCTCAAAAACCCTTAATGTCTGCCATACCTTGTCTGTAGTAAAATAAGAAATAAAATGTTTGGGTTTGTGGGAAAACAGATGTTACAGGCATTTTATATCAAATATATCAGTTTTCTTGGCATTGAGTGGTGTCTTGTAGAGTTCAGGTCCTAGAGTCCAGAAGCTCCGTCTGTCCTTTCTAAGACTAGGTAAGCCTGGAAATCACGTGACCCCTCTGCTTGCAAGTCCCTACCTTCATTGGGAAGGAACCTGGTAACCTGGGGTCCACAGTCCTGCTTGGACCCAAGTGCTGGTCCCCTGGTGTCTGCTCCCTGGTTTGCTGGCTGCCCCCATATTCTCCACACCTGCTCTTCAGGGTGCACCTAGAAGATTCCTGGGCCCCTAGGGTTGAAGTTTGCATGCTCCGGTCTACAATGTTTGTGCCACTGGAGCTTGCCACCTGTGCATTGAGCATTAACATTTTTAAAATTTAGGTAACACATGACATCACTTGCCTTGAAGCCAGAAGGGGAAACAGATCACCGAATTTGGTGATCCTTGCTCTGCGTTGTGGTGCTTGTGCGATGTACAGACTTGTGCACAGACCTCACCACTTACCACTTCTGAGCAGACGGCTCTTTCTCCTCTGGAGCGAGCTGTCCCATAAATGCTGGTTCCTCCTGAGCCTAATTGCATCCTTTGGCTGAAGGAGGGAGGGAGGGTGAGAGAACTAGGCGGACCATATCCAAGAGTTCAATTTACTCATCACTTTTGCAGAATTTAAGAAAAACAAGCTTCTCCACCTCCTTCGGGCCTGTTTCTGAGTTCACACTTGGAAAGGTCAAATAAACATAGTAAATCCATTAGAAGGCCTTCATATTAAGCCCCTGGGGTTTATGCTTTAGTAAGAGGCTAGCATGGAGACATTTCCCAAGTGGAAGGAAGTTTGTCTGACCTTAGCTATTTGAAAACAGAAGGTAGCCGTGCCAGCCAGCCTGGTGGCTGTGAGCAGCAGCACCCAGGCTGCTTCCAGAAGGAGGACTAAAGGCCATGCTTCTGGTCACTGGGTCTCCAGGAAAAAGCAATGCCACAGATGGCATCCAAATCCCATATGGGACCTGGCAAATTGGACCCATTTCACTGTCTAACACTGGGCAAACTCCTTTACTAGGGGCCGGAACTCCCAGTTCTCCTGCCAGCCAATTGCTGGCCTTGCCTGGGTCAGGGTCCACCTTCAGTCCTTTCAAGGGTCTCTCAAGCACAGCAAACCAGATGACATCACCACATGGAGCAGTATTGAAGAGGCAAGGCAAGGGGGGCTCTTGAGACCAGTTAGTAGACTCCTCAGGGCAGGTAGGCAGGTTGTATTTACACCACACAGACACACACAAATACACACGTGCGTGTGCACATGCACACACATGCGTACACACATGCACACACGGGTGTGCATCCCAAATCAGACCCTGAGCTGCAGTCCCATTGTCAGTGCTCAGCCATGGTCTTGAGCTAGCCATATGGCCCCTCTCTGCCTCAGTTTCCTCGCAGCTTTAAGTGAGCATACATAAACAACTACCTCACCGGGTTGTGAGAGTGAAGAGCGCTAGAATGTTCTCTAATATAGGAAGTGATGTGTGAGTCCTAGTACAACCATTCATATTGTAACGGTTGCTAGATATCAAGTTCAAGAGTCCAGCGAGTGGCCCTGAAGATGTCAACAGTCATGGGCTTCTCCATGCTTCTGTATCTGATGGAGAAACTGGAAGGCAGTCCCTAAAATCACAACAGGCTGGGGCACAGGACAGGAGGCTCCAGTCCCAGGGCTGCTGGGTTGTGGTTCTCGCACACGTTAGCTGCTCTGGCCTGCTCGGCTGTGTTCAGAGTCGTCTGTGGTTTCAGCACAGGAATATCCTACCAGGAGTAGCTTCCTTCTACACCAGTTGCCTCTTTCTCTGCTTTGCTCCCAAGGCTGCTCTGGAATGTTGATAGTAGCTGTCAATGTTTGAGTGCCACAAAGGCCAGGGCCTTCCCTAAGCACTCTGTCCCTTACCTGATCCTCCCCTACTGCTCCTCATGAAGCAGGGAGTGTCACTATTTTACAAAAACAAACAAACAAAAAACATTTTTATTAAGGCGGAACTCATTAGGTCTTCGACCCCAGGTCAGCTGTTTCTGCATGGTAGTAACGCCCCTCCCGGGCAGTGCTGAGTTCTGTGCAGGCAAGAGTGACTTCATTATTACTCATTAGCTAGAATTAGCTGTAATTCATCTTCTGGCCAAGCTCTTACTTGAGTTAGACTGGGACGCTAATTCTCTTGTGCCATTTTGCTCTCCTCGTCTCTATTTTTAGCTGAACTTCCTGATGGCAGTAGGGCTGTTTCTGTCACTTAGCTGTGACCTTACCAGTGACACACTATCATCACCAGTGCCCTGCCCAGCACTCTTTTGTTCCAACTTGTTTATTTATTTGTTTGTGAACTTGCTTGAGATTTAATGCACATGCGTGAATCCACCACCCATCTGGAAGATCAGAACGTTAACAACCAAGTGCCTCTGTGCTGATTCCTGCCCCTTCTTTCCTCGCTGATCTTCAGTATTCCTGTACACACCTACAAGATCCTTTGTTTGATTGGCCTAGTTGTCTCTTCCGGAACCAGGGCCACCCTGGATTCATTGCCATAGCACTGACTAATCTGTCATTTGGTGGACAAGTCTGACTGGCCCACACGCCTCAATCTTCATCTTTGGAAGAAGGTGCATCCTGGGAACCCTATTCCTGAGGTACCGCCCCCACCCCATACTTGCTGGCTCTGCAAGCACAGGCTTGGCTCCCTGCACCATGATGGGCATATTTAGCTTAGTATCTGCTGAGCAACAGGTAGCCCCAGGGTCGTGTCACTGCAGCTTCTTCTGTCTCCCAGAACCTGGGCTTCTCCATCCCATTGGCCTTGTCATTTCCAGTAAGGACCAAGCAGCAGGGATGACACCCATTCCTGCCTGTGGGAGCCACAGTCCCCAGGGGAGGAGATTCAATAGTGATTCAAGAATTCTGGGCTTGCTGGAAGCTGGGGACAGAGAGCACAGATGCCCCTTCTTAGGACAAGGTCTGAGGGTAGGATAGAGTAGAGTGCTTCAAATGGGTTTGTCCCAAAATTCTTGGGTTTGGTCACCATAATGATGCTTGGCCTTGCTGAGGAGTAAGATGAGGAGGACAGGGAGGAGGGCTGGAGCTGTTTGAGATGGTAGAAGGACCCCCTGAGACTGCTTCATGGTGGAATCAGGAAGAGACCAAGGGCTCAGAGTGAATGCAGACTAACAGAGAACACAGGTGCTTGGAAAGTGGGTGGGAAGGGACTTAGGAGTGGGTGCCATTCAAAGACAAGAACATGCAGAGTTTTGTCTGAAGGTGTGGGTCAAGGACCCTTGTGTTTGGGGCTGAAGGACAGGGATCCACAGTGCTAAGGAGGGAACAGGAACTTGACTTCCTTGCATAGTCCGGTGATCTCTGCAGGGCATTGCCTGCCCTGGGTCTGCAGACCAATGTGTTACAATAACAGGCCCTGTTTAAGTGCTGTCTGGATGCAGTGTGTGTCTGGGTGAAACCCCAGATCCTGCATTTAAGGGCTCCATGTGAAACCCATAGACATTTCGGGTGAATAGATCACTTAGAGTTAATGTTGGGTCCCGGACTAGAGCCACGGTAGAGATCACGTGTGACAATGGCCCTAATTTTATCAGAGTAGGTGCTAAGCAGATACGGAGTTGAGGAATGTCAGCATAAGTAGCAAGTGGAGAGATTCACGGAATAATGCTAAGTTAGGAATAGTAGGGCATTCCGTGGGAAGATGAGCCATATGAAGGGTGTTTAGGAGGTTGATGTGGGAAGGTTTTAAGCGGGATATGAGGATTGCAAAAGACATTTTCAAACAATCACCCCTGCCTACAAGAATTCATAGGAAGGAGCAACAGTTGTCCAGAAGATATCTCTGTCGAATCTGGGACTGGGTAAGGTTGTGGTAGCCTTTGTGTGAGGTGACGCTTCTGGCAAGGACTATGGTGCATAGGTCTTGTTACCGGCCACACATGCACGAGGCACCCTCCTCCTCAGCCTCCCGCTTTTTATTTATTTATTTATTTTGGTTAGTAGTTGGCAAAGGTGGCTTCACTTAGATTCTGACAACGTTCACAGACGCAACGTCATTCTTTCTAGGGCAAAATATCTTAAACATCAGAAACACCAGCATTAATCATTATGATCAGAATTTAGAAGCATAGAAGTAGAAGGAAATTGTGTGTGTTTTGAATTTTTTTTTCGTTTCAACAACCGATTTTTCTGTATCTTCATAGATTGTATATTGACATCGTTTGTTATCAGTGACGGCTGTTGGAAAAGTATGGCTTTGCTTGTGAACCAAGGTCAGACTA
Source organism: Arvicola amphibius (assembly GCF_903992535.2). NCBI lineage: Eukaryota > Metazoa > Chordata > Mammalia > Rodentia > Cricetidae > Arvicola > Arvicola amphibius. The sequence goes on along the minus strand of NC_052049.1, from coordinate 163,358,026 downwards.
TGCTGGACTTTGCTCTAGTACAGGTCTCTACACCCCAGCCTAGCTCTCAACTTGCTAGACAAATAATGAGGCATTCATCCCTATCTCTCCGCACCCCAACCCAAACACACAGGTCTGCTCAGAGACTGCAAAGGCTCATCAGAGCTGAGATCACAGCCAGGAGGATATGGCTGCAGTCCTCAGAGCCCACTAGAGCAGAGCAGTTGATTCTTCCTTACAGCTGGCACAGGCTCAGTCGCTAGCCAGCATCTAGCTCCAAAAGGGCTGGGTATGTAGCAAAGCCAGAAGTGGCCAAACCCCCAAGAGCCTAGCCAGGAGTCAGAGGAGGCCTGTGGACAGAGGCTTGGGTTACACGGTCAGGTCTGAAGAGGGTGGGGTACATGGTCGGGTAAGCAGAGAGGAGGCTGGGGTACGCGGTCAGATCTGCAGAGAGGAGGCTGGGGTACATGGTCAGGTCTACAGATAGGAGGCCTGGGGTACAAGGTCAGGTCTGAGGATAGATCCCTGCTCCTCTGGGAATCTCCTGTAAACCAGTGCCGCGCACCCCCAGTTCGTGAGCCTCGGGCAAGGGGCTGAAGGTTGAGGAAACACAGGCAGAGACAGACACACAGACCTTCCAACACTGGTACCAAAAGCCCTTCTTTAATACCACCATGGATGCTTAAATACCCTGCAGTCAGTGGCCAACAGGTGAAAATCCTACCCTCTGATCCTACTCTTGATAGTTACACTGGAGCTGGGGGTGAAAATCGAAGCTGCTCTGCCCCTCTGGGGGGGGGAGCAGAGGCCAGGCTCTTGGGTTCTTACCTCTGTAGAAATGGCCTCTTCCTTTCCACCACTCACCCCTCCTCCATCCAGCATGAAGTGTTTGCTTGTGCTCCGTACAGCTGGCCTTCCTTAGAGGCAACTTCCCTTGAGACAGACAGCAGGCTCAGGCTTCTGCTGGGGCAATGGTGGGGATACCATTGTCCCAAGTGCTGGGCTACAGCTCTTTCTGGATTCTCAAGATGTGTGGTCTGCGGTACTGCGGCTTCTCCGAACCTTCGTTCTCCCTTAGTGGACATCGCTGCCAGGTTCCCTGCTTCATCTCTCCAGCCCACTACACTTGCCTTCCGCCTTCCTAGAGTCGACCCAGCTGTCTAGCCTGCCGCTGCCTTTCTTAGTTTCCAGCTCGATGTGGTGTCATTCATAGACACACCGGGAACGTGCACCTCTTTTCTGTCCTTACAGCTGGGAGGGACACTAGCTTGGAGCCCAGGCTGCCCCCGGAACTTATTTCCCTCCTCTCAGCATCCTCACTCTTGAATAATTATAGTGGATGGGGCTGGGGAGATGGCTCAATTAAGAGCACTGACTACTCTTCCAGAGGACCTGGGTTCAAATCCCAGGGCCCACGTGTTGTACTGTAACTCCAGTTCCAAGGGATCCAGTGCCTTCTGGTCTCCATGGGTACCAGGAATGCAAGTAGTGCACAAACATACATGTTGGCAAGACACCTGTGTGTCTCCTCATTTCCTTTATGAAAAACAGCACCGCACCCAGGTCTTCTTAAGTTCAGCGTTCAGGGATGTCGCTAAGTGCTTTTCCATCTGACTCCCATTGTCTGCCATCGCCTTGTGACTTAAACCAGGAATGCAGGCGTGATGGTAACTGATGACTCACATCTTAGCACGTCCCATGGCAGGTGGGAAGTCTTGAGAAGTCAGCCGAAGCCACCAGTCTCTGTGCTAGTCTCCCCGCTGTCCACATCCCTGACGATAAAACTCCGACTTAACCCCAGGAGTTGAGTTACCCTTTTTTGCAGATGGCAAGAGTCCCTGGAAATCCCATGGTTCCCCTCAGGTTGTACAGGGATCAGTGATGGGTAATTGAGGAAAATTTACCCAGGACTTCCAACAGGACTGGGATGTTTGTAGCATAGAGCCAGGCATTCCTTACCGGCCTGGGTAAGTCCTCATCAAGAGCAGAAAGTGGCTGTCAATAGGGTGGCATGCTGGAACATCCTTAGAAGCACAGCAAACAACAGCGTGGCTGTTTTTAAAGAGACCTCTTTGAGCTGATGGTTTGAAAGTGTGTTTCAGCACGAACCTTGTTAAGGCAGAGGGCAGGCTATGCCATGCTCTTGTCACCATACAGTCCATGATGTGAAGCTGCCATCCCGTCCCATTATACGGATGAGAAATGTGTGGCTGGGAGAAGAGGAGCCAGCTGCCTCTGGCTGGCGGGGCTGAGTGTGAACGCCTCTTATCCTCACGTATTCTTTCTTGATATGTGTGCTCACCCTGCCCCCTATCCCGGGGGGACAAAGGCCTTCATGGGCGGGGGGGGGGGGGGAACAACGACGAAGGCCTGACACAGTGAGTGGCTCCTTTATTTCAGACCTAACTTCTGGTGAAGAGCAGTAGGTAAAGAGTAATAGGATCTCAAGCTGCTCCCTGCCGACACTAAGGCAAGCTGGCTAGAAGCAACCTTCTCTATCACCACCACCCTCCCTGGTCACTATACCCTGCATATCATTGGCCAGACCCTGATCATCAGCTACTTTTAAACGTGGGGGTTTTCGGGAGTCACAACATACTTTTCTTGTGCTTAAAATCCTGCCTGAGATGCTCGTCCCTGAGATGCTCGTCCCCGCGTTCACCTGTGCTTGGGGCGCCTCCATGACAAGCTGATTCGTTTTCTATTCTGGGAACAGGTGCAGCTGACTTTGGCACCCGGCTGGTGAGGAGCAGTAGCATGGCTCCTTCCAAGTGGCACTGTTACGGTCATGTGGGAGAGGTGGGTAGTCGTGACCTGGAGAGTGGCCATGGGGGACAGCAAGAACCTGAGGCCGTGGCACAGTCAGATAGATGATTTCACTCCATTGTCCCCTCGAGTCCACTTCTTACTACTGTTTGCGGGGAGGGGCGTATGCAAGCTTGCAACTCTAGACTAGCCTCTCCTCCCCGAAGCTCAGTTTCCTTTTCTCAGCCAGGGACGAGTAACCGCACTGACTTCAGAAGGCTACTTCAAGACCTCAGTGAGATGCGCTCAGCCTAGCAGTGGGCCAAACTGTTGTACAGTCAATGTGGGTAAGATAGAAGACAAGCTCCTGCTTCTGGTTCAGTGAGTGTGCTTCCTAGTACTGCCGCTTACCAGCTGTGCATCCTTAGGTAAAGGGCATGCACACTCCGTTTCAGCTTCTGCCTCCTTAAGTAGAGACGATAATCATAATTTTCATTGCCTCCAGGGGTTCACATGAGTTGAGCCCGCCCAGAAGAGCTTAGGGTGAGTTGGACACATAATAATCCTTCAGGAAAAAGCAGCTACAGACATATCTTATATCCTTACTATCCCTGCTAAAGTATTCAGCCAGGTGCTGAAGGCAGAGGGATTAGAATAGAGGCTTGATTGACAGGCCAGGGCAACATGTGGACTGGTGCTGTGAGGGCTAAGGGGCAGGGAGGGTTGAAGGTGCTACTGTAAAGGAGTGGGAACCCTATGAGGGAAAGGTCAGATGGGGATGCATGGCCCGGGTCCCCTGGCTAGCCTCATTTTGTTTGAAGATCAAAAGATAAGGAGGAAATCAAGCTACTGGTGCTGAGGCTGGCCTCACCAAAGGATAGCAAGATGCATCCTTGGACATAGCTTCTGACACTCATGCTAAGTCCCACTTGGCTTCTGATGGCAGCCCATTCAAACTACATCTCTAGCAGAAGTTCCCTTGGAACCCCAGCTGTTATTGTTCCCATCCATCCTGATATCATTCCCATACAGCTGACACTTTTATGTTTGTTACTTAGGATTTGACCATGCCTTAGGATGCTTTCAGAAGTCCTCCCTATGCAATTACCAAAAGAACACTGAACTGCAAGGCAAGCATCTAGGCCCCATGTCTCCACATGACACTGTTCTCTTCATTCCCCACTGGCCTGTTTGAGCTGCCAGGCTTGTTCCCCTCCTCGGTTTCTCCGCCTTCCTGATCCTGGTCTGTTCTCCTTGCTTACAGTACTGCCCAGCCCTGTGTGCTGATAACACTCCTGCCCACCCTTCAGAATCCTGTTCAGATTTCTATCCTCAAAGCTTTCCAGCAGCTGCCTAGTTTCTGTCCCATGCACTCAGGAGTTCTTTTACATATTAACACTTTTAAAATAATTCACTCACTGGGGCTGAAGAGGTGGCTCAGAGGTTAAGAGTACTGTCTGCTCTTCCAAAGGACCAGGGTTCAATTTCCAGCCCCAAACATGGTAGCTCACAACCATCTGTGATTCCAGTTCCGGGGGCCCAACACCCTCTTCTGGCCTCTGTGGACACAAGGCTTACACTTGATACACAGATGTATATTCAGGCAAAACAACCATGTATACAAAATTAAAAACAACAGCAGCAGCAAATCATTCATTTACTTAAAAATCCCAAATCATGAGAAAATCACAGACTACAAGCTCACCCCAGGGCTGGCTCTGGCCCTGGATTAGTTGTCTCTGTACCCCCAGAGTTACCAGAGGACCTGGAAGAGATAAGTGTCAGTGCAAATACCCTCAGTGAGCCTGTATCAGTCAACTGTCCTGTATCCAGAGGTTGCTGTGGTTTGGTGTGGTTTTTACTCTTGAGGGTTGGATAAGTGCACCATGGTGTGCATGCATGTGGAGGTCAAAGGGCAACTTTGAGGAGTGGGTTCCCTCCTCCCACCATGTTGAGTTGGGGTCTCTCATCTGTTTTCTGTCTTGACGTAGGAGTGCTGGGCTTTCAGGTGCCCGCTGCTGCATCTAGCTTTTTAAGTACTTTTGAGGATCAATATCACATCATCAGCTTTCTGTGGCAAGCACTTTTACCCCCCTGGTAGATTTTAATTTATGGATTTTTCTAGAACTTGAGCATTGTAAGAATGTCCTTCCAGTGCCCACTGTAGTCACTATAGGAAAGTGTGAGGGTTTGAAAGAATTTCCAAAGCTGGTGGAATCTAACCTGATTGCTTGTTTGTTTTGAGCTAGGGTCTGGCTGTGTGGCCCAGGCTGGCCTTGAACTTCTGGCCTTAAATGATCCTCCTGAGTAACTGGGACAGATTATTCTGTTTCTAAAAGGATGCCACTTTCAAACATTTTTGAGTCACGCACTCCACATCGGAGCTTTTCCTTGCTAGAGATAAGTTTAACACCACTATTCACTACTGATTATGCTAAATCTAGTCTGACCAGCCATGTTCCCCTTTCCATAAACATTTTTGAGGGCCTCTTACTTCAAGCAAGGATGACTCGTGGGAAACAGGAGGCCCTGGACTAGTTCAGGGGCAGGGGTAGGTGGCGGGCCACCTGGGTGGGTTGAGCAGTGGGCACTCACATGTCACTGTCTTTGCAGCTGAGCCCCTGCCGCTGATGGACCTGTGCCGGAGATCCATCCGCTCAGCCCTGGGCAGACAGCGCCTGCGGGACATCGACTCCCTGCCCCTGCCTCAGTCGCTCAAGAACTATCTGCAGTACCAGTGAGCGGGGCTGAAGGCCTGCCGTCATCTGTGGTCACACGGCACCTAGCTCCGGATTGTGTCACTGACTTGGAAAAGGAATGCCTGTTGCCGCTGTGGCTGCTAGGGCCAAACTGCTGCCATCAACCGGGACCAGGAAGTCACCTAGTCAACCAGAGCGTAGAGACCATTTCCTTCTCAAGAGAATGAATAAAACATTTGGCAGGAGACAGCGTCCTGTTCCCCACTGCAGACAGGCCCGGGAAAATTGGCCGGTGGAGAGAAAATAGCTTCTGAATAATGAATGACGGAAGCAAGTCCCTGATGGTCCCCTCCCTGCCTGCCCCTGGCCAGGGTAGGGAGATCATCCTTCCATTTGAAGACTTAGAACCACTTTGAGAGACAAGTCGCCAGGGACCACAGCAGTAGGAAGAACCTGGACTTTGCTCTCTGAGCCGGCTTCCTCAGCCCTTCCTTCCCTCTTCCACCATGGATAGAATCCTTTGACTGTCCCCACCCACCTGTCTCTTCAGGGACGGTAGTCTGATGACTTCCCCCAGGGACAGAGCTTATTCTTGGGTATGATCATTTAAAGTAGCGTTTTGCATTTTGAAGAGGAGTGTATTGAAGATGGCTTTCTCCCAAAGGTGCTAAGGAGGATGGGGGCCTCGGGACACTGAATCTGAGACACCATTAGTGTCCAGGACTCTAGCCGCCATCATTCAGGGTGAAGCCTGGCTGTCACAGAGCTTTCTTTGAGCAAACTATTTTTTCACCTTAAGAGACTTCCACAGTTTGTTTCTTGTTTCTCATGTGTGTGTGACATGCTGTTTATTTATCAGCTGGGGCCCGTGGCGTGGCTTTGGGACTGGAAGGGTGGGGGTGACACACAGTCTCTGCAGGCCCTGAGACCCATCCTCTCCCAGAATGTTGCTGCTGCTGCCGCTGCCGTCACCACCAGCACCACCATTCAGCGTCTTTGGTGTGTTCCTGATATTCTCCACCCAGACTTGTCTTTAACTGGAAACCGTCACAGCGTGGGATACCAGAGCCAGACAGCGCAGCCTCCACTTTAATGTGAATGTGACCTTCAAGCAAGGAACATTTCTAATAAAGTTTGTCATTCTGTCCTTGAGCCAGGTGTCAAGTGCTCTTTCAGGGGTGTGGGGACCGCACTATCGGCCTGGCTGGTCTGTCCTCAGATCCACAGGCATCACATCTGGGAGGGCCTCTCCATACAGCTTTTCCCTCTGCTGTCCACTCCCCCCACCACCTTTGAACCCCAGCTCTAGAGATGCTACAGAGACCTGATCTGGAAGACAATGCTGTGCCCAGGTTCTTTAAAGACTGCCATACCCCCCGATGCTGAGGCTTAGATCTTCAAGGTGACCAGGGCGAGCCAGGGTAAACCCAAACAGACATGGTACTGGGGCTGAACCCATGTGACCACCAGGGAGCAGTGCACATCACTGCAGAGTGAGTGAGGCAGAGGTGGACTGGGCTCTCTGGGGCTGGTGGCCGGTTGGCAGTTAGGGGCAGGAAGGGCTCTAGGTCAGGACCAGTGCAGGATGCATTCAATAGCATCGGCCACCAATATGCCACACCACAGCAGACCCTGGGACGGTGCCAGACTGCAGGCCCTAGGCACCTGCCTGACTGCTGGCAGCTGCCGCCTCCAAAACTTTAGTCATTGTGGTTCGTAAAGGCAGCTTCCTGCAGAAGCACAACCTCAGGCATAGGATCAGGAAGCACAGGCACCCTCGTTTATACACAGTGACCTTGGGAAAGTCACCTCCTCCTCTGGACACGGTAGCTAGACCAGGTAGCCAGTGATTAAGGACCTCTCTCTCCTAGCCCCTAGGATCTGAGTCTCTGTACCATCTTCCAGTTTGGGTTCAGCTATCTTGTCTTAGCTCCTAAGCCTCCTTGGTGTGGTTTCTCTCATCCCAACAATGCCATTCCCATCCATATTCACCCTCTCATGGTCGAATGAGACCAGCCTTTCTCTCACTACCTCCTCACGTCCCTTCCTGGGCATGTATCTCCTGACACCAAGGACCCTATCCCAAGTACCTGGTTTGGGTCCCCTCTGTCCTGTAGCCTCATATACCCAGTAGGCTGTGGGTCTCTGGAGGGTAGGGCCTGTGCCTGTACTCACCACACCGTCGTAGATCAGACACAGCTCTGCAAAGGCCCGAAAGGGGGCAGGTTGGGCAAAGCGACCTCTGCACACAAGGACACCCGTAGAAACTGCAAGGGACGTCCTGAAGTGGAGAAGAGGTCCTCCCCAAAGCCACCTGGACCACTTTCCCTCTCGTACCCATTGCCTACAGCACTATCCTGAAGTGAGATCGAGGTCACTCCTGCCAGACCTCACAGTTAAGGTGGGGGTGGAGGGTTACAGACGACCACCCAGCAGAAAGCACTGTGGTGTTTGAAGCTGGAGATAAGGCGAGGTGGGGGCTAGGAGTCAGGCCACAGAAAGTCACTGGGGAGGTACTGAGTCCTGACTGGGAGTTAGGTGTGAGAGGAGACAGAACATTCATACATATTTGGGTTTTGGTTTTTGACTGCAGCAGCAATGGAGACAACCATAACCAGGTATCTTTCCATACTTCACAATCATTGTCTGTGAACTCTCCTGTCTCTGTATCCTGGGGTTCTACTCTTGCCACGGGGTTCTGCACATCTCCATACCCATGATGGACCAAATGGGGAAGGCTTGTGTTGTACCCACCTCCCGCCCAAAGGCTACACTCTGGCCCATTGTGCAGTGACTGGAGGCAGCTCCTTGGCTCGGTCTAACAAGCTCCAGGGTGGCACTGTGACCCTTGCCTTTCCATCATGGCTGCTAACAGACCCCAGGCTACATCAACAACCGCAACCCTCAGTGCATTTTCTTGGGGGGGGGGGTGGAAAGAAGGGTACAGCACATACTGTGAGAGGTAGCTCTCCACCCTGAGATACACTGCTCTGTCCTTCCTGTCTTCTGTGAACTATTGCTCAGACTCTCAACTTACAAGGAGTGTCCTAAACATACTCATCTACAAAATTCATGTTCTAGAATCACACAGTCGGGTTTTGTTAATTGTAAAAACATGTTTAAGTAAGTTTACACTTTTGTGTTGGGATGCATTCATAGCTGTCCTGGGCCTCGTGCAACGTACAGTCTGCAGGCTGGACGTGCCCGGGCCTTGTTCAGCGTACAGTCTGCAGGCTGGACGTGTCTGGGCGTCTGGAGCTTCGCTGACACAGCATTTGACTTTCCATTAACATTTACCCTCAGGACTCTGGCTCCATGTGAATCTTGCCACATTTGCCTTCAAGTGACAGACCCCTTTCCAATTGGTTCTTCTCTCTCTAGTACTTTACAATCACAATCCATATGCCAGTCTAAGATACTCAGATCTGTCACATCCTCTCCTACCTTGTAAAGATTATGCCCCATCATAGAGCTCAGCAAAGGCATTAAAACGCTGCCATGGTCTGAAGGAGAGTGGCCCCATAGGTGCATGCATCTGAAAACTTGGTTCCCAGTTGGTGGAGCTGTTTGAGGAGGATTAGGAGGTGTGGCCTTATTGGAGGAGCTGTGTCAGTGAGGGGAGGGGCTCTGAGGTTTCAAAAGCCCGTGCTTTCCCAGTTAATTCTCTCTGCCTAGTGCCTGTGGATCAGGTGTGAGCTCTCCACACTGTTCCAGCACCCTGCTCCCCACCACAGTGGTAATGGCTTTACTGCCTGAAACTGCAAGCCCCCATTAAATGCTCTCTTCTTTACGTTGTCTTCATCATGGTGTTGTGCCATGGCAATAGAAAAGCAACTAAAACAAACTGCATGCTAGTCCTGAGGCCCCTGCTAACAGGCTCTTAACTCTCCTGTGAATACATACTTGTCTGACATCAAATATATCATCTTCCATGCTCAGTCACCTCATAAATGCCTGTCGTTCCTTTCTTCCCTTCCAGCCTATGACATGCACACTGATGGACAGTCGCTGAATGTTTTTAGTGTCTCATATAAACCGGTGCACCAGGGACTGATTTCCCTTGGATTGCTGCAGATTATGCCTGGGGGGAAATTTTATTGGTTTCTCTGCTTCCACAACACTCGAACTGATAACATCTGCCCTCCCATCCCACAGCTGCACAAGCCAGGCTGTGAGAAGCGGTTTTTTTTCCCCCCCCTTGCTTAAAAGCTTTCACCATTTAAGTAATTCAGATGTGGACTATTCCCTGACTATCCCAGTCTCCGGTGCTTGGACGTTATTAGGGCCCACTCTGCATGCCGAGTCAAGGTTTTTCTCTTCTTCTGTGTTAGAGGTTGGACCAGAGGGATATATTCTATCACTTTGGCCATGTTCTCTCTCCCCCCTTCCCACTGTCTGAATACTCTCCCTGGTTCCAAAATCCCAGAAGACCTCTTTAGCACACATCTGACCTGTTCCTGCCTTCCTTCGCACCCTGCCAACTGTATAAAACGCCAGAATGAAACCTGCATCTCAGCCTTGCAGTTCCCCCTTTTCTTGACAGATCCGAGGCCGATGCAGAGGCCAGCACCTGCAGGTCTTTCTCCCCGTGGCTCAGGCAAGCTCTTTATGAGCAGACAGCTGGGCTTCAGCTGCATCTCTTTTTGCACATAACAAAAGCCGCCCAACAGTTGCCGTAGCCTACTTATGAACCTGCTCCGTGAGTACTTTTTTTAGGGATTGCAAAATATTATCTGGACCATCAACCTTTGAGAGTGTCTCCTTGTTCACGAGGCAGACCTTAGGGATCAGCGAGACATGCTACCCATTCTACGTACAAGAAAGGTGCCTACTCCAGAACCTAACCCCAGGACACTCCACTCAGATGACTTGGCCTTTATAACATGCTTTATCATCCGCCACAGTGATGTGACCACCATAACAGCAAGAAGCTCGCCATCCAATACCACAGGGGAATGCTCCGTTCTAGGTTGCTTCATTGGTGCGCTGATGAAACATGCTGGCCGAAGCAACTTAGGCAAGAAAAGGGCACAGGTGCCTTACGCATCTAGGTCCCAGTTTGTCACGGAGGAAAGTCAAGGCAGGAACTCAGGCAGGAACGGAAGCGGAGACCATGGTGGCATGATGCTCACTGGGTCATTCACTGGCTTCTGCTCAGCTAGTTTTCTTACGCCACCCGGGCCCACCTCCTTGGTAGGGGTACTGCCCAGAGTGGGCTAGGCCCTCCTACATCAATTAGCAATCCAGACAATGCCCCAGACACGTGACCATGGACTAATCTGATGAAGGCAGTTCTTCCATTGAGGTTCCATCTTCCACATGACTTTGGGTTGCATTGAGCGGAGATTCAAAACTAACCAAGAGCCCCAAAGATGCTGCACTTGAAACGAATCAACCTCTGTTGCCCATCTCATCCTTCACTATGGAATCAGAGAGCTGCTCACCCTCCACTCATCTTTGGTCCTGTTGGTCTCTGTTCAGGTGCTAATTGTGTGGCGTTACTCTGCTTAGGGAGACGTGAACAAATATCTACTCAGTCCACATGGGGTACTGACGATAGACCAGAGAAATGATTCCACCCCAGTCTAGCATGGTGAACCAGTGAGGTTATTGGAATTATCGAGAAGGTCATAGGTGAATGGTTACTTACAGGAGTATGGGGGTCTTGAAGGCAGTTGTGCTGCTGAAAATTCTTCCCAGTGTGGGCAATAACTCACAAAAGCTGCATCCACAGAACTCCTGTATACACGCACACACATGCATATATACTTATGCATACACATACACACACATAAATAAGTAAAATAAACCTTTATGAAAGGCAAAACAATGATATACTGCACATCTACCAGATTTAACAAGCTTGCAGACTGTCCCATCCAACAGCTACAGAATTCATATTCTTTTCAGTAGCTCCTGGGACACGCTTCAGAGTGTGTCATACTTTAGGCCATGAAGCAAGTCTTGGCAAATACAGAAAACTGAAATGATTTCTTACATCTAATCTGATCATAATGAGATGGGATGAGAAATCAACATCAGGAAGAAACAGATCAAAGCATGTAAAAAGCAAGAAACTTACCACAAATAATCGGAGTATTGTTAAAGAAGTCCTGTGATCAAATGAAAATGTGATCAGAATCTGTGAGCTCCAGCAAAGCAAAACTGAGGAACACAAAGAGCCCTGAGAGCCAACATTATGGGCATCAAAGAGATCTCAGGTAAATAACATAATGATGCATCGCACAGTCGGACAAAACAAGAGCAAGACAAACCCCAAAACCGGAAGGAAAGAAGTGACAAAGGTCAGAATGGAAAACAACGGAATGGAGACCTGGAGATCAAAGGACTCTATGAAGCAGAAAGATGGTTCTTTGAAAAAATTAGTAAGATAGGCCAGACCCTTAGTTCATCTAACCAAAAGAAAGAAGACCTAATTTAATAGAATCAGAGATGAAAGAGGGTGTTCTGAGAGACCCTACTAAAATCCGGATTATCAGTATAGATCAGTGCATCCCTGCTTCAGAGGAAACAGGTGGAGAATGATGGTACACTCCAGTCTCTGCGCACACACACACACACACACACACACACACACACATGCACACACGCACACACTCAACACACATGCACACACACACGCACACACTCAACACACATGCACACACACACTCACATGCACACGCAACACACATGCACACACACACTCACATGCACACACTCAACACATGCGCGCACACACATGCACACACTCAACACACATGCACACACACACTCACATGCACACACACATGCACACACTCAGCACACATGCACACACACACTCACATGCCCACACTCAACACACATGCACACACACACTCACATGCACACACTCAACACACATGCACACACACACACTCACATGCACACACTCAACACACATGCACACACACACACACACAGAGACATTTTTTCTTTTTAAGAAACTGCAGTGTTAAACTTTACTATATACCAAACGGAATGTAAACCATTGGAAAATCTAAAATTATTCAGTTAATCTCTAAAACTTACAGCTTACCAAAATTGAAGGCAGACGATATGGCCAACCTGAAGAGATCAATAACTAATGATGAGGAGCAAACCTTCTCCCAGCAAAGAGAAGCCAGGACTGGATGGATTCACAGCTGAGTTTTGCCAGATCTTGAGGAAAGACTGAACACCAATGCTTCTCAAACAATTCCACAAAGCAGGAAGGAAGTCATTCTACAAGGCTGGCCATTGCTGCCCTGTTGTCAACAGACAATAAGATATTGGGGAGGAGACACTACAGCTCTGGAGGATCTGACAGCCTCTTCTGGTCGTTGCATTCAGACACACACACACACACACACACACACACGGAGAGAGAGAGAGACAGAGAGAGAGAGAGAGAGAGAGAGAGAGAGAGAGAGAAGCAAAACCAAAAAATCCACAAAAATAAAAGCAAAACAGTTTTTGTAGAACAATTTCCTTGATAAACATAGAGGCGATGATTCTGAATAATCATCTTATAAACTAATCCAACAGCTCATTTACAGAGGGCATACACCTTGTGATCAACTTGGTTTCATTCTAGACATCCGAGGATGATCATTCCACACAAATATATAAACCTAATGTGGCACACAAATGGAAGCAAAGACAAAGATCACGTGACTCTCTAGGCATAGAAGGATCAGACTTCAACACATGAAAGGCTGTATGCAACAAACACATAGCTAACGTCACACTAACTTGTGGAAAATTGAAACCATTTCTTCAAAAATCAGAACTGAGACCAAGATGTCCATACTCAAAATCATTATTCATAAACCTTGACATTTGAATCAAAACAGTAAAGCAAGAGAGATGAAAAAGATTACAAAGATTGATGGTAGGCTCTTTTAACACAGGAAACAAAAACAAAAACAACAAAATAACACAACTCCCAGAGGATCAAAGACCTCGATAAAAGATGTAAAAGTGAACAGACAGGAAAACATAGAGGAAATGCTTCAGGACATGGGCAGAAGCAATGACTTCCTGAATACAACCCCGGGCAGCTCACAAAACAATAGCAAGAGCTGGCAAATAGGAAGTCATAAGCCACATCCTTGTTTATGGTAGCACCGTTCACAGCGGTCACCTAAAGAAATCAGTCTGTGTATTTATTTGTGAGTGAGTGAGTGTATATGTGTGTGCATGCGTGTGTGTGTGTTCATGTGTGTGTGTGTATACGTGTATATACATATGTGCACACACACGCATGTATATGAAGATGGATATTATTCAGCCATAAAGATGGAAAAGCAATGCTGATATAGGAAAATGTTTTGCTGTGGAAACTGACTGTCAATTCATTTGGAAACGCAAGAGACCTAAAATAGCTGTGGCCATCTTAGAAAATGAGAACTAAATAAAGGGCCACATTAGCAGACACTAAAGGGATAAAGGCATTTGATAATTGAGATAGTTCAATATTGACTTAAGAAATAATGAACAGCCCAGAGACTAGATCAGAAGCCAAACACAGCCCTGTGCTTGGAAGCTCAGTTACTGGTACTACTGCAGTTCAGAGGGGAAAGGTGTTTTATCAGTAAATGTTGCTAGATTCATTGAATATCCACACAGGGGAAAAAAATGAGCGCTGTGGTCTTTCTGTACACTGTGAATGTGTGTTGCTCTCATTGGTTGATTAATAAAGCTGCTTTGGACTTTAGCAAGGCAGGATAGAGCCAGGTAGGAAATTCAGGCAGAGATACAGGAGAATAAGGGCAGAGTCTAGGAGATGCCAGCCAGCCATTGAGGAAGCTAGACTTGTAGAAAATGAGGTAACACCACAGCCATGTGGCAATACATAGATTAATAGAAATGGGTTAATTTAAATGTAAGAGTTAGCTAATAATAAGCCTGAGCCACCAACCAAACATTTATAAGTATTATAAATATTAAGCCTCAGAGTGGTTATTTTAAAAGCAGCTGCGGGAACAGGCAGGAGAAAAAGTCTCCATTTACAAATGAGCACTTTTACATCACAGACAAAAATTAAATTTAAATTGCCTATATACCTAAACACAAAGAGAAGCAGAAACAATAATGGTCCCAGAATGCACAGAAATAAAAAAAAAAAAAGAACCTTCAGTTCCTGGGATGAACAAGACTTTCTTAAACAGAGTGCAATGTGGTAGTTCTCTCTTAGGGTTCTTAGTCTCCCCCTTCTCCCCCTCCCTCCTTCTTTCTCATTGTCCCCCACCACCACCTCCACCCCACCTACTTTCTCTGCCCATGAGAGTCTCTCTGCTTTCCTGAATGGATTAAAACCTCATGAACCAAAATAAGCCCTTCATAATTGTCAAGCTTTTCACTGTTATTGTTGTGCATGTGACATGGAGTACACATGCCATGTGCATATATGGACGTAAAAGGGCAATTTTGTGGAGTTAGGTCTCTCCTGTTTTTACATCAGCAGGAAACCCTGATCCACACAGTGATGGGGACTTTATTTTTCAGTCCCTGGGGAATGTACATGAAAGCCACAGTGTGGAAATCTAAGATTTGACATGCTTACAAGAGCCAGTCAGCATTGGGGCGGATGTGGAACATTTCAAATTCTCAAGATCTGAGGTGAGACGCAGAAATATACAGTCCAGCTATTCAACTGTGTGGTTCTTACTCAGTTGTTAATATGATTAAATGTTGAGCTGGGAGTTAGAGACCTGTCTCTGAGCAGATCTGCAGGGACGTTTCCAGGAAGGATCAGCTGAGAGAGAAAGCCCTCCCCCAGAATGGGTGCCACTGTCCAGCTGTGGAAGAGACGGCCTTTCGCGAGCTTGCCATCACTCCTACGGGCAGATGCATCTGTCTGTTGCTGCTGCCTCTGCTGATGCCATCCTCCATTAACGTCAGGACTCATCTTCTGCAGCCTCCAACATGGACTGAAGACCACGGAAGTGCTCCAGGCCACCACGGCTAGATTGTGACTGCAGAGGCACCAACCTCGGGTGGATTCTCAGCCTCTACAGTGTGCAGAGAGCCACTGTGTGAGTACTCACCCCTGATTGTGTGAGCCAGTCTAATAAATTCTCCTTTACATTACATATTCATATGGTCAACTCTGCTCCTAGAGAACACCGACTAATACAAATTTCCAGATATTTTCCTGAGAGAAATGAAAAATGAAAGATGTTACAAATATAAGTTTTAATTAAAATTTGTCCCACATGGAAACAACCCAAAAGCTAGTCAATTAATGAATATATAAAATTTTTCCAGAGAATGGATTTCTACCCAGCAATAAAAATGAATGAACTGTTCATAACATATGGCAACATTGATGAACCTCAAAACTACTATTCAGCTATAAAGATGGAAAAGTAATGTTGATGCAGGAAAATGTGGAGTGAAGAAAAGTACACTTTAGAAGTCATTCTGGAGACTGGGAGATGGCTCCATGAGTAAAGTGTTTACTGCCCAAGCGTGAGGAGCTGAGTTCAAATCCCCAGAACCCCCATAAACCTGGGTGTAATAATGAGTGTGTGTGTGTGATCCTAACACCCTACTTGAGATAGAATGTGAAGACAGGATCATGTCTGGAGGCTTTCCAGCCAGTTAGCCTGACACACACAGCTATGGATAAGAAAGAGAGCCTGTCTCAAGGCAGAAGCCAAAGGCCAACCCCCAAGATGTCCTCTGAACACCACACATGTGTAACCACGCTCACATACATGAGTGCATGCATACACACACCATACAAATACATACATGGATAACACACACGAAGAAATGTCATTTTGTGTTGTTCCAGCAGCATGAGATGAATAGAAACTATAAAGTAACCCACAATGGCAAAAGCATTTATGGCCATAGCGTGGGCATGTTGGGCACATTGCCAGGAAATGTGGGGTTTGGGGGTGGGGCGTACAGGCTTTGGGCCTTGATCAGGTACTGGCTTAATCTCTGTGTGTGCTTCAAATGAATCTACCTGATTGTGTGTAAACTAGACTCAAATCGAGCCAATTAAGGAAAACTAATCTTCCTGGCATTTTCCTTTTCATCTGTGATACAGAAAAGTACAAGACCTAAACCCTCTAATTAAAAAGTAAAATTTAGGACTCTGGGAAAACCTGAAGCACAGTCTCCAGAACAAATCAGATAGAGAATGGAACCAAAGCAGTATATAAAATTTTGTATATAAATGATAAATCTAGCCAAGATTAAAAGGGTCTGCCAGAAGGAAACATATGGGAACAAAGGGAATGAGCGTAAGCTAATGCAAATGGGCTTTCAAAGTAAAAAGAAATAGAAAAGGACTTTAGAGCAATTTAATTGTTTTTTAGAACCAAATCCACACTTTAAAGAGACAGACTGAAACTAAAAATAGAACACACGCCACGTATACAGTAGACATAAGATTTGAGAGTTGTCGAGACAGCTCTGTGGTTAGAGGTCCTTGCCCTCAAGCTGAATAACCTGAATTTGATCCTGGAACCCACATGGTGGAAGAAGAGAACTGATTCCTGCAAGTTGTCCTCTGACCCCCACGTTTGTGTTGTGCACGCACACCCCTTCTGAAATGATTAATAAATGTAGATTTTAAAACAAAAGGAGAAACGAGTACATTAATATGATGCAAAACAAATCTCTGACCAAAGTGTGTGACCAGAGATAGAGATGAATATTTCCTAGAGGAAAATAAGCCATTCTTTAGAAAGACATGAATGTGGCACAATATTCCCTTACACTGTGTGAAGATGTGCCACTGTGATTGGTTTAATAAAGAGCTGAATGGCCAATAGCTAGTCAGGAAGAGGTTAGGCGGGACTTCTGGGGACAGAGAGGTAGTTGGGAAGAAGAAAGGTGGAGTCACCAGCCAGACACAGAAAGAGCAAGACATGCAGGAGGAGAGGTAAAAAGCCATGAGTCATGACATAAATGGGATAATTTAACTTATCAGAGCTAAATGGACAAGTCTAAGCCATAGGCCGAGCTTTAATAATTAATAATAAGGTGTCCATGTCATTTTTTTTTGGAACTGGTGGCCCAAAGAAAAATTCACTTACGCATAGTATTCTCTAAATGTGTATATTCCTAAGGACAAGTCTTTGAAAGAGGAGGGCACACTGGTGATCTGGAAAGAGGGACAGGCAAATCCACAGTACTCTGAGAGATGTCAACCATCTCCTCTGAGTTACAGGTAAATAAGTCGGTTGGTAAGAATGTGGAAGGCATCTTTTTTATGCCAATACCATGCTGTTTTTATTACTATAGCTCTGTAGTGTAATTTGAGGCTGGAGATACCTCCAGCAGTTCTGTTATTATTCAGGAGTGTTTCAGGGAATCCTGCAGAAGAGGAGGCTGAAGGAGGATAAGAGCCAGAGGGACAGAGAGCACCAAGAAAACGAGGCTTTCTAAAGACTGTAGGACCGATGCAATATGAACTATCAGAGACGGAACGATAAGCACAGATCCTGCACGGTCTGGGCCTGATGAGGTTCCAGTGGGAGAGTGAAGTAGACAGAAGTCCACATCCCTAGCCCCGACGCTATCTTCAATTGATAACCGCTTACAGATGAAGAATTAGTTTTCTCCAATGGGGTCTGACCAGGTATACACCCACTCTGAAGAGCAGGCCCCATGCCCAGTAGTAGGCGGTCAACACAACATGAACTCAATGGTATTTCTGAAGGCTTTTGTTTTGCTTCATTTCTTTTCCTACCCTACTTGGAAGGACTGGGGGATGGAGAGGAAGCTCAGCAATTGGTGGCTGTTGCTGCTTTTTCAGGGCACCCAAGTCCCTAGCATTGACACTGGACCGCTTACAACTAACTGCCTGTAACTCTAGCTGCAGGAGACCTGACACCCTCTTCCCATCTCTGCTGTCATCCGCGCACACATGCATAGGAGCGGAGGCTGATTACCAACTTCACATCTCTTTCAAATGCACACACAATAAGCAAGTTGACTGCATGTTGAGTCTCCAAATGGCAACGATCTCAATGTTTTATATGCAAACTTGGGAGTGGGTGAAGTGGGCCATTTCTTAGGCCTCCCTTGGCACTGATGTTCTGGAGCTCTTTGAGGAAGAACTCCCCTTCCCTCCACAGGCTCCTTCCTCCAGTTTTGTTTCTACATAAATCTCCCTATGTGACTTCCCATTGCCTCACACCCCAGCACAAGCCGATAAGTGTGGCTTGTGGACATGTCATCATGTGCCTTCATTTGCCCTCAAGGGTGATTTGTCCCCATTTTCCCCATTTGTTCTCGGGTGCCGTGGTTGGTTCCAGCGGAAAGCAGACAGCCTTAATGCTGAAGCGGGATCTGTAGACAGGATCGTGGACAAGGTACGTTTCAGCAGAATTTAAAACTTCTGCTCCCTTAAAGACCCTGTTCCAAGGATCAAAGGACAAGCTACGGAGTGAGAATATTCATCGCACAGAGGATTCATGTTTGGAAAACTATGTAAAGCTCAAAAAAGTCAGCAGAAACAAAAATCAATCAAGAAGTGAACACACAAGCATGAGAACTGTACTGAACTGAGCGGAATACACATGAAAAGATGGTCAGGCCACCAGCCAGGAGGAACATGGCAAGAAAAAGTCACAGTAAGATGTCTCCACACAGCTGCCAAAATGGCTAAAACATTCAAACTGGGAACGGTATCAAATACTGGTAAGAATGAAGAGGAGCCGAGGCTGGAGGGATGCTCAGCATGAGCACTGGCTGCTCTTACAGGGGATCCAGTTCCTGCTCTCAGTACCCACAGGGTGGCTCGCAACCACCTGTAACTTCAGTTCCAGGGAACCTGACACCCTCTTTTGGCCTCTGTGGCACCAGACACACCCATAATGCACATATGTGTGTGCAGACAAGAACTCATACACATCAAATAAAAGTAAACAAAATGTTCAAAATAAAAGAATGCAGAGGAACTTGAATATAAAATGAAAGCTCGTTGTAATCTGGCAATCTCTCAAACACCATGTCTAATGCTCCCATCATGCATTGCAGTTGCACCCCTGAGCATCAACTCCAGAGACGTGAAGATGAACACTGACAGAAACAAACCAAACAAAAACACCCTGTACACAAACATTTAGACTAGCTTTAGTCAGAAAAGTAAGCTGGGGTCCTATGATGGTGAATGGACTAGCCAACTGTGGCACATCCCTAGACTACTGCTTAGCAATAAAAACAGGGATGAGCGCCGCCACATGCAGCAACCTGAGTTAGTCTCTAGAGAATTCACTCTGTGGGAATGGCAGTCCTAACTGCCCTGGAGCACCTAGTACCACTTAGACAGCATTGTCAAATGACAAGATCATACAGATAGAGAATGATGTGGTGGCGCACATCTGTGACCCCAGCAGAAAGGAGGCAGAAGCAGGAGACCCCGTAAGTTCTAGACCCACCTGAGCCACGTAGCGAAGTCCGGTCTCCAACGAGCAACAGCACGGAGGTATCTCAGCGCTTTTTTAGGGTGTGGGAGGCCCTGAGTCAATGTCCAGCACTGCAAGTAAGAAATAAAAGAAACGGGAGAGAGGTAAGGTGAAGGTAGGTGGTGGGGTGTGCGTGGGGGTGGCTGCAGAGGGTGCCATCCAGGATCCCTGTGACAGAACGCTCTGTCTCTCGTGTGTATTGTGTCAGGTTGATGGCCACAGAAGACTACGGCTTCGCAAGTGGCTTCCAGGGAGAAAAGGCTCTCTCCATTATTTCTGACAACTGCACACGAATCTGCAGTTATCGAAGAATTAGCAGTTTAACTGGAAACGTGCATGTGATAAATTATCAGTCAAGCTGCTTAGAAGGCCCACTGTGACTTGACCTTGTCTGTGTGCCAATGCCACTGCCTGAATCTTGGGACCGATACCTCCAGGTGCCCCAAAGTGCTTGTGTTCATACTTACTGCCAAGTCCTGTAGCACTTCCCTGCCCCCCACCCTATGAGCTTTCTTGACATCATCTGCACGGCCCTGTCAACACTGAACACGAGGCTGAAACTGACAAACCCTGTCTGCCCAGCTCTCTCCTCAGGACTAAGAGCTCCATCCCTTACTGTCTCCTTGGTTGCTACAAGGCAGACCTATATTGAGGCTGAGCTCAGCTAACATTAAACACGGTCAATACTAATATCAATGCCAGCAGCTCCTGGATGCCCAACTCATCCCTGGATCTTGTCCTTACTTCCTGAAGATTCTAAATTCTTTGTAGGAATATCCAAGTAACTGAGCTTTGTTCAGGGTTCTTGCCCCAGAGTGCAGGGGGCAGACAAGGGTATCCAGTTCCTGCAGGTTCTGAGACTGAAGGAAGCTCTTCCCACCAAACATCACTAGTGGAGGATTCTCTATAGACAGGAAGAGGAGTCTGGTGATGGGCAGCCAACACTGCAAATGTCTAACCAATGCCTCAACAATTGCAGAATAAAAGTGTAGATGGCTCTATAATTCACCTGTCCCTAAAAGTTTCATTCCTTTCTCTTCCATTAGGAACTGCTTGGAATACATCGTCTCAGACGGAGCCAATAGACAGGAGGGCTACAAAGATGCTGAAGAACAAATGAATGAATGATAGGAATGCTTCACCTCTGCCATTCAGGGTCAACAGGCATTGGTGGTGTAGTTATATGCCATGGCATCGAGGGAAGGTGGCGATGATGGTGGAGGTGATGGTGATTGATGGCAGTGGTGGCACTGGTGATGGCGGTGCTGGCAATAATGGTGGTGCTGATGGTGGTGGTGATGGTGGCGGTAGTGGCATTGGTGATGGTGGCCGTGGCAAAAGCAGCACTGATGATGGCAGTGGTGGTAGTGGTGGTGATGGTTGATATTTGTGAGGACTTGCTATACTCCAAGTGTGATTCTAAATGTTGCCCCACGAAACAGATACCGTTTCCATCCCTATTTTGAAGATGAGGAAGTAGAGACCTTGGGAGATCAGAGAGCTTGCCCAAGATCATGCACTGTGAGTGAGCAGGAGTTGAGATTTGTTTTAGCCACTGTGCCGCTTTGCCCTTTGAGAGTGGCTGCAATATGAAGCAAGGGATGGAGTGCACAGGTTCTGAGCCAGAGCCAAGTTTCTGCAGGATGCCCAAGTGTTTCTCAAGTTTGCATTTTATGGAGATTCTGTTCTCACCAAGATAGGCCCAGCCTACTCATCATGGAAGGAGGTGAAGTCTCAACATTTGTATAGATGGCTGTCCCAGCTTCTTCTTGATACTATGCTCTCAGACTTCCTGAACCTTCTCCTTCTACCATAGGTTAGAAGCCTGTTTCTTTGAATACAAGTGAACAGATAGGAGAAAAATGATAGTAGCTCTCTTTAAAACTTAGCAGTCGGGTTTGTTTTGAATAATTCCTGCTCATTTAGGGCCCTATGGATTGTTGCAGCCTTTGAGGAAATGCTAGGAGCTAGCCAGCACTTCATGATTTAATAATGAACCAAGAGCCACTGCAACCCAAGCTTCTGAAATAACCTCACTGCTGTAGGCACCCAGATCAAGGTGTCCACAGACCCTCTTCAGCTGTGGAAACCAAGCCGAAAATGGCCAGGAGGGAACTTCTGTGTCCAGATGGTGTGCCCCATTGACACCAAAGGAGACCCTCAGGAAGGAGGGCTCAGACCTGTAGTCCCTCACCCCCACCTAGTATTCCTCACCACCCCACAAACCTAAGATTCTCCCACTACTCCAGTGAGAGCCTCTTCTGTGTGATGGGTGTCCACCAATAAATACACAGTCACAGTCTCTACAGACAGATGCCTCGAGTCTTATCACATAGGGAAATTGAGGCACAGAAGTTTGGCAAGGCTCAGAGTCATTGAGAAATGGAGCTGAACACCCAGGGCTAAAACTGTACTGAGCTCTTGGCCTTCGTTGTGTCCTCTGGAAGAAACTGATGGCCCAGTCTTGGTTGCTTTCCTCACACTGTGACAAAAGACCTGGCAGAAGCCACTTAGGAGAGGAAAGATCAATTTGGGCTCACGGTTCAGAGGCTCACAGTCCATAAGGGCAGTCCATGGTGGTGGGAGCAGGTTTATGTTCTTATAGGATGGAGCACTGACCAAAGACAAGGATGACCTTCAAGGTCCTCCCCTAGTGACCCACTTCCTCTAGTGAGGCCCTGCATCCTCAAAGTTCCATAACTACCAGCTGGGGTTCAAGTACAGGGGTTCAAGTTGCAAGGAACATTTCACCGTAACATGGCACTTTGCCACCTGTAACGTATAGGCAGGATAAAGAAAACCCTCTGCCAGACAGTAAAGGCAATGTGCCCACACAAGAGCACTGTCCTTCGCCTCAGTCTTTGTCTCTGGGGAGGATTCCACACTCTGTCCTTCTATTCTCACCAAGAACCTGCCCCCACAAAGAGGCATCAGGACCCCTTCTGCTACCCAAGAGTTAACGTGTTAGCTCAAGGCTAGCTGAGGCGCAGACTTGTGTCTGACAAGCTAATAAATCAGAGAGTCCCCACCAGACTGACAGTTTTTTTCTTTCGTACCAGGTGGACATCCTCCAGGAATATCCTCATGTGCCCCAGTAGATGGTGTGTCTGAGCGAAAAGGGCGGCAGGCATGCCACGCGTCCGAGGCACAGGGCAGACATCCGGGTTAACTGGCTGCATGTACTCCAAATGACCTTCTGCATACTCGGCTGTACTTAGCTCTGGATACCAGGACCCTAGTGGCCTCCTTTTCACACTGTGAGTGCAAGGACTTCCTCCATCAAAGACGGACTCCTCAAACCTGCGCTCCCAACAGACATGCTGCCGTTATTATCCGTGAAGGCCTCTTGTATGTCTGCATTCCCAGCCTTGTGCGCTAAGTGACAGGTGCCCTGGAGGAATGGGGATTTCTGGCTCCATTTCTGAGAGTTGCTGTATGTGTCCCAGCCCTGTCTGCCACAGGATCCCAGCCTGACTTTCCATCTTCCCATAGTTGCACATACCCCATGTCTTTGAGGGTAGAAGAGGAATCTTTTGTTTTCTTTCTGTTATGGTGACTTTACAAACTGCTCTCTGGCCAGGTAGTGGTTGTGGTGCATGCCTTTAATCCCAGCACTTGAGAGGCAGAGGTGGTGTAGGAGTTCCTTCTGCTTGTGTGTTGCTTTCATTGGATAATGAATAAAGAAACTGTCTTGGCCTAGTTGATAAGGCAGAACTTAGGTAGGCGGAGAAGACAGAACTGAATTCTGGGAGAAAAAAAGCAGAGGAAGAGAGCCACCATGGAGCTGCCAGGTCAGACATGCTGGATATTTGCTGGTAAGCCACGACCTTGTGGTGATACACAGATGAGTAGAAATGGGTTAAATCAAGATGTGAGAGTTAACCTATAAGAGGCTAGAGCTAATGGGCCAAGCAGTAATTTAATTAATACAGTTTTTGTGTGGTTATTTTGGGTGTAAGCTAGCTGGGTGGTTGGGACAAACAAAGGACCCTATCTCCATCAACACAGAGGCAGGCAGATCTCTGAGTTCAAAGCCAGCCTGGTCTACAGAGTGAGTCCCAAGACAGCCAGGGCTACACTGAGACTTTTTTTTCTCCAACAAAACAAAACAAAACAAAAAACCCACAAAAAACAAAGACAAGAACAAAAAAAAAAAACCCAAAAAACAAAAATGCCCTCTGATGCACCCATGCCCTTGCCCCCTTCCACACTCCCCTCTCCCCTTACTGCACAGATGATTCTTGGTTTTTTGGATGCCTGGACCAGCTCCTCAGGACTTCCAGAGGGCAACTTACTTTCAGGGTTGTGCTACACTTTGGGTTCCCCTTTTGTATGACTCAAAACTGTACTGTGATCTCCACCCACAGGAATGGGTTAGCATTTGCTCCACAGCACTGAAGCACAAGAAACTGGCATTGCTTTCTCCCCCAGGCAAGTTCAGTCTGATGTACCAAGGCAATGCTCACTCTGACTCATAGTTGAAGCCACACTCATTTCCCTAGGGCATTCCCTACAGCCAGTGCAACCTGCAGCCTTGAGAACTTGGAAGAGCAGCTCTGGTCTTCAACTTATCACTGAGACTTTCATTGCCCATATTATCCATTTGAAATTCCTCCCTCCTGATCTTACTTCTCTCCCCTACCTGAGCCTTCTGGGTGACATCTCAGAGGACCCAAATGTTCAACCTAGAGTCTGCTCTGAGGGCTGTGACGCAGAAGGATTCCTAGAGGCATCCATTCCTAGGTGCTGAGAACCCCAAACTATCAGTATTTCCAGAGGTCAAGGAGTCCAGACCCAGAAATACATGACTCTTTCTTCCTCAGAGTCTCCTCACAAGAAGAGAAACGAGCAACATGAAATGCCCCTCATCTATACTTTCCTGAGTCCAGCCTGATCTAACCTTTGAGGGGATGAAGGAGGGGTTGTGGGCTAGGGAGCTGCTGCTGATCTAGATCCCAGAAGATGAAGTCAGCATCCAGGGTTTGGGAATGAGTTCTCGGGGAACCTAGCTGGGGTCACACATCTCATTCACAGCCTCAGGTACTTGGTGGGGGAAATATGAATGTCGCAACTTGTTCCAGATTATGGTCACAGTGCAACTTTTGTGTGACCAATCACCAGCCACCAAGGTCTAATGCCCCGCTGTGGGAGCTCTGGGCATCCAGGAGGTGACTTGGACTTGGCTATAGCTCACATCTGGGAGGACTGAAGGAAGGCGTCCCTAACTTGACTAAAATATTTAAGACCATTGCCTGGTGGTGGTGGTGGTGCATGCCAGTACTCCAGAGGCAGAGACAGGTGGTTCTCTGTGAGTTCAAGGCTAGCCTGGTCTACAGAGCTAGTTCCAGGACAGCTAGGGTGGTTACACAGAGAAACCCTGTCTCGAAAAAACAAAACAACAACAAAAATGTACTGCTGCTCTACCCAGGCCCTCCAGGGGAAATATAATCTGGAGAAGAAAGATAAACATTCAAGAAATGAATTGAGGGGCTGGAGAGATGGCTCAGTGGATAAGAGCACTGGCTGCTCTTTTAGAGGACCTGAGTTCAGTTCCCATCACCCAACATGGCAACTCCCAATCATCTGTAATTCCAGTTCTAGGAGAGCCAATGCCCTCTTCTGGCCTACAAAGGCACTGCACACACGTGGTACACACAGAGACATGCAGGCAAAAACCCTTACATAAAATAAATAAATATT
Source organism: Arvicola amphibius (assembly GCF_903992535.2). Taxonomy (NCBI): domain Eukaryota; kingdom Metazoa; phylum Chordata; class Mammalia; order Rodentia; family Cricetidae; genus Arvicola; species Arvicola amphibius. The sequence continues at coordinate 163,332,468 of NC_052049.1, read as the reverse complement.
TAAAAATTTTAAAAATAAATATTTTGTTTAGAAAAGAGAAATGAGTTGATAGCAGTGTGAGATACATCGGATGAACTTTCTCCTGAGTTGGATCTGAACCCCCCTCCCCAAGGTCGTGTTTGAGTGTTTCTGCCCAAACTGTTGGTTCTAGGGAGGCTGTGTAGTTCCTAGGAGGTGGGGCCTGGCTTGTGGAAATAGGTCATCAAGGTCAGGACTTGATTCTAGCTGGAGCTCTCCTACCCCTGGCCCGCCATGATGGAGACTCCCCAACTAGCTCTTGCTGCCTTCTGATTCTCCGTTACATGGCTTCACACAGTCTTGGTCTCTAATGGTGGAAGAGTCCTCTTCACAAAGGACTTCAGTCTCTGAAATACAAAGCCAAAGTAAGCTTTTTCTCCCTTGCGTTGTTCCTATTAGTATTCTGTCACTGAGATGAGGACAGGAACTGATGCAGTAACCCACACAGGGTCCTAGAGAGCAAAGGCAACTGTCCTACACTGTCCCTGTGCTCCATAGCCCAATTACTGGGCTCCAGGACCTGCGGGTCTTCTCATTTGATAACAAATAGAATGGGTGATGTCACTGCTGAGGCCCTGACAAAGGACATTTGGTGTCTTCCCCACACATTCGCCTTTGCCAAGACATTGTCTGTTTGCAGCTACGCCGCCCTGGCTTTCCCTTCCAAAGGCCAAGAGCCTGCAAACACTGCAATGTGAACTCTGTATTAAACTTTTATATACTAATATATATTTTACTGAACTTTTTAATAAGCCTGGGAGAGATGGCTTTAAATAATTCAATATGGTGCTGGCCCCAAGCTGAACTATGCTACAAGTAAGCACATAGAAAATATGACACTAATATCACATACCTTAATATCATAAATGTTTATCTTGATAATAAGCCATTTGAATTCTAGCAGTGTGTGTGTTATGGTTGCCATGGCATGGCCTTGTTAAGGTTTTAAATGAGACATCAACGGCAGCCGCCACATAAAGGCTGGCGTTCTTCTGCGTGCTGTTTATAAGGAAACTGACTGGACGCTGAATAGCTTATTCATCAATAAAAGTTTGAAACACCGCTTATGGGGCCATCGGCTGCTGAGAGGAAGTTACAGGAATGTGTGTTTTTCCTCAGAGCTAGCAGTTGGGACTTGACAGGAAGTCTGGCATGGGCTGGGGGGTCACTCTCTCTACCCTACAAGGAGGTTTTTGTCAGAGGTAGGTGTCACGGACTCATAGTAGGTGATCCGTAAATTCCCATCGTGACTCGTTGAGTGGCTGACATAGGAAGGCGAACTGGAGGATAGACATACCTAAACCTGGTTGTGTATCAAAGTCACCATGCTGCTGTGCTCATACAGAGTCCCCCATATGCCCTATGGGATCTCTTCAGACTGGCAGCTTGGAATCTCGCTCCCCATCACCAGGAAATGGAACCTTCCTTACGTCGCTATAAAACTTACAGGCGGAGAGTCTTAAAGCTGAAAGAGACCCTGAAGATCACCTAACCCAACCCCTAAAATCACACCGTGAGATGGGGAGCATCTAGTGGAGCAAGCTAACACCCCAATCCAGCCCGCCAACTCCCAGGGCCACACCCAGACCCCTTCCACTAAGTGTGTGCTCCAAGGTGGGGCCTGTGTCCATTAGTAAATTATCAGGATGCTCTCAGTCCCCAGGAGAATAAGCTGTATACAGTCCTGTGTCTGTTTTTGTTTGTAGTGCTGTGGCCCCAGGTGTAGTGAAACCCAGGGAAAGCTGGTGTCATGAGGTTTTGCCTCTTTCTGTCTTCCAGCTCAGCTTCCTCTGGGTCAGTTCATCCTCAGGCAGCTTTTCTCAACCAGAAGGCCTTGGGGTTGCCAGCGTCCTAGCTGAATAGGTCTCCTCATTCTCCAGGAGCAATAGAAGTCGCAGTTGATGCTCATGATCTCTGCCTGGACCACACGCCCATTCCTAGAAGTGTCAGTGTGCTCAGAGGAGAGGAACTTAAATTACGAGTGTTAGTGAGAACGGAGTGGAGAAAGCCGGTTCCTCCAAAGGGAAACTGAGGCCAGGAACCAGAAGGGGGATGGCAGTAGGGCAAGGAAAAACAATACAGCAGCATTCTCCTGCCCCCACCCCTGGCAGCAGGATGCAGAAGCCAGGCAAACCCAGGTGTCTCAGCAGAAAGCAATTTAACACACCAATGTTACATTGAAATGAGGCCAGAAGTACAGTGTCGAGTTCCCATGAATTTTTAAGTTGAAGCAGGTAATTTCAAAGAGCCCTGAAGCTTGTAGCAGGCATCTGGGGCTCCCCGAGACTCCCAGGGGCCTCAGGAGAAGCTTAGTGGGCACGCTCATGGAGGGTTTGGGAAGCCCGACTGTGCAGTCTGGCCCTGAAGTCATCTACATGTTTGAATTATTCATTATTTGTTCCCTTGGTAAATCTAATCCCAATTAAGCCGCCCCCACACCAACAAACATAACTTGCTCTTCCTTTGACTAGAAGGATCTACTCTCTCACTATCCTCAGAGACTGAACCGGGCTGGGGCTCACCTGAGGGCAGAGATTGGTGGTCCCTGTGGCCTGAGCCAGGGCTGGGGAGTACGCAGATCCAAAACATCCTGAGTCCCTGGTACTTTAGGACAAGCTGAGCTTGCAGCTCCTGGGTCCCTCTTCTCTTTGTCAATTGGAGTGGATGTGTATGAGTGTGAGGGATCTGTCCATCCCCACTGAGTGACCAATCCCATTGTGGATAAATACAGCGGCCTCCCTGTTCTTAAGGACCCTCCTCCATGCTGAGCAAGTCATCAGGGCCACCAGGAATAACAGTACAGGCTGAGCACTGGGCAAAAGCCACCATGGAGAAGGCCAGCTAACATTTATCTGAGTTCGGGCAAGTGTCGTCTTCCTGGAGAGAAAGCACAAAGCCACCTCACAGGCTGGGGCCGTCCCTATTCCCAAGCTCAGAGTCAGATATAAAAAGGAAGCTAGCAAGAAGAACCATGGGGATCCAAGGCATCACCATCCAAACTGGGTCTCTGAACTCTGTAGTGGAGAAGGATGAGGCAGAAGTCAGAACACCCGACAACCACCCGAGATGAGATTTGAGGAGACAGTCACATTTGAGGAAGCTGCCCAGCGGGAACAGGAAAACCTCCCATCTGCCCTCCAGTCAATGATCTGGCCACCATTGTGTTGCAGAAACCAGCCCCTCTCCTTGCTCCGGCAGCCTCTGGTGTGCAAACTCTGCCTTCCGTTCCTGCCTCTGCTAGATGCTCTTAGCTTTGTCTAGAACAACCTCTTCACCGGCCTGGCCTCTTCAGAGCTTGGGTTAGGCAGCATCTTCTCTAGAGAAGGATTTCTCCCACAGGCTAAACCATCTCCCCTCCCGTTCCCCCGGACCTCTGGCCTTTGCATCCCTGCCCTAGGCTGTATGGACCTGTCTGTCCCCCTGAGTTTCCAGAAGTCTTGATGAACAAGACTGGCCGGCAGGCGAAGCGCTGTCAGACGTTCTCCACCGCTCCACTCTGATCACCGGTAAACCCTTCTGGGTTTTGAGGCTTAAGCACATTCCCACGGCCAATGAGAAAATCTGGGCAAAGAACAGCTGATGATGGAACAAGGCCCAGCTACCCCTTCCCCACAGACCCAGCAGGGCCACTCTGGATCAATGCCCTCTGTTCCTCTGGTCGTTGCTTCAGACAACAGGAGTTTAACGTGTCTTAGACTTGGTGATTTTTATGTTGTTAAAATATGCTTAGTCTAAATTCAGATAATTATACACCTTAAAACATGAATATCTTCAGAAATGTAAATGTAACTCTTTCACTTCCTTTTTAAAATTTTTTTTTTTAAATTTCATTTTACATTCCAATCAAAGTTCTCCCTCCCCTCTTCCCCCTTCACTTCTCAGAGAGGGTAAAGTCTTCCCTGGGAAGTCAACTAAATCTTAACCTTCAGTTGCTATGCCCAGTCTATAAACAAGAAGCACAAACTGATGCTGTGGTCCAGTCATTGTTTCGAAAGCATAAAGTAAAGCTACCTAGCATTTGGAAGAAGGGAGAAAGAAAGCATATTTTGACTAAGGGAGTCAAGAGACACCATGGAAGGATGGCAGGCTTGGGAGGTTCTTGTGGGACGGACTCCTAATGGTGGGAGCAGAGGTATCTCTGGCTCTTTTGCCCATCCAGCCTTGGTATAAGGGTTTGGGTCTAGCCGTATTGTAACTTGTTATGCCATAACCAGTGGATACCCCTGGGAGGCCTGCTCTTTTCTGAAGGGAAATGGAGGCGTGGATCTAGGGGAAAGGGAAAGTGTGGGAAGGGACTGGGAGAAGAGGAGAGAAGGAAAACTTCTGCCAGGATGTAATATATAAGAGAAGAATAAATTTAAAAACAGAAGAGAAGCAATGTGCAGTGGTTCTGACAGACGCTGATGGCTGCCTAGCCAGCTACTCTAAGTGCTGGGGCGTGTGCTTCTCTTGCAAGCTTTCTGTCCCTCCTGAAGTTCCTGCTTGCCTCCCCCCCCACACCTGCTTTGTTCTATTTACTTACATCATATAACCATTTTGATTTCTAGCTCTTCATAGTACCAGACAACTGAACCAAACAGGTGCTGCTTGCTTTTCCTGCAGAGAGGGGAACAGACACCTGCCTCTTCACACCAGACAGGGAACTGACACCAACAGGCCAAAGGAGTTAAACTAGACCCCAATCTAGTTTATTGGGGTTACTCACAGGAGTGTGGGTGACTCCTTAAGCAGATTTAGCCAAAAGCCTACCTTAACCGGCGGTGGCACAACATTGATCCCAGTACTTGGGAGGCAGAGGCAAGCAGATCTCTGTGAGTTCAAGGCCAGCCTGTCTACAAAGAGAATTCCAGGACAGCCAGGGCTATTACACAGAGAAATCCTGCCTCAAAAATAAATAAATAAATAAATAAATAAATAAATAATGAATAAATGAATCAATAAAATAAAAGCCTACCATAGCATGGGTGACCCTCACGAATGTCACAGGACTGGAGTCGTCTGCATAACTTGAAGAGTCTCCTCCAACAGTTGCTGACTGCTCGTCTAACCTCAGGGAGGGGCTCCTAAGTCTTGCAAACTTTGTGAGCTTCTTGAGTTTTGTGAGCATCTCACCTTCCTCCAGGAGGAAATGTCTCAATTTGGAAGAAACAGTTACCCACGGGCGGACGATCAGACTAAATCCAGCTTGAGTTAGTACGCGAGACTGATCTGCAGAAGCTAACAATTAGCGTCAGCAAGGCACTGTCGTGCTCAAAGCCAACTATCAACTTGTCAAACTGTCAGCTTGTCAAAATCTGAATCAAAACAAAGTCCACGGGAAGGGTGGCTCATGTTTGTCACTGCTTAAAGACTTTCTCAATTGCTTTTCTATCGCTATGGCCAGCACACCATGACCAAGGCAACTTAGAGGAGAAAGAGTGACTGGGGCATACTGTTTCAGGAGGCAAGTCTCTGGCTATCACGATGAGGAGCCCGAGAGCAGGCAGGGAGGCGTGGCGCTAGAGCAGTAGCTGGGAGCACACATCCTGATCCAGAAGTAGCAGGCAGCGAAGAGAGAGCTAACTGGGAATGCTGTGGCTTTTGGAACCTCAGAGTCTTCCCCTAGTGAAGCACCTCCTCCAACAAGGCCACACCTCCTAACCCTTCCCAAACAGCTCTGCCAGCTGGGGACCAAGTATTCAAGTAAGAGTCTTTAAGGCCATTCACATTCAGATCACCATGCCTACCTATTCCGGAGGGCTTTGCTGCATTCTGACTAGTCAGGCCTGCTAATGGGTCGCCCTACCCCCAGCCCTCTCTCCATCAGCCCCTGAACTAGCTGCCTCCAGACCTGACGCCCAGCAGCCTCCAGGCCTACAGGGTGACCAAGTACCCCAGATCTGAAGCCCCTTGCCTTCTTCTGTGCTTTGTCCCTCTTGTTTTGCTAAGTAGAACACTCGGTTATGTCATTTGGTATTCGGTTCAGTGGGTGATATTAAACAAGCATATGTCACCGCCAATTAAGTAACAACTTTTATCGTTGGGTATCTGCTAACAAGGTTACACAAAGATTCTGATGCTTCAAACCCTTATTTTTGTAAAATTGACATCAGTGACATTCTGCAGTTGATATTAGAAGTCAGCAGACAAGAACAGGGGCCAGGTGAGTTTCTCCACAGCCAAGAGCACCACCCTTTCCTCATGACCTCTGGGGGACCAGGCTACTGCAGAATTTACAATGAGCTCTGCGATCATCATTCTGAATATCTAAGCGAGAGAGAATTATGTGCTTGTTCTACAGTTAAAAATTCAGTTCCAAGCCGGGCGGTGGTGGCGCACGCCTTTAATCCCAGCACTCGGGAGGCAGAGGCAGGCGGATCTCTGTGAGTTTGAGGCCAGCCTGGTCTACAAGAGCTAGTTCCAGGACAGGCTCTAAAAAAGCTGCGGAGAAACCCTGTCTCGAAAAACCAAAACACAAAAAAAAGAAAAAAAAAGAAAAAAAATTCAGTTCCAGGAAAGCTCTGACAGCATCCCCCGGCATCCTGGTGACTTGTGTTACAGAATCCTGAAGCACACAGCACCCACTCTGCGCTCTGCTGTGTCATCTGAGAAACCTTTAATAAGTGTGTCCCATGCAGTGGTCTCCTTCCCACAGGGAGCGGTTGTGTAACTGCCTTCTCAGCGATGTAAACATCCTGTCCTTCAGGGAAGTTCCTCAAGAGGGAAGGTGAACAGCTCAAAACAGCTTCAGGAAGTCCCTGAAATTGACCAGAGTCACTAGGCCCTAACCTGACAGAGTAAGGGATAAAAGCTGAGAACTCCCCTCTGACTGAGGCAAGCTGAGCTGGGAAGGAGACTCTGAGACCAGGCCAGCTGCCTTGAAGAAGCAAAAACTTACAGAGCTGCCTGAAAGAGATTTAGACCAATGGAATCACTTAGAGACGACAGTCTCCAACCTGCTGAGCTGCCTGCAGGCTGTTCGGTGTGCTCCGGGTTCCCAGCTTCTGTGAGTTGTCACCCATGTTGGGTAGAGCTTGGCAATGAAGCCGACTTTGAGTTCTTCCTGTTCCTTCACCCACACCTGTAAGTAACCCCAGGAAAATTCATTGCTTCACCAAGTTGGACTTTGGTGGTATCTGTACTTGGATATGTCCGTCATGGGGTCCCTATCTGAGGTGAATAGACGTGCATATTTATGCATCTCCCAAGAAAGGCTTAGTCACATGACAGGATCTCTCTGTAGAGAAGGGGATATGAAAAAGCTGACTGAACACTGTGACCAGCGTGACCAGCAATGGATCTGGGAAAGTGCAAATGACCTTGGAAACCCTAAGAAAAGACCTCCCTACAGGAAGGGGAGGCCTCAACAACCCATGGATAGATGTACAGCAGGCGGGCCGGTGATTGGATGGATAGGGATTCATGGGTTTGTGAATGAGTGGGTAGATGGCGCTGGTCAATGATAGCGCTATCCTTTCCCTAATCGGCAAGTACCTCAAGATAGCTTGACGACATTTGCGTCACCTGTGTTCCGGTGCCTAGCATGGGACTGATCCGTGATCCCAAGCAGCGAATGAATTTGGTTAGTTCATGCATTAGGCAGTTTGGAGAGCTCAACCCAATCCATTCCCTCTTTGTGGATCTTATTGCTTCCCTGGAGAAAATAGACATGAAAACGCAGGCCACCATGAAGATGCTGTCTGTGCTGCAGAGGGGACACTGCGTGGGGACCTGCATGGCAGTTCACTGCAGCCAATCCAGCTTGAGTCAGTACGCGAGAGACCTCAGGGAGCCAACATGCTGTCCTCTACCGTGAGCACTGCACTCGCCAAGCCTTGTACAAGGTCAACCTGGGACAGGTTGTCTTGACTAAGCCCATTTGACAGTAGAAAACCTAAGTTCGTTTGAGGTCGGGCAGATTGCACCAACTTCCTAGCTCTGTCTGTAAATGTGAGCGAGAGTTACTTCATGGTTTGAAGCTCTGAAGAACCTGAGGGTGACATGAGGCAATGCACGTAGAGCACCTGGCCAGCGGGAACTAATGGATCGTGGTGACCTTTGTTGCTCAGTCTAGAAACGGAACGCTGCTTTTCTACCAACCATGCAGATATTCTTAATCACGGGAATTCTTAAGTCACGGGAAAGATCCGAAGTTATGGTTGAGGTTCAGTGTCTTCAGTATATGCAATGAAGAATTCCGTCACCTTTTCTGGAATCTGTAGGGTTCAGAGTCAGAAAGTGGCTGCTCTTTCTCAGCCTCAGGTGAGTGAGGCTCTTTTCCGGTCTTTGATGGCACTGAGCCATTTGTTTCCCTCGCCTGCCCCCTGGTGGTCAATATGGGGATTGTAGACTCGTTGTCCCACAAGCATCCCTGCAAGGAAGCCAGGGCCGCGGTTACTTCACAATGCCATCTAGTGACTTTTGCTAGCATTTTGCAGAGCAGAAAAGGAAATGACTGAAATTGACAAGGCTGGGCCTCACTCCCTAGGCCAGCGTTCACTAGCTGTGTGACCCTGGGCATATTGCTTAACTTCCTCAAATGCTAGTTTTCTAGTGGCTCAATGGGGGTATATCCATCTCAAAGACAGTTTACAATGAATAAGATAATCGAAACGGATCTAAAGCACCTGTTCAGAGTAGACGCTCTCCCTCCTCCTCCTCACAAGATAGAAATTACACTGAACATGATTCGATTATCACAAACGGGATTCACTGAACATGATTAAGTTATTACAAACTGGATTTCTAAGTTTCAGAGAAAATAAAAGGTCTTGGTGGATTAGGGCACAGGGCGTGGAGAACGGTCAAAGGAATTGTTAAGCTATCCCTAGTGCAGTGAGGACCACAAGCTGATCTTGACCTTCAGAAGTGACCTCTGCCCCCCTAGTTAAGACACAGCAGACTGGAGATGGGTGTGCTAATAAGTGGGTGGGTAAAGGGATGGGTGAATGGATGCATGAATGAACAAGAGAGTGGATGAGTGGGTGGGTGACCAAGTGGGTGGGTGAGTGTGTGAATGAACAATGGGAGATTGGTAGGTGGATGGTTGAATAGACAGGTGAGTGAATGGTTGGGTAGATGGATGGGTGAGTGGGTGGATGAATCAACAGGAGAGTGGGTGGGTAGATGAACAACCAGGTGAGTGGGTGGGTGAGCGTATGAAGGACCAGGTGAGTCAGTGGGTGAGTGTATGAAGGAACGTAGGCAGATAGTTGAATGAATGGGTGGATGACTGGTTGGGTAGATGGATAGGTGAGTGGGTGGGTGAAGGAACAGGTAAGTGGGGGGGTGGATAGATGAGCAAGTGGGTGGGTAGACGGATAGTGGCAAATATAGCAATACCGGGAAGGACTATGGGTTGGATGTTCTAATCAGAGCTCCATGGAGAAAGGAAGGAATAAAGTAGGCTGGGATCTGAAGAATGAAGGACATTGTTGGAGACCAGCGAGAGCAGTGGTTCTCAATCTTCCTACTGCCTCAACCCTTTGATACAGTTTCCCGTGTTGTGGTGCCTCCCCCACCCAACCATGAAGTTATCTTCGTTGCTACTTCATAACTGCAATTTTGCTGTCATGAATCATATTGTAACTATCTGATATGCAGGATATCAGATAGGTGACCCCTGTGAAAGGGTCGTTCAACCCTTATAGGGGTCGCAACCCACAGGTTGAGAACCGCTTGGCCAAAGCAAAGGCAGCGTGGGGTCTCTGCTTAAGACGGAAGGAGCCCGTGGACACCTTTGAGCAGGGACTGCTGTGGAGCAGATGCCACGCACAGCAGCTAATACGGCCTCTCCGAACTCAGTTTGGTCAGATGCACAAAGGGGTTCAGGCGGTGGTGCGGGAAGTCAGTGCTGAGCAGGGACCGTAAAGGGCGCTGCCTCTCCTGGCATCCGTGCTTCTCAGCAGGTTCCGCTGGGCTTCCGCTGGGTAATGGTCTTTTGTGTTCAACCCTTCTGGGTGAGGTTGTATGAAAAATTAAACACGCTTGATCTCCCAGATTAGAGTAATTTCCCGGTCAGGGTCAAATGCATCTTAAGTTCTTTCTTATTTTAATTTTTTTTTTCAACGCTGAAAAAGTGTAACTTGCAGTGAACTGCAAAAATACGAACGTGCACTAACATTAACTGTGAACCTTTGGACTGGGGATACAGCTCACAGATAGACACTTTCCACGTGCCAGGCTCTGGATTCAATCCCCAGCACTGGATAAACAAGCTGTCAATCACATGGACGTCTTTATGTGGTTGCCGTGCGGATCATGGCACAGGTTGTCTCCAGCCTCAGGGTGTTTCTTGAATGTCCCTTCTCAGTCCACGTTCGGTGTCACGTCACTCGTCCTCTGACTCAGAACGATGCATTTTAGCGGCTGGCTCTTTGTACCCACAGTCACATCAGTAGGACCTGACTCACAGCCAGAGAGTCTTGCCCTTCTCAAATAGCCCCTTCCCTCATGACAATATGGGAAAAAGCGGAAGCTTTGCTCCTCCAGCCGCTTAGGAAGCCTGGCCTAAAACCGGGTAGTCCTGAAATGACTTCCTACCCATAGCAGAAAGACGTCAGACCAGGGCCATTCTTCCTCACACCGCAGCATCTCTCTGAAGCCCAGGTGCTCGCCACTGCCCACTTTTCCTCTTCTGTGTGTCACTCGGTCTGGGCTCTTGTCCCTGATTCAGCCACAGTCACTGCACTGCTCCAGTCACATCAGGAGCCATCCTCCATGAGTCTCCTCCATTGGAGCGTAGAGTTCTGGGGATGTCGCCCAAACCTAAGAGTTTGACTTCAGATAAATTGAGTTTCTTTATATAATCTTGGTCCCTCGAGCTGCTATGACACATGGTCTCCTACTGTCTAGCTTATAAACCACGAGGACTAAGTCTGTTTCTCACAGTTCTGGAACTGGAAAGTGCAGCATGGGGCTTCAGTAGATTGGATGTCTGGGAATGCCTTTTTCCTGGTCATATAATCATTTTCCTCTGTGTCTTCACTGTTTCCTTTAGCGCCAGTCAGGCTTCTAATTCATTCATGTGGACTCTAGACTCGCTGGCTGAGCAGTTCCCAGTGGCAGGCTTGGGGAGGATACAAACGTTCAGTGCACAGAAGCCCCTCCCCCGCCCTTCCCCCAACTACTTCCATCCCCGCTTCCTCTTGGACTGGGAAGTCCAGCAGGAAAAGGAGAGCAGAGGTGAAGTTCAGAGGCGATCTGTTCGGATCAGGAGCAGTGTGGTAGCAGAAGAGATGCATTCACTGGGGTGGAGAGTCTTACTTGGGCAACATCACAGTTTGGGGCAGAAGTGGAGGAACGAAATCTAGAAAGAACCATGTGTGTATTCGTGAGCATGTGTGCGTGTGTTCATGAGCACACAGGTACATGTAAGTACATGTTCATGTAGAGGCCAGCAGACAACCTTGGATGTTGGTTCTCAAGTGCCATCCACAATTTTTCCTTTTCTTTTTAAATTTTGGACCATGGTCTCTCACTGGCCTGCAGCTCACCAAGCACAGTAGAATAACTGGTCAATGAACCAAAGGACGTCCCTATCTCTGCCTCCCCAGCACTCAGATTTCAAGCATGTGCTATTATATCCACCCTTTTCTTTCTTTTTTTTCTTTTCTGGCTTTTTGAGACAGAGTTTCTCTGTGTAACAGCCCTATCTGTCCTGGAACTCACTTTGTAGGCCAGGCTGGCCTTGAGCTCAGAGATCTACCTGCCTCTGCCTCCCCAGTGCTGGAATTAAATGGGCGCACCACTGCCGCCCAGTTTGGTACCCACCTCTTTGCATGGATTCTAGGGGTCAAACTTTAATCCTCATGTTAAGCGCTTTACTAACTGACCTGCCTCCTGAGACCCAACCACATTGTTCTGAAAACAATGTATTCATGAATCCCTTTTCTTTTTCTTTTTTTTCTTTTTTGGTTTTTCTGAGACAGGGTTTCTCTGTAGCTTTGGAGCCTGTACTGGAACTAGCTCTTGTAGACCAGGCTGGCCTCAAACTCACAGAGCTCCACCTGCCTCTGTCTCCTGAGTGCTGGGATTAAAGGCGTGCACCACCACCGCCCGGCTCATGGATCCTTCTAATATGTAGTAACTATTCAGCACATATGAAGTTTGCTCCAGAAGCCTGTGCCTCCAAGAGTTCACTGAGAAGTATGTGCTAGACTTTGGCTCCACTGTGGGAGACTTTAGATCAAACATAGAGATTTGGGCTTATCAGCTCCAGTGCTATCCATCTCAGAGACACAAAGGCAGGCTCTGTAAAGGGGGCCTCTTTTGAGGAAGTTTTTGGAATTCTGCTCAAGAATGAAGAACAGGCTCTCTGTCTGGACATCTCACCTCTGTGTGTGGCTGTCTTAACCAACTTGACTACATCTACGATTAATTAAAACTCAAGCAGCTGGATATACCCCAGTGAGGGATTTTTTTCTTAATTAATTAAATCATTTGAAGTAGGACAGCCCACTTTTAATCCGGACCTTCTGAGACAGGAAAACCCACCTTTAGTTGGGCCACAGCTCCTGCTGGCGACCTATATAAAGGACATGGAAGAAAGAAGCTGGCCATTCTCGTTACCTGCTTGTTCTTGCTCTCACTGGCAAGTCCATTTCTTCACTGGCATCAGAGCCTACTTCTTCAGGGTTTTGATGAGTACAAAAGACCAGCTGAAGCATCAGCCTCGTGGACTGAACTGCTGCTAGAGCTTGGACCTTCTTTTGGTCCAAGACAGCCTTTGTTGGACCAGCTGGACCATAGCTTGGAAGCCATTCTAATAACTGTGAGCTCAATACTCATTCTCTAAGTTCTGTTTCACTAGAGAACCTTGACTAATATAGGAAGCAAACTTTGCATGAAGAACAAAGATTACACTATATGAGGACAGAGGCTGCATCCAAATGGCCTACGGTTCTAGTGTAGTGTCTGGTCGGGTTTGATGCCCAGTGAACATGCATCGTGTGATGAATGGGCAAAAGACGAGTGGGTAGATGAGGAGATGGATGGAGACTGGGTGAACTTTCTTTTTTGTGATTGTTTTGCTTGTTGACAATTTTATATATATGTAATAAATTTCTGTCATCTTTACATCAAATCCCATTACCCTCTCACCCTCCCTCCCCTTCCTCCCAACACCATTCCTTGCACTCCCTCACCTCTGTGTTTGTGTGGTGCACTGAATTTAGTTAGGCCTCTTACCTGATCCTGGTGGGAAGTTATTTTCTGGAGCATGAGCAACTTATCAGTGGTTATACTACCAAAGAATTTGGTAACCGATCCCCCAAGCAAGCCTCAGCTGCTGATAGCCCCTTTGTAACTGGGTCCCAGACCTTAGCCCAACTGACTCCATGATGGAAGTGCCATTCAGGCTGTAAAACCCAGCATGTAGACAGCACCTCCTGCCAAAACTAAAACAAAGATCTAATCTACCAAAATTTGTAGTTCTGGGAGAAGTCTCTAAATGTAGTAATGTTGCTTTTTGGCTTTTGTAGTTCTATTCTGCTTGTAACTAACAAACTATTCTTGTCAACTGAAGTATGTCAGTCCAGAACATGGCTTTTGTGCTTAAAAGCTCACCCCGAGAAGGCTCAGGGCTTACCGTGGGATCCTGCACACCCAGTGTAGTCACTGGCTGGCTAATAAAAAGATTTTCTATTGGCTTAAGTCCATGTCTGAGCAGTCTTCTCTGGTGAATACCCCACAACACCTCAGGGAGAGGGGAGATCTCTTTGAAACCTCAAAAGATGCCTGTAAAGGGGGGGGGGAGATTCGTGCACATCTGCTTTCCTTGGTCTGTCTTTACACACAAGGACCGCCGAGCTGGTGAGTGGCACGTATCTTTACTATCCCACACTGGAAGCGGTGTTCTTACTGGATAGAGAAACACTTTGCATTTATGAAGTCTTATTGCTAGCCAAGTTAATAATGCATCTAAGCTAAAAGAGGCAATGTGCATTTGGGTAGAGCTTATTAATATGATTCAATTTTAAAAGGGCTATTACTTCAGAGTCCTGATGTCTGGGATGCTGTTAAAGAACAATCTCCCCCGTCCAAGAGTCACCATGACAACAGAGAGGTACCCCATGCCCTGAATCAATCACATATTTGTCTACATAGGGGTTCAAATGCATCCAGCTTATTGGGAATTCTTCTTTGCCTTCCTTGGCAAAAGTCCTGGCTTCATGTGCAGACTGAGCTGGAGTCTCGACCCATCAATATTCATGATGGCGCTGTCGCCATTCATTAGCAGAAACTCGATGTGAAGACAGGCACTGATCCTCAGCATATGCTGGGCACCTGGGCAATACTGTCTGGGAAGCTGACAAGCCCACTACCATGACACCTCATAGCCACTCGGAGCAGCAAGAGTCACATAGAGTTAGCCTGCGCCGGGGACCTGAGACCCGCACAAAGTCCCCTCGTAAAGAATCATGACACATAGTTCATAGACTTTATGATTCTGATTTCTGATGGCTGTACCGGCAAATTGCCTCAAGCAGGATCAGGAAACTACAGTTGGTTTCCGTTTTTACATAAATTCAATCCACACATTGCTGGGTCACCTTGGGCATGTCACTTTGTCACTTAACTTCCTTGGTCTTCACTGTTTTTTTTTTTTCAAGACAGAGTTTCTATGTGTAACTCTGATTGTTCTGGAACTCCCTCTGTAGACCAGGCTGTTCTCGAACTCAGAGATCCACCTGCCTCGGCATCTCGAGTGCTGGGATTAAAAGTGTGCGCCACCACTGCCCGGCTTAGCCTTTACTATTCTCTCCATATAAAATGAGAGGAAGGCTTCCCCTTGTGTGACAGGACTTTTCCTGGGTAGACACAACATACACATCTACTCATCCCAGATAGAGAGCCTACAACAGACCAAAGCACAGATACCAACAAAGTCCAATGTGGTGAACCAATGAGTTTTACTGGAGTTACTTACAGAACATAAATGACTCAAAAACAGCTTCATCACCAAAGCCCACCCCACAGCATGGTGACAGCTCACAAAGTCTGGGAACCTGGAGCGCACTGCAGGCAGCTCAATGGGTTGGATTGTGTCCTTTGCAGGTGACTCAGTGGGTCTAAGGCTCTTCCAGGAAGCTCAGCTGGTCTTTGCTTCTTTCAGGCAGCTGGACTCTTCTGTCTTGGCAGTGTGTCCTCTCAGAGACTGACTCTCCAGTCTTCACTGTTTACTCTCAGAACAGAGGGTCCTAGTGAATGTGGTCAGTTTCAGGGACTTCCTGGAGCTGTTTTAAGTTCTTTGACTTCTGTTTTTAGGGGCTTCCCTGCAGGATGGGGTTTTGTAATCTGGAGGAACTGCTACATAACACTGCTGCTGAACCCTGAAGAGTGAACCCCAAACCAGAAAATGAAGCCGTGAGTTGGGGGAGGACAGTGTTCCTTTCGCAATGCCAAGGAGGGTTGGCCATGGAGGTGGGCTGGGCAGTAGAAGGAAGCTTACGGCCTTCCCAGCCTAGCCCGGTGAGCGCACAAGGAGAATTTGTGACCCACTGTCCTGCAGTGGTGAAGTCTAAAGCAGGAGAGAGGGACTATCAGCACTGAGGGACCTCATGCTGACGTTCTTTTAACCAATCAATACAAGAAACATTCAATAGAGTCCCTTAGGCAGAAGAAAACAATACAAGATAGAAGTTCAGATCTGCATAAGGGTATAAGAATACCAAGAATAGCAAATATATGTCTTGGTTGGCTTGTAGCCAATTTATTTCACAGTTTTGTAGCCTGGGCAGACCAATATCAAGTGGCTAGCAGGTTTGTTGTGGTGGCTGGACTAATTTATGCTCCCACAGTGTGTAACGGGCTTTCTTGCCCCACGCCCTCACTAGTATCTACCGTGTGTTTTCTAGATGGTAGTCATCCTCACTGGGGTGAGGTCAGGGATCTCAATATAGTTTGTTTATTTTTAAACTTTTACTCTTTGGAAATTTCATACTTATAGCTCATACATGTCCTTCTGTAACAGAAGGGACAAGGAAACTCTCTGAGGTTCGTTTTATATTTGTTTTCTTTTTTTTTATTTATTAGCATATACTTGAGTGTCATGTGCTTTGTCTAGATCCCCACGACTCCGTCTTGTTGCCTCACCCCTGCCTTACTGGCCCCCTCCTCTCTTCCCAGAAGTCAGTACCCTTTCTTCTTCCATGTTTTGGTTTTTAAATCCATCCTTTTGCAATAAGAGAACACACATAAATTTGTCTTTCTGAGTCTGGGTTATTTCATTTAATCGGATGATCTCCAGTTCCATTCATTTTCCTGGAAATGACATAATTTCATTCTTATTTATTTTCCGATAAAACTCTGGGTGTATCTACCACATTTCCTTCATGGGCATGTACACTATCCCATAACTCAGCTAGTGTGCCTAGCTTAGGTTTGTGTGTGTGTGTGTGTGTGTGTGTGTGTGTTCAACCATTTAACACAGCTAGAGTCATCTGGGAAGAGGAAACATCAATTGAGAAAATGCTTCCATCAGATTGGCCTGTGGACGTAAGTAATTTCTTGATTGATGATGGATATGGGAGGGTTCACCCTACTGTGGGCAATGACACTCATGGGCGGGTAGTCCCGAGTTGTATTTTTAAAAAAAAGCAAGCTGAGCAAACCATGGTGAGCCAGTGAGCCGTTTTCTTCATTGGTTCCTGCCCTGACTTCCTTTTATGATGGGCTATAACTGAAATAAACCCTTTCTTGCTCAAACTGGTTTTAGTCATTTTTTTTTTTTAAATCACAGCAACAGAAAGCACAGCAGGACTTTTCCCAAATAAATGAGATAGGTAAGTGTCTCTGTGATATGGTAGTTTAGAATTCTTTGGGTATATATAGAGCTGGATGGAACGGTAGCTCTGTTTTTAGAGTTCTGGGAAGCCTCCATATGGATTGCCACGGTGGCTGGACTGATTTACAATCCCACAGTGTATACGGACAGAGTCTCTCATCGTCGGTCCTCACTAACATCTGCTGTCTTTTGAGTAACTATTCTGGGGTAGTTTGATGTAATTTACCCCCATCATCTCATAGGGACTTTTAGCATCTTTGTTGGAGTGTGTATGGCCTTGTTAGAGGAAGTGTGTTATTGTGGGGAAGGGTTTTGAGGTTTCCTATACTCAGGTTTCCAGAGTCTCAGTTGACTTCCTGTTGCCTGCAAGGTGTTGGGCTCTCAGCTACTTTCCCAGCACCATGTGTGCCTGCATGCCGTCATGCTCCCTGCCATGATGATAATGGACTGAACCTCTGAACTGTAAGCCACCCAATTAAAATGTTTTATTTAGAAGAGTTGCCATGGTCACGGTGTCTCTTCACAGCAATAAATACCCTAATCAAGACACATTTCAATGTTGGGAAGATTGGGAATCTCAATGTAGTTTTACAATTTCTTTATTCTTTGAAAATATCATACATGTGTACAGTGTATCTTGATCATACCCACTACTCTCCACATCTGCTTCCAACTTGATATCCCTTTATAATTTTATCTATTTATTTAAACTCACGAAGTCCAATTAGCAATGCCCCCTCTTGAAAAACCAATAAATAAATTATTTAAAAAATGGCATCTTTTGGGTCTTTGTCACAGTGATGAAAAGGCTAGCACAGGAGCAAAGTAAGGATGTTGACACCCTGAAGACTGGCCACCCTCAAAGAGACAGCACTTACCAAGAGTCGCTAAGCCTATGTCCTGGTCCACCTGCGTACCATAAACCCTGCCTCCTTGTTTTTCTGTATGCCACAGCCCCGCTCCTTGTTCAACTGTATGTAATAACCCCACCTTGCTGTTCAACTTAGTCCATATGATAAACACGCTGAACCTTCTGGAGTGCTGTGCTTTCTCCATCCAAGATCCCAGACCTCTGACCCCAGTATTTCAGTGTTTGTGCGTGTGTGTGCGTGTGTGTGCGTGTGTATCTTTTTTCCTTCCCTCAATGCCCCAGTCAGGTCCATTCTTGGATCCATGAAAGGACATGATAAAGCATATATGTTGAAGATAGTCTCTAGTTGGTGACATTGACATCTCCTAGGTGATGTGAGATTGAGTCACGTTGACAATACAGCTTAACAATCACCCTCGGCGTTTGTTTATCTTTCTAAGAAACTGGCTCTTTTCCCGGCCGCTTATCCCATTTTAAGATCCCATTATCAGTGGGCGGGAATTCCCTTTACTTATAATCTCACTGGCACTGGCATGAATGGCGTTTTTAATTTTAGCCGTTCTGGTAGGTAGACAGCAATATCTCATTATTGTTCTAATTTGAATTTCATCAATGTTTAATGAGGGAAGTGCTTTTTCATGTGCTTCTCTGCCATCTGTTTACCTTCCTTGATGAAGTATCTGTTCAACTGTGCTTTCTATTTCATTGGGTTATTTGCTATGCTAATGAGTTCTGAGTAGTCCTTGTATGTTCTCTATCATACATGTCTGTCGAATATAAAATATATTCTTCAAGCCTGAGGCTTCCATTTTAACTTTATACTACCGTATTCTAAAGAAAAAATTTGCATTTCAATGATTTTTTTGAAATGTTGAATTTCTATTTTCCTTTTATTCTAGGATTTTTAAAATCCCCATTGATTTCTTCAATAATTCATTGAATGTTTAAAACAATATTGAGCCACCAAGATAGCTCAATGGTAAGATGCTTGCTGAGCGGTCCTAATAACCCAAGTTCAAATCCTTTGAATCCACAAAAAGGTGGAAAGAAAGAACTGACTCCACAAAATTGTTCTCTGGCCTACACACACACACACACACACACACACACACACACACACCCCACACCACACAATATTAATAATAATAGTAATAAATGCAATTTTTAAAATGAATTGCTCTGTTGTGGAATACTATTTTAACTGGGCAAGGATGTATTACATTTGTTTATGCAGCATTTGTTTAATGATGTAAGGATGTGTGTTTAATTATGTAAAGATGAGTTGCATTTGTTTCACCTTGGCTACCTAAGGCACCTGATTGGTCTAATAAAAAGGGTGAATGGCCAATAGCTAGGCAGGAGAGGGATGGCCAGGGCTGGTGGGCAGAGAGAATAAATAGGAGGAGAAGAAGAGAAAGAGGAAAGACGAGAACGAGGAGAAAGTGGGGACACGCCTGAGGCCAGAAGTCAGGCAGCCTCCATCCAGACAGACAGAAAGGCAGTGAAAGTAAGACATACAGACAGAAAGAAAGGTAAAAAAACCTTGAGGCCAAACATAGAAGGAAAACACAAAGCAAAAAAGGTTAATTTAAGTTAAAGAAAAAAAAAAAACTAGCCTGAAATGAAAAAGCTAAGGGCAATCGTTCATAACTAATGGAAAGTCTCCATATTGTGATTTGGGAGGTGATTGGTGGCCCAAAATTGTCTCAATGTTCTTTCACTTGTTGAAATATGCTTTCTTTCATAACATACAATCTATTTTCAGGGACGCCAGAGGAGCTATATACTTTTAAAGGTCTAACTCAAAGCCCATCTGAATTTCCTGTTGGGTTTACAGGAGCCTCCACTGACTAGTTCCTCCTTGTTCACCCACCTTTGACCCCCAAGGCTGGTCTCCAGAGTGAGGGCCCAGGATCTGCTTTGAGGCCCTTAGGTAGCTTTTGAAGCGGCTAGAAATCCCTTGAGTTCCCTCCCAGATGGATTCTAGATAGGAAGAGAAAAGAATCTTAGCACCCATTTACTACTTAGGTTAAAACAATAGTGGGCCTGTCTCTCCCGGCTGTGGGCAGCTGCTGCAGTGAGCTGAGATCTAAAGTCACATCTGGGCAGCATTTTTCTTATCGAGAAGGAATTCATTAGTGAAGAGGAGTTGTTTAGATAACTCTTCATAGGCATTTAAGCCTAACGTTTGAGGGATGTGAGCCCTTGGAGTGTGGAGAAAACATACCAGTCAATTTCTGTCATTGGTTATATTTTCCTGCTGAGTCTTTAGGACCCTGCAGGTGGCCAAAATAAATCTCTTTCGTTTTGCTGTTAAGGCCAGTTGAGGATCTGATTCTCAGGACTCACTTGGGTTTTAGAGGAATCTCTGACTTCTTCAGCCTTCCTTTAATCAGTTATTCTATCTACATGAAGATGAGTCAAAGACCTTGCCTGACTGTGGCTTCACTTGAAGGCATGGAGGGAAATTTTCTTCTGTTTTGACCCTCTACTTTATAGACTTGGCTAGAGATGGGGTTGATGTGAGATTCCCCTCTGTACGCTGTGAATACCATTGCTTAATAAAGGACTGTCTTGGGCCAGCACAGGGCAGAATAGAGGTAGGCAGGGGAAACTAAACTGAATGTTGGGAGAAAGAAGGCGGAGTCAGGAGATGCCATGTAGCCGCCGCTGGGAACACACAAGCCAGAACCTTGCCAGTAAGCCACAGCCATGTGGTGATACACAGATTAATAGACATGGGTTAAATTAAGATGTAAGAGTTAGCCAATAAACTAGAGCTAATGGGCCAAGCAGTGATTAAATTAATACAGTTTTTGTGTGGTTATTTCAGGGCTGAGCAGCCAGGAACAAACAAGTGGCCTCTTACAACATGGGGTCTTTGTGGACTTCTTGAATATTTACAGGACATTTTATAGATGTTCCACAGTTCCCTAGTTGACCTTGAAAGACAAATGGAAAATATTCTCCCCTCTCAATCCCTCTGACCACATCAGTATAAGCCTCCAAATGTGGCCACTGAACACCAGAAGATCAATTACACCAGCCTGGTACTTATAATTACTGTGTAATACTTAGGTAAAGCTGGACCAAAATCCAAGCACTTTAAAATAAATGTTGATTAGACATACATTTAAGCAGAGTTTTGCTGGCAACTTTGATGTTTTGATATCATACATGAGTCTTATCTTTTATATACCTTCATGTCACTTGCTCAGACCTCTACAGCGTTCTTCTTTTTCC
This sequence comes from Arvicola amphibius, assembly GCF_903992535.2. Lineage (NCBI taxonomy): Eukaryota > Metazoa > Chordata > Mammalia > Rodentia > Cricetidae > Arvicola > Arvicola amphibius. The sequence continues at coordinate 163,311,571 of NC_052049.1, read as the reverse complement.
ATTCTGGGAAAAATATTTCAGGCACCATAATCTTCATCAATAATCAACAAGGCCAGCTGTAATGATGTTTTATAAGCAGGCGCAGCTGGTCTTATGAAGGTGGTAATTGGTTGGCTTTTGCAGTGGTTCTCAGTCTGTAGGTCATGACCCCTTCAGCAACCTTCTATTTCCAAAAACATTTATATTATGATTCATAACAATAGTAAAATTACAGTTATAAAGTAGCAATAAAATGATTTGATGGTTGGGTGTCACTACAACATGAGAAACTGTATTAAAGAGTCGCAGTGTTAGGAAGGTTGAGAACCATTGGCTTAGAGCTTAAAGGGTGCAATACCACCTTAAAATAGGAGAGTCAAAAAAAAATCTCTCTTTGGCCTTGCACAGTCCAGAGAATGATGCGCTTTGGTTTTGAATGCGTGCAAGTAGAAGACAGAGAAAAAAGCAGAAATATCCAATAAAACCTCGTCAAGTTGACGTTTGCAACACAAAAGACAACATAATCCCTCTACTTTATCCGTCCAGGCCCATTCGTGCACTAATTGGGTGGTAAAATTAACAAAAGCAGTATTCCAAACCCCTCTCATATGGCAGTTGAGTTCCATAACAATAGCAGAAGCATGCAATACAGTGCTATGAGTAACACACATAACATGATTAGCCTCAAAAAAGATAGAATGTGTACAGATATATGTTATTATGTTGTCTTTTGTGTTCTGGACTGGAGAAAGACATTTGATTCTGGGAATTTCTAAGAAAGGTATTTTGACTAAAATTTTGATGTAAAAAAACCCCAAGAAGTAGCCAGTAGACAGGTTGGTCAACTACTTCCTGCTACTTCCTGCTGCATTCTTGGGGGTATTTTACATCAAAATTGTAGGGGGTCTCTGGCCAGAAAGAACACAAACATTCTTGTCAATTACAGACCACAAGGAAGTTCTGCTGTCTGTCTAGGAGAGCGAGAGAAGCTAGATCACAACATTTTAGTTTCCATCTTGCTTCTCTGGGTCCTAAAGGAAAGTCTGTTGTTCTACTCCGGACCCTTCTTTTCCATGGACCCTCAACTCCAGTTGCTGTAGTTCATGCCACCATCAACTGCAAAAGTCCCTGCTGGGTCCCTCATCTCCTCTCCTTTCTGGTTTTCTTCTTATTGCAAACTGAGAAGGCTGGACTCTTGGTCCATCTGGCCACTCACCCAGCGTTTAGAAATGGCTATGTTATAGGCACTGTTTTAGATAAAAGGATTGTACAGCCCTTGTCCTTTCAGGATTTCTAAATGTGATTTGTGTGAGTTCCTCTAATGCTTGTTTCTTTTGTCCTTAGAAACACCATTCTGTTGGACCGAGAGTTTAGAGGACAAAAATGAATATTTAGATCTATGATTAATTGAATTACTCTAATTTTTTTGGATTTTTTTCCTTTCTTTTGGCTCAAGGTCAGATTCAGAGCTCTCTTTTTATTTTTATTTAATGTGGTTATTTTGTGTTCTGTTCTTCCAGATTTGACTTTCTAATTAAATTTCACCCAGATAGATGGGAAAATGAGTTCACCCTCCTTCGTTGTTCTCAGGAGTGGGAAGGGGCTTTTATAATAAGCCTGTTGGGGTGGGGGAAGGGATCACAGCTGGTAGTAAGGAAGAAAAGTCATGTATGCATAAATCAGAGCAGACCACCCCGGAGCTGGGAGAGGACTGCATGTCTAAACCGTGAGCCTGTGTGAGGCAGGGCAGCTCTGCCGGCACCTAAGAAAGGACCTTTAACCTTTTCCAAGATGTTTCTGTCTCCAAGGTGCTGGGGTTGTCGATGTCCGGGGAGACAGGACAATTTCCGTTTTACTATGAATATGTCAGTCAGTCTGATGCTCTCTGCTGCATGAATCGACAGCAATCCATCCTGAATCATCTCTATCTTAACCTTTATTTTTAAGCACTTTTATTTCTCCAAATTCCTGTAGGAGATGGACATTCTTGTTCTAACCAGACAGACAAAACCCATGGCGAGGAGAATTTCGAAACAATACTGCTCATCTGGACATTTTGGTGGGCAGCATAGAAATATTTTGTGGGGTGGATAAATTTGACTATAAGGCAGAATTGTGGGCCATCCAGCACTTTGCAATATCAAAACTGACTCAAGTAAAGCAGCCCGTCCCTCTCCCTAAGGAAGACACCCCCACCCCCTGCAAGGTCATTTGTTAGTTCAGGCCCTGCCCTAGACAAGGCCCCCCATAGCAGTGTCTCTGTAAGGGGGGGGGCACAAACCCACAGAAAACAGTCTCTGTAAGTCCACGGACAAAGGAGGCTGTGCAAACATTTGCAGGCTTTTTGCTCCAGAGCTGAGATTGACAAGGTGATCATCTGCTGCTGGCTGATGATCCAGGCAGGGGTGGTTGGGGCAGAGTGGCAAGGACATGCTGCCTAGCGGAATATTCATGACTTGGAGCTGTTTTCAGAAGACAGGCAGGCTCAGCTTTCCGGGGATCCGGAGTGTGGCAAGGACAAAGGAGTAGGCTGCCGGCGACAGAGGAGAGAGGTTGGGAGTCAGTGGTACCCTGTTTGACAGTTAGCGGATGAGTTATGACAGTGCAGTTACTGCTTTGCAGGAGCTTGTGTGACACTGTGCTGGTGGCGTGTCCTAGTCAGGACTCTCTTGGTTGCCAGGGCCAGAGGAACAGTTTTTACTTCCCTTGGAGGGAGTTAGGGGATGTTTGGAACATGTGCTTGGATAACCAGGGTTATGTTGGTGTCTAGCACGAGGAAGATCTGTTCCCCATTCTGCCTGAGGATATTAGAGAGCTACACTTTTGGGCACAGCCTCCCCAGCTGTTGGCCAAGTGGCTCCAGCTGCTTCGGGTGGTACCCCTATTCCATCACCACAGAGGGAGGAGGTTTAATGTGATTAGTGGGCTTGACATGCTCCCCTGTATGTAACTCCCCCGCAGGAACCTTCCCTTTTCCCCTCCCTAGAAACCCTTCCACCCCCAAAAGTCCTCAGGAAAGGAGGTGGGTGGGATGCTTCCTCCAGAATGTGGGGGACATTGAAATCTTCAGGGACTAGAGGATGAAGGAAAGAGGCCGGCCATCCCGTGGGTGTGACGCCAAGACGATCATGATAACGAGTCTTAACCTGGGATGCAGGCTGGTGCAAAGATGGAAATCCCAAGAGCTTTTTATACAAGCAGAGGAGGCCTGTGCTCGCTCCCGTCTACGTACTTCCAAAAGAATGCCACAGACACGTGGGATAGCGGCAAATTATTTTATAGAGAAATGGCACCTGGGCCCCCTTTCATCCCCTTGTGAATGGAATTGGACCTAGGAGTGCCCACCCTGTGAAGGGTGAGAAAGTAGCCAAGAGAGGGAGCCAGCCCCTATGGGTTAAAGTGGTTGTGAGACACTAAAGGGCCAATCCCGAGGAAGGAAGCCAGGCCTGAGGCTTGCCTGGGTAGTTGGCAGAGAGAGGCTGGGTTTGTGCTGGAAGCAGAGTGGGGAGCCTGTGTCTGCTGGAGCCTCCTGTGGTCCTGAAAGGGTAGCAGTCTTGAAATAAAGCAAAGCTGGAACGGACCTAAGATCCCTGAAAGAGTCCGGGGTCGAGTTCCAGGCCTGAAGCTGACATGACCCAAGCTTTTTGTTTCTGATTTTGTTTTGTTTTGTTGGTGTGAGCTAGTGCAGCCGGGGCTCTCTGTCATCTGCTGCAGAAAGTGCCCTGTGTGACTTGTGAAGGAGTGGGATTTGTAGTACAGTACTGTCAGAGTCTGTGGGGGGAAAGAAGAGAATGTTGGGTAAGATGCTTGGGCTGTGGAGGTCTTTGAGGGCCACTCCAGGTAGGGACTTAAGCAAAGGGTGGTGTTGCATTTGCATGGGGGTAATAAGGTAAGAGGGATAGCATTAGCTAGTAGCTAGCGTCCTCCGGCAAGTGCCAGCTGGCTATCAATGTTTCCCGATGAAAAAGGCATTCCAGATGACTGGACCACGGGGGTAAATGGAGTTGAAGCCAGGGAAGCAGAATCTCGTGAGAACTGCTGATTTGAGGTGGAAATCGGAGGTAGACAGAAATATGGGTAAGATAGAAAGTGTTTGGGTTTAGTTATTATCGAATGAGTTAGGGAAAGTCAAGCGAACCACCTCACAGGAAATAGTGGCTCATTACACCTGTTTTGCCCAGGGTCAGTTGAGAGAGACACACACAGGTGCGTGGCAGTTGCCTTTGGTGAGATCCCTCTCTCCAACATTTGCGAAAAAATGACCCACAAACACCAGATCAAATAAAACAACGGTGCTGTCTTTAGATTCTAATAACTTCACAGAACTAGCGCTGCTCAGATATTCAGCGGCAGGCCCCGGGGCCACGCAGGAACTGCCCTCCTGGGCTCCCTGGTCGGGTCCTCTCCAGGGTGCCTGCTGGCCTTTAGGAACTAAACTACAACGAGGTCTAGAGTAGAGACAAGCCGGATGTGGCCCGCGCCGGAAGAGAAGCACGGGACAGGAGCGAGGGTGGAGGTGGTTAGGATCTTGACAGTTTGTCCCACGCGACACCAGGGGACCCACGGCGACTAGATCTTCGGTATGGGTTAGGCATGCAGTCCCAAAGCACCCATGCCAGGGCCGGGCCGGTGTGCGGCCGTGTCCGGGGCCCTTGCTCCTTTCCTAAGTCCGGCGTAGGGAGGTACACAGGCCCTGTGCGCTCCGAGTGCGCGTGATTTCCAAGCTGCGTGGCCCGAGCCTGTCCTGAGGGGCGTTTGGACTATCCGAGGCTGTGTCCGCTTCCAAGGCCCTGGGCGCAGGGCGCCACAGCCTGGAGGTCCCCGCACCGCCGCCTGCGGGGCGGAGCTCCAGGGGGCACTGAGAGCGTCGGGCCCTGCAGGGGCGTGGCGATCCCGGTAGGGGGCGCTGTGGGCCCCGGCGCCCCGGAGGCCTGCGCGCGCCACCGTCGCCTGCACTCCCGCCAGGAGGAGCTGGCTGCGCTGGAGAATCCTACGCGCAGCAACGGAGGCCGGGACCTTAGGCGGTGAGTGCGGCGCGCGCTGGGTTCCAAGCGGTTCCGAGGCCCCGGCTGGGCGGGCTTGTGTCTAGGGTCTCGGGTGGCGACCCCGGAGGGCTGTCTTTGATGCCGGGATCGGGAGGCAGGGGCGGGCTTCCAAGCAGCGGGTGTGAACCCCACTACCAAGCTCTTTCTCTTATCTCCGTGCTCCCCAGTTTCCACCTCTCCTTGTACCCCTCCCCGCGCCGGGGGTCCCAGCCCTCCGACCTACGTCCCCTTTCACAACCCGGCACCCTAGAAGCCTGTTTGCACACCCCCTTTCTCCCGCAAGTCCTCCCACGCCTACCTCCTCCTGGGTGCCAGCCGCCTGCCTCTCTCCGTTCCAGCTTTGCTTCTACCGTCCCCGCCGCCACCCTTGCGGGCTCCCATTCTGCCCCTGTGCTCGAATCGCGCGATTGCAGCCGGAATCCGACCTCTAGGATCCCCCTTCTCCCAGCTGTCCCCGAACCTGTGGTGTCCAGGTAAAGGGGACCGCAACTTCGCGGCCTGTCCCCGGGGGTGAGGCTGATTCTTCTCTAGCTACCTGCCGCCGACGGCGCCTGAACCCTGGGGCCAGCCGAGGGCCACTCCGCGCGTGTAGGTTTAGCTTGCTCAGTGCTCTACTCAGGACTGTGTAGTTACTTCGTTGCTTGCTTTTGCTTGGCGAACTTAGATACGTTGCTATTTCTAAAAGGAAGCTGGCTTTGTCACACACAAATATGGAGCAGGTTTTCTTGGCTGCTGTGGCTGGCTTTCAGTTGTACCTGTGGATGAGGAAGGATTAGCGATGCGGAGGGAATGGAGCCATATCCCAGCTCCCACCCACCTCGGCCATGGGAAGCACAGGGGAATATGACTGGCCACAGTGTCTTTGTGGAAAGGCAAGGATGCTTTCTAAACATTCAACAGGTAAAAACCAGTTAAGACTTTGGAATCAGATCTGGTGTGGATAGGGACGTGTGGGGTGAATGACCAAGAATGTCCACCCTGGGAAAGTTCCACCGCTTAGGGACATTTGTTGCTCCTTGCAGCAGGCCACAGCGTGGACCCCAACTATGGAATAGACAGTGCTGAGCCCAGCCTACCCTCTAGAACTGTCGGTCGGGCTTGGCAACAGCCCCCTCCTCAGAGGTATTGGTGCCCTGTCGGGACGTTTGTGGGAAGAGGATTTAAAGCAGATGGCTTGGAAAACCTCCTGGTCCCTGGAGAGAGGTGGAGTTGGCATGAGGACAGCCTGAAAGCCAGTGTGTGCATTCACTCACTCCCTTCTGGGGTCTTTCATTAAACCTTGGATTAAATTAATTGCCTATCCAGAAAAAAGAACAAGTAAAGGATATTTCTCTTTTAGGATGGGCTCTTGGCCAGTCCACCCTCACAGATACCTTGGAAGGCTTCAAATGAGCACCAGAGGCAGGGCGGACTACCTGGGGCAGAGCGCTCCGAACTGTGACCTGCCCTAGATGTAGCTCTGTTCATTCTTTGATAGCTCCATTATTAGTTCAATATTCATCTACCACTGAACAGATAACTGGCCAAAGACACAGCGGGGTTCAGTAGGCCCCTTCTGAATGTTCACAACTTCTCCTTATCCTCCCAGTGATAGGTTGTTGTCAGGAACACCTGCAAGATTGGGATGGGCATATCTTTGTGACCTTAGGACCTAGCCAGGTCCTCAGTGTTTTTTGTTAAAAAAAAAAAAAAAAAAAAAAAAAAAAAAAGCCCAGGTACATGTCTTTCTTTAAGCCCAGCAATCTGGAGACAGAGGCAGGTGGATCTCCGTGAGTTCAAGGCCAGCCTGGTCTACAGAGTGATTTTTCAGGGCTACACAGAGAAAAGAAATCCTTTCTTGCACCAGTCTTGAGTCCACAACCCTTGCACTCAGAAGTCTCTCAACTCCACAGGTTTGAATATGCGTGTATGTAAATGTTAGTCTTTATTGCTAGGTGTAGGGGGGACTGGAGGTGTGAAGGGATAGAGAAGGAAAAGAAAGTTCAGTCTCTAGGTCAGGTCTGACAACTGGTCCCATCTCTCAGTGAAGACTAGGGATTTAAGAAAGGAAATGTACCCCAGAGGTAGTGTGGGGGAGAGAATGGGCACTCTGGGGATACCCGGAGGCTGCCTACTGAGAAGTAAGTACACCAGGCTTACCCTGCAGGCCCCGGGCTGTGAGCCGGGCTTCGTATGTTATTCTTATTTGTTTGCTTATTGATTGATTGAGTCTACGTGGTCTGAAACTCTGTGTAGACGACTGGCCTCTAACTCACACAGATCCACCTGCCTCTGTCCCAAGTGCTGGGATTAAAGAGCTTTGTCATCATGCCTGGTGGCCCTGGCTTCGTACCCTACTCCTGCCTGCTGATGGAGGAAGCCGCTAGGGAGACAGGGTTCCTTGCCAAGCAACCCCAGCCTCTTCAGGTTGTGCTGTTCTCACTCTGGTGGGTGCTGCCCACTCCAGAACTGGTTCCCGTGGCAGCCTAGGTGTGTGTCCCTTTGTGTACATTGCTGCCTGTGTGTCTTATGGCTCTGCTGGGGAGAGAGGCTCCAGTGTTGAGGGATGGTCCGTAAGGGGTGACTTTACCCTAAGCAGAGAAAGCAAAGTCAGCTCTTCTGTCTGCATGAAAGGCCATTTTAAGGAAGAGCACACCTAGGGCCCAGACTGCAGGGCCTTTGTCTGCTCTGCTTGGGAAGCGGGGAACCGCTGGGATTCAGAATGCCATTGGGTCATGGGAACTTGTTCATCCCTGGTTGTCATTAGCTTATCTTTCCCACCCAGACTGCCTCTGCCTTCAGGTTTGGCTCTTACCCAGAATTCCTGCAGCTGGTAGGAATCTGTTTTCTAGAAGATGGTTAACTGATGCCCGCAGTTAGTGAGAACGGGAGAGGGAGAGAGATGCCGCTATGTGGAGGGGACAGGGGAGGCGGCAGAAGAAGAGCGGAGTGCTGGCAGTCCAGGAAAGGGATGTCCCAGACTCTGGTTGGTAGGTAAGAAGTGTGCCTGCTTTCAGCTGTAGGTATTACCACTACAGGCAAAGTCACTGAGACAGAAGAAAAGATGAGCCGTTGGTCTGAGGATAGGTGTGTTGGGCTCACTCTTCTGCTTCTTAGAAGACCCAGGAAGCCATCTAAGAAATGGCCATGACCAGATGGGAAGACAGTTGGCTGTTGTAAACTTTGTGTCAGGAGTGTGCCCCTGGGGATGTGGTCCACTGAGCCAGGTTGGTCTGGGGTCTGGCCTGGGGGAGGCACCTCACTCCAGAGATGCTGTGGGAATTGTCTAGAAGAGCAGCTGCGAACCGGTGTTCAGTGAGCGAAGGAAAGAATGGTCTTCTAGTAGGAGAGGGAGGCAGACTCCCAGGCATCCACCGTGGACCTAACTAGCATGCAGGGCATACACACATTTCTGTTTGCAAGGCACCCTTTGTCCTCTCCCTCTCCCCTCTGTGTCATTATGTGTGAACAGCTTCCTTAGGGAGAGCCGTGGCCAATAGCATGGAAACGAGATGAAGGTCAGAATTACTATGCTTGGTTTTGACCTCCCCTCTCCACTTTCCTCCCCTTCACTTTGGCTTGTGGGGAAAGCCATCATTTATACTAAATTTATACATACCTCCCTTTGATTTTTAGAGACCTCCCTTTCCAATAACAAGCAGCAGCTTGCTTCCCTAAGGTGTCTCATTCTTGGATCCAGTACTGACCAGTAGAGAAAAAAATGATATTATTTCGAGCATTTTAACTAGAAAATATCTTGCTAATTTTATTATTTGCAATTGAGAAGAGTCTGAAGATGGAATAAAATATTGATAAGTCTTTGCTTATAAAATCAGAGAGGTGAGTTGCTCTAAAGTCGTTGAAGTAGCAGAATTGTTTAAAAGCTTAGAAGTAAACTCGTATGTTTTTAAATGTTACTACTAAAATGTAGGGAGATTTAAATTTGAACTGCCTTAAAAATATAGACCAAAAAAAATAGTCATTTGGGCAAGTACAGAAGTTTCTAGTACCATACAGACATTGGGACCCTCCATAAATTCTGCTCCATGTTGAAATGCGGTGTCATGGTTAGTTTTGATTGCCAAGTTGACAGGATCCAGAAGAGCCTAAGACACAAGCGTCTGGGCATGCCAGTATGGGGTTACTGAGATAGTCTTAATTGAGCTGGGAAGACCCGCTTTAACTGTGTGCAGTGTGGCTGTGTGGGCTGGGGTCCTGGACTGAATGAACGGCAGAGAGCAAGGTGAACACTAACGTTCGCACTCTCTGCTTCTGACGGCATCCCTTGGCCCAGTAAACCCAAATGAGACCTCCCTCACTTAAACTGCTTCTCGTGAAGGATTTGGTCATAGCAAGGGAAGTAATAAATGTGGGAGAAATGGGACGTCAGGGGGTCCAAAGGCTTCCTTCCCTTAGAACTGAGTGTGGTGGTAAACACATGCACACACCACACACGTCTTCCCTTAGAAGTCAGCTCTCTTTAGCAGAGAATACTTTATTGATTTGAATAATCTTGCTACAGTGGCTGGATAATCAGCTGTGATTACACAGCCATTTGGAGTTTGCAGGTGGCCTCTTACGTCAGGTATAAGTGGGTTTTGACTCTCCTTAGACCATTCTGTAAGTCAAACAAAGCAGCCTATGTACTGTTGACTTTCTGGAAAGATTTTCCTCATTTGTGGCTGTCAGATTCTCTGTGGATGACTGCCTTCTTCTTGAGGACCTGGGTTCGGTTGTGGAATTCAACACAGTGCGGTAGGTAGGAGTGGAGGCTAGAGCCCAGAGTGACTTTGGATCCTGGGTGTGACCTCACTAACCGTGTATCCTTGGGTAAGTTACTTAACTTTTGTGCCTCAGTTTCCTTATTCCTAAAATTGAGGTGATGAGAATGCTTATTTTGTTGTATTATGGAGCTCTAATATATGTGGCAAGGGTTTAGAGCTGTGTCTAGTACACGGTTTTTAACAAGTATTAACTGCTGGTGCTGTTCACTCATTGGTTTGGGTGCCAGCTGACTATGTTCAGATGATGGATAGAGAAATAGTTTTTAGAATATTTAGGTGGGTGCTGGGGATTGAACTCCGGTCTCATGCATGCTAGGTAAACATTCTTCCACTGAGCTACACCCCTCACCCAAGAGGATAGATATAGGATAATGGACAAAATACATGTGTCCTAATGGAACAAAGGGTTTAAGGCTGTATTTACAATGAAGAACTGGCATGGCAAAGAAGAACTCTCAGACTCTCACCTGGCTCCCGGCCACCTGTCATGGCTATGAGCAGCTGAGGGATAGGCTAGAAAAGGGAGAGGCTGGTGAGCTTCAGCTGGCACACAGCTGCCAGCTGTTTAAATAAACTAGAAACTCATTTGGATTGCTCGGTGACTGACCCAGGCTGTGGTTAATATTTTAACTCATTCTTGAATGCATGTCATTAGTGAGAAGTGGGATAAGAGACCATAAGCCCAGTATTTGCTCCAGCAATATTCTTGCTCCCAGCTGCAGGATGCTGTCCCCATTCCTGTTTCAGATTGCCTCTTCAGCTACCCCAGCAGCCTCCACACCATTGGAGATCCACTTCTCTCAGAGTGAGTAGCTGCTCTGGAGACAGGTAGCAGACTAGACAGAGACAGGGAGGCAGGCTGCGGGTCTCAGATCTGCTGTAGCCGAGTCTTCTTACCTGAGAAACTGTTGAGAAGTTTGGGTTTACTAACTGGTCCATCCTGCTCAGGCTGCAGCTGGCATGTCTATCCTGTGCCTTGGGAGATCTGACACGGGCCTACAGTTGTGGGCAGTGCCCTGGGATGACTCTTTAGGAATCTCTGCTTCCTAGATTGCTCTGCGTGTGGGCAGCACACCTTCTATGTGGGGAAACTGGCAACCCTTTCTCTTGTTGAGCAGCCTCTTCATTTCTGTTCATTTTTAAAAAGATATTTCTCTTTATTTTATGTTCATTGGTATTTTCCTGTGTGAGGGTGTCAGATCTTGAAGTTAACAGTTGTGAGCCGCCATGTGAGTGCTGGGAATTGAACCCGGATCCTCTGGAAGAGCAGTCAGTGTTCTTAACTGCTGGGCCATCTCTCCAGCCCCTCTGTTCATTTTTAAACTTGGAATGAATGAGGTTTTGTGTTTTTTTTTTTTTTTTTAAAGAAAAAAAAGATCTTGCCTCATACTTGGACAGCAGAAATGGCAAATGATTTCATTCATGTCCAAAGAATTGAGTTAAAAGGGGGCACCTCTCTGCCTTGGAGCTCTGACTTCTCTGCTTTTCCTCTTGATCTCCTCCCAGCCGGGTCTTCTTTTGCCGCCATTCTGTCTGTCTCTCTCCCAGTTCTTAATGGAAACTCAGACCTGAAAAAAAATCAAAGCTTGGACATTAATGATCTAAGGTCATGGCCTAGATGGTTCATTTTTTTGGCTTTGTCTTGAAGCTGAAAAATTACTGACTTCTAGAGAAAGTATATTTTAGAAGCTGCCTAACGCAGCAGGCAGAAGGAGGCCGGCTTCCCCACTGTCTCCGGCGTTTCCAAGTTCACGGCATTCGCGTTTTGATTTTCTCCTCTTATGTAGCCTTGATCTAATGACCGTTGATTATCCCGGAGCAGCTGCATTAATTGATGGTATTTAACGACTCTGCTTACAGTGGGTAATTGCCGTCGGCTCAGCTAAGGATAGCGCGTTCTTTTTACTTTCTCTCAGCTTGGGAAGTCTTAACATTGGGTGCCTGATGCCATAGACTTCTGCATGAATTGGCAAAGACTTTCAGTGTCTTAACTCTGTTTTAGCTTCTGTCTTGCTACTCAGGGCCCTAAAGGGAATGTCTCTAGTCCCACCCAGGATCCTTCTTCCTCATGGACCCTCAACTCCAGTTGCCTGTGAGGAGGTGAGACCTTCTTCCCTGTACTGGTCCACTTACCGGTGCGTACAAGCCCCCAGGACACTGTGCACTCTCAGCATCTGCCACTCCTATACACGCACTGACTGCTCAGGGGCCCGCCTCCCCAAGGTGTCTGGGGAGTGAAGAGCAGAGGTTCTCACCCAGCACGTCTCAGAGGCTTTCTCTCCTCACAGGCTGGCATGAAACAGGGCTCAGTACAAACTGAGGGAGTAGGTGTGAGTGGTCTATTCACCGCCACCGCCTGGCTTAAGAATATACTTTATGCACACACGAGTCCAACGCTGGCTGTTCCTGATGGTGAGGTAACTCTCTGCGAAGAGGTGGCTTACAGACACATGTTCTGTAGGCAGCCATCCTCATTTGCACCATTCAGCAGCAAGGAAGGCTGGTAAGGGTTTTCCGTTGCATACCTAGGAGGAGGAAATGGTTTATGGTTAGCCACAGTCTCTGCTGTTCTGTTTCCTCCAAAGTCGGAACTCTGATAGCAAGGGAGAAAGATTGAATATTGAGGGGCAGTGTGTGTGTGTGTGTGTGTGTGTGTGTGTGTGTGTGTTGGGGGTCTTTCCTTGGAAGGAAAGGTGCCAGGAAGGCTCCAGCTGAAGGTGGTGTCTGTCTCATGAGATGTCTGGTTTCAGTCACCGCTCCTTTGTCGCCCTTAGGAATTGCCAGGTGACTCAGTAGGTGGATAGAGGGTCCTTGTTACCCCTATTCCTTGGTCCATGCCATGTTGTCAGCCTGGTGGAATGGCTCCTGGTTGGTTGATCTCAGTAGCTGGAGGAATGACCTTCAGTTCCCCAAGACAGGAGCCTGGGAACGCTCCTTGCCCTTGAGCCCACCCGGCATTCCAAAGTTACCTTCCTCTACAGCCCATCCATCACCTACACCTGGACACAGCAGAGAGTGACTGTCGATTCCTGAGAAATGGTTCCCCACTATTTCCTGCTCGTGGTTGTCAGGAAGCAAACCCTTGGTGGTGAGAAGTCACTGATTTCTTGGGTTTTAGTGATTTCTTCAGTTTGTTGTGGGTCACTGTGACAGGTGCTTTTCTGGCCACGGCGCCCTGCCTGTCTCCCTTCTTTCCCCCACATGTGCTGAGTACTTCAGCTTAGCTTTGAGACCCTCCTCCCCAACCCTGAAGTAGGCCCTGGAGGAATCTGACGTGAGCCCTTAACGTTGATGGTCACCGTAGGAGGGTTGGCTTTGGGCACTGAGGTTGTCCAGTATTGAAGAACGTCACCCAGCCTTGGACTCAGGGAAGCCGTCTGAGGAAGGTGACATCTGGGTTGAGTTTAAGTTATTACAAAAATGGCTACCTGGGATTCTTGTAGTTCAGTGTGCCAAAGTGGGGGTGGAGCAGCAGGGCCCTCCACTGCCTGGGCACTGATGGGCCCTGAGGTGGCGGGAGGCAGTGTGTAAGGCAGGTGAGGGTCCAAGCCTGGTGGTACACAGGACCTGGCAGTGACGTGGTGGGGCTGGAGTGTTCAGGTCAGAGTTGCAGCAGGACTGGGCTGCCATTCTGAGCTGGCTCTGAGGATATGGGCTTTGTCGCTTGTGCGGTTACCTCTCGTGCCCTATCCCTCTGTCTCTGGTTCTCGGCTGGTCCTTTGCCCAGGCATTACTCAGGTTGTAAAAATAGAGTCTGGCACCAGAGCGCCAGCGAGACGTTGGTGAGGAGAGCTGGGGCTGTCATCACCCATCAGGACACTTAACCTGGTAGAGTTTGATGCGGGGCTTTTGTAGAGCTCTGGGCGTGAGGTTCTAACACTGGCTTACACGGTTTGCTTTAGCCTTGGATTGCTACCAGTTCTCTGTGCCCCTTACTCAGATGTGATCTGGTTGTGGTTAATGCCTACCCCAACCTCAGGCTCCCATCCGCACACTGCCTCCAAAACCTCCCAAATTGGCTTCATCTTGCTGGCGTGGTCTGAGAAGTCAAGGCTCCTCCGCAGGGCCCTTAGCTGCCACCCTGCATTCTTTCAGGTGTGGGACCCTGGCCAGCCAAGTTGGTGTGTGGTCAGCTCAGCCTGAGGAGGTTTGGCCCTCCACCGTAGGCTTATAGCTTTGCATTGCTTCTCCTTAGGGAGCTGAGGGCTGAACTGAGAGCTGTCAGGCGTCCTCATTGTGATGAATGTCCCCAAGGGCAGTTTCCTTTATTCTCCATCCTAGCCTTGTTTATTGCAGTAGACTGGATGGGGGTGGGGTAGAGAGTGCAACCTTCACACAGCTGAGTGAACAGCTCTGTCCCTTTGCCTCAAGGGAGGTTGATGTGACCCCATTGGTGGAGTCTCTGGCCAGTGGTACGTGTGCTTCAGAGAACATGTCCTCGAGTGCTTCATAGTGACTCCTGCCCTACCCCAAGGGGCACATAATGTTCATTCTAGAGAACTGGAGCTCCACCAAGGCAGGCATCTGCGCTGATTTGACTCACTCATCTCCATTTCTGCACCTTTAATCGGCATGGGACAAGTGCTCCATCAGGAGGCATTGTATGGCCAAGTGAGCTGCCCACTGTCGGGAGAGCCCACTGCAGCACAGAGAGACGCAGTTGGGAAGTGGAGGAAAAGTCTGGAGCTGGGGCTTGGTGACCGAAGCTCACTGTCCCTGTGTCTCGGACCACTGGAAGACAGAAGGCTCAGGAGACAGGAGAATGACTTCTGTCTGCTAGTGTCTTCAGGTGTGCCCCTCAGCTGCTCCAGGGTGACTTTCCTGTAGGTTCCCTTTCATCCTGTCAGGTGTGCGCTCAGAAGTGGTGTCTGGGCCCATTTGTCCTCTTCTCTGTTCCACTGCTTAAAGCTTGTCATCAGCAGCAAAGGGGTGAGCTTCACACCCTTTTGTACCACTGCCTGTCAGTGTCCCATGGAAGGCTCCCCCACTGCTGAGTTTCACACAGTGCCTGTCTCTTTCAACAGTCCCAACCCATGGTGCTTCCCATTCCCTTGACCCCTGTAGCCCATAGCACTGTTTCCAGACCACTGGTCTTTTCATAACTTGTGGTGTACCTGCCTTTGAGATCTTGCTTGACTGCACTGTTTAAAAAATAGGCAAAAATTTTAAGTAAAGTTACAGCAATTCCCCCTTGAGCTTTAAATGTAATACATGTTTATTGTTATTTTTTGGAAGGTAGGCATGGTAACATATGCCTGTAATCCCAGCACTTGGGAGGCTAAGGCAGGTGGATGGCAAATTTGAAACCCAGTGAGAGAGAGGAAGAGAAACTGGAACAGGTAATAGGAGAATGTTTTCTAAGATGGCTGCCATCTTCTTCAGGAGTCCCTGCAGTCAGGCTTCCACTTGCAATGTGTCGTCAAAGAAAACTGAAGTTACCTGTAGACGTTCTGGTGGAAGCTTCACCCCAGCTCCTGGCATCCATATAGCCAAAGAGTCTGGAATGTTATGGTGGAAGTTCCACCCCAAGTCCCTCCCCCCATTTCTCTCCAAACCCTGCCACATCTCAGAAAGCCTGCCAAATGATGACGCCTCTCCCAGAGATGCTCAAGACCACTCCCTCAGGGTGTTTAAACTGCCCCCCAGAAAACAGACGTGGTTTTCCAGTCTTCCTTTTCTGTCTCCTCTTGGGGTGGGGGGGGGGCTGGAAAATCGTCCAGGAGAGTTTTATCCATTAAACCTGGGCTTTTTCTAGTTCAGTTTGATTTGGTCTGATTTGGATTGCTGCGTCGGCAGAGAGGCTTGTCGGGGTGCAGAGACTTTTCAGTAATCACAGGCATGACTGCTCAAAACATTCAGGACTCTCTCATCTCTTTCGAAGGGTTTTTATTTCTCAAATTGTTATGTTTAAAGTAGTGTTGGAAAAGAACAATGACCGTGTGGCACAAAGGGACAAAAAGCAAAAGTAGCTCAACAAAAAGGGTGTGAGAGGACCCAAACCCTGGCGGAAGCATGGCCAAGGGCCTTGAGCTGGCTTTATCCCTAACACGGGTGTGTTCCCAACTCACGGTGGGAGTTCACTATCACAATCTGACATGATTGGCTAATAAACATGAAGAGGAAGAGGGAAGTTAAAAAAAATAGGGACCCTGGTCAAGCTAACCACCTTTAATAGAAAAGAAAAAAACCACCACAACAACCAACTTGCATAATTCCCTCCTCTTTATCACACAAACACACACACACACACACACACACACACGTTTTTCTTCAAGCTTAGCCAGCATGCGCTGACTTTGTAACTGGTAACAATAAATTAGTGTTGTGATAAGTGAGGGCTCGGGTGTGCCCTGAAGTTCCTGCCTGCCTAGGGGGTGCCCCTTTGCCTGGGCAGCTGACCTGGTCCAACTGGAATGTTAGGTTTTCGCCCTGGCCACAGAGTCTGCCCCTTGTCACCAGAGCCTTCTCTCAGCAGGCCTTGCTGCTGTTTTCCTAGCCTCCCCTCTGAAGAGGTGACCCTGGCTTTGCTTAGGAGGCAGGTCAGAGGTCAGGGAATACGTTCGGCATCTCTGACCTATGACAAGAAGGAGGCTACCAAGATGCCCTGGGAGTAGTTCTGGCTTTAGGCAGCAGAGAAAATAGTTCTATTTCTTTGGAGTCTTTACCATAAACCATCTACTTCCCCCTCCCCTCAAAAAAAGGAAATCGTAAGTGCCATTATGGAAAGGAGGTGATGATGGATCTGTCTTCTTCTAGCTGAGGTGGTGTCAGGCATGGCAGTCAGAGTGACCCCTCCAGTGACCTATCTTGACCACAGCGTACAGGATTACCCACAGCCCTACAGTCCCCAGGGACCTAGTTGTCTTGGGAGGACAAGGGAAAAATATGCTCCCCTTTCAGTCTCTCCGACTACAGCCGTACTGGCCTCCAAGTGTCTTTCTTAGTGTTCTGTTGCTGTGATGAGACACCACGAACACCGCAACTCTTCGTTGTTGTTGCTGTTGTTATTTTGGCTTTTCCCCCCCGAGACAGGGTTTCTCTGTAGCTTTGGAGCCTGTCTTGGAGCTCGCTCTGTAGACAAGGCTGGCCTCGAACTCATAGAAATCTGCGTGTCTCTGCCTCCCGAGTGCTTGGATTAAAGGCGTGCACCACCACTGCCTGGCTGGCTGCAGGCAACTCTTGTGAAAGAAAATATTTAACTGGGGCTGGCTTGCAGTTTCAGTATTCAGTCCTTTATCATCATGGCAGGGAACATGGCAGCACACAGACAGACATGGTGCTGGAGAAGGAGCTGAGAGCTCTGCATCTAGATCTGCAGGCCTCAGGAAGAAGAGGGAAGACACTGGGCCTGGCTTGAGCTTTTAAAACCTCAGCGCCACCACCAGAGACAGACTTCCTTCAACGTGCCACACCCAATCACACCCAATTCTTCTCAAGTAGGGCCACTCCCTGATTACTAAGCATTCAGATATATGAGCCTGTGAGGGTTATTCTTATTTAGAGCACCACATATGCCTACTGAACACACACGAGGTCAGCTATACCAGCCTGGTACTTTAATCTACTTGGATAAAGCTGCGGTAAAAACAAAGACTTCTAAATAAACATTGATTAGATATATATTTAAGCAGAGTTTTGACAGCAATGTGTTGAACTTTGAGCTTAGACATTTTAATATCTTCAAGTCTCATCTTTTATATACCTTTATGTCATTTGCCTAGACCTTTGTAGCTCACTTCAAATTTTCCAGCTTTTTTTCCCCTCTGAAAGGAAAAAAAAAATTCAAGCATCATACTCTTTGTCAGTAAGCCACACGGCCAGCCGTGATGATGCTTTATAAGCAGGTACAGCTGGCCTTATGAAGACCTCACTGCCCAAGACGGCAATGAAGCAACATGGTTGCTGTGTGTTTGTGGTGAGCACAGATTCATGTTAAAATAAGCCCACCTGCCCGCACCATGGCACAGATCCCTGTGGGGATACATGGATATCACAGATTAAATGTGGATAGTCACCTTGTTTTATTTTAAGAAAAATAATACTTGATCTCGAATAACATGGATACAAGGAAGAGACAGTACATGTGGCCTATATGTGTAGGCTCCCCAAAAGAGCAAAGCAAAGACACAGGAAGAAATTCCATGGTCTTAACATGTATTCATTACCTTTCTGTTGCTGCGATCAGTAGCACCATGACCAAAAGCAATTTATAGAAAGGAGTGTTTATTTGGGCTTCTCCTCCAGATGGGCTCCATCATGGCAGGATGCATGGTAGCAGGAAGCTGAGAGAGATCACATACTCAACCATGAGCACGGAGCAAAGAGAGTGAAATCAAAGGAGAGTGGGGCTTTCTCTCTAAGCCCTCCCCCAGTGGCACCCTTCCTCCAGCCAGTCTGCTAGTCTCCCTAAACAGCACCAGCACCTGGGATCAGGTGTTCAAATACCCCAGCCTAGGGGGACGTGTCTTACTCAAACCACCACACAACCCAAGCAAAGGGCATCCATATGTCTTACCACAGATCGTAACTGTGAACGCCTGGCAATGCTCTCTGGATTCCATTTGACTTCCCTATGGTCCCTAGATAAAAATTGTTGCTCAGAAGGGAACCCCTGGAAGGAGAATGCTGAATAAAAGATGTGCCCTGTGCCGTGATCTGTGCCTGTAGGTGGCGCTCTTGCTCTCGGAAGCACCTGGAGAAACTAGGACAAAGAAAATGGCCATGGTGCTCTTTTGCCCCACCCAAACATGGCATGGGCTGAGGTTTGTTTGATTGACTGTGGTCCTCTGTGTTGGTTGGAATTTAAGATCCAACTTGTCAAAAACAGCTAATTCTGATCTGATTTAATACGGAAGTAGCCTTGTGGTGGTCTCTTTCATGGTGTTCAGTATTCCTCTTAGTCAGGTTAAGGTATGGTGAGCAGGGTTGGGGAGTCTGTAGGTCCTCCACAGGAGCTGGTTCACTCCTGTCTGGGGGAATCTGTTTTCCTAGAGCTTTTTTTTACCTAAATTATCTCCCATCCTGGTTCCATGAGAGTTAACCCCTCAGAGCCTCAACCTAACGGAAGTTTCTTGCACCCCAGTTTGCATTGCTTCCTTAGTTTTTGACTGCTTCCCTCATAGACAGGTGTCCTGTGTTAGGTGTCCTTAGCTTAGCAATAGGCTTAGCAGAAGTCACCAAGGACACATGAAACTGGATCAGGGTCCCATCTTCACTTCATGTCAGAAACACATCTCCGTCACTCTCCTGGCCAAACTCCAGGATGCCCTACCCACCAAGGAGTATTTTACTGTTCTTGATGTTTGTTCGTTCCGTCTGGTGCACAAGGGTTACTTGGCCACCGAGACATTTCCCTGGGCCCTCCCTGCATTGCTGAGAAACTTTCCATTCTGGGATCAGTACTGACCCAAAAGGTCACCTAAGACACCGGAAGCACATTTCTCCCAAGGGAGGGCATCTGAGCACTCTACCAAATGGATTTGAAAGCCAAGAGGAGACCTTGTTGGGAAAGAATAAGCTTGTTGTTTCATGGGGGAACACACAAATCAAAAGTAACGCAGCAAAATAATTAAAATTTATTTTTAGTTTATGCATATGGATGTTTTGTTTGCATTTATTGTCAGTGCAATTCATGCATACAGTGCCTCTGGAGGTCAGAAGAGGGTGTTGGAGCCTCTGGAACTGGAGTTACAGCAATTCTTAGCTGCCATGTGGATGCTAGGAATCGAACGCTAGGGTCCTATGCAGAGCAAGCACTCTTGACTGCTGAGCTTTCTCTCTAGCCCACAGTTTCTTTTTGCAAAAAGGGTGCACTAGAACCCAAACTAGGCTAGTGAGCATGTGTAGCCAAGATGTCCCCTGGCTTTTATCTCTAATTCAGATGGTGACTGCGTCTCATCCCATTGGTGAGAATTTGAGCTTACAATCTGCTATGATAGGCTGTTGGGTGTGAAGGAGATTCAGGGCACACAAGCCCTTGTTGGGCTAACTACTTTTGATAGAAAAAGACCGTTTCTCACAGTAGCAATTATGTAAAATTCATCTTTAACTGCGCACAGATTTATTTCTTTAATTTGTGTGGGTGTTTTGTCTGCATGTGTGTCTACCACATGAGTGCCTGGTGCCCAGGAAAGTCAAGAAGATCAGCGGATTTTCTGGAACTTCAGTTATAGATGTGAGGTGCCGTGAAGATTCTGGGTTTTAAACCTGGGTCCTCTGGAAGAGCAGCCAATACTCTTAAGCACTGAGCCATCTGTCCAACCCTAAATTCACCTTTTTTGTTGTTGTTTTTGTTTTGTTTTTGTTTTTTTTTTTTTTGAGACAAGGTTTCTTTATGTATCCATAGTGGTCCTGGAACTCACTCTGTAGATCAGGCTGGCCTCAGACTCACAGAAATCCACCTGCCTCTCCTCCCAAATGCTGGGATTAAAGGTGTGTACCATTACAGCCCTGGAAATTCATCTTAAGTATCACTAGGTTCTCAATTCTATACAGTATTCAAATAAAAGGCTCTACTCCTGTCTTTGCTTCAACAACAACAACAACAAAAACAAAGCAAGAGAACAAAACAGTCCAGCTTTTGTAATGCAGTCTTTATTTTTATAATGTTCTTGGGATCAAATTGGCCGCATCACGAGGTAGCTTACCTTATAGTCTTACTCTTTGGCTTAACAATAACATTTTCCTATTATTGGTGGTTTTGTTAATTATTGACAGTGGTTATAGAAGTTGTGAATTATGTTATTATATATATTATATTCACAACATATATATCATAATATACGTGAGTAAGCTCAGAGAAATCCATCCTCCTCTACAGCAGAAAGGACAGTGCCCCTAGAGGCTGTCTCCTGCCATGTTTTCTCCTGGAAGTTTTGTGTGTCTTGGGGAAATTTGGTCAAGGTGTGCCAGTGTTGTTAAGGTTTGCCTAAGGGAAGGTGCTGTGTCCTGCCTGGCTTGGTCCTGGAAACCTGATTGGGGCAACAAGGGATGGATAAAGGACAGACACGCATACAGAGATAGGGATAGGATGGACTGTGCTTACTTCATTGGAGGGCACCTACTAGCTACACATGCGTTCTGTACACCACAGGGGGAAGGGTTAGCTAGGAGGTCTCCTAAGGGAGCCGTCTCAGCTTGCAGTCATCCAGACTTCAGACAGGACACAGTAATACCATGGCACATGGGTACAGGACCATCCACAGGAACAGAGATAACCCATCAGGGGCTGCATCCGTGAAGAAAACTGACCCCCCCCTTTCCACCAGCCATCAGCTGCCACTAGCTCCTCAGCTGTGGGTGGGGCCTCGTGCGCCCTTCTGCCTCTCTTGTTTTCCACTTGGCACTATTTCCTGGACACTCAACTTCCACACTTAAGCCCAGTCCTTTCTTTTCTACAGCCGAGTCCTGTTCCAGTTTGTACTGGAACTGTCTGTCCTCTTTTACCGATTCTCCCACAGACCAACGTCGCCATTGTTTCCAGAGCAATGTAGTAACTTCTAAAGCCGTGTTTGTATGGGGGAGTGTGTTCTTGTAGGATTCTAACCTCCGCTGTGCTTCTCCAGCATGGAGTTGTCAGAGCTCTGGAGCAAGTGAGCAGCCAGGCAGTTTCTGCAGAGACTTTTATGACAGCCTCCAGAAACTCACGTCATGTTCTGTTAAACAAGAGATTCCCCCATGGTCTGCTCAGGAGACTTAGGAACCGTTCTGCAGGGGGTTATGACAGGTCATAGATAAGGGTTGAAACCACTACATTTTCTCTCTCTGACCATCCTAGCCTTGGCTTCAAATCTCCCTACTCGTTACAGTTTGGATACCAAATGCCTCCACTGGCACGTGTGGTAAATACTTGCTTGGTCCTGGGTCAGGGTTCTGAAAACTTGAGAAGGCAGAGCCTAGCCAGAGGCCCCAGGTCACTGGGGTGAGTGAGTCCGTGGACTAAATCTTGTCTTGGGCCCTCTGGGGTGAGTCCGTGGACTAAATCTTGTCTTGGGCCCTCTGGGGTGAGTCCGTGGACTATATCTTGTCTTGGGCCCTCTCTCGTGCTTTCTCTGCTCCCCGTCTCGTTCTCCCTGCTTCCTGTCCACTATATGCCATGCCAACTCTGAGCTGTTCTGCCTAAGTTCATGGGGCCAAGCTACAGGGCAAACTCTCTGAAACCATGAGCCAAAATAAGGGTTTTTGTTATTGTTTTTGTTTTTGTTTTTCTACAACAAACACAAAGTAATGTACTGTGCCACCTGTCACAACTTTTCAGAACTTTCCAAGAAAGGAATTGCAAGACCTCGGGTGGTAAGTCCAGAATGTGTTTGGAGAGTTTCACCTCTCCTTCCCAGGCAGCTCCAGAGAGACATGGCTCCCCTATCTCACATTCCTCCTTGGAGCTGGGGAGGATGTCCCAGTGGGTTTGGCATCCTAAATATCTCCTAGCCGCCCTAACTGGGTTTACATGGACAGAGTCTCCAAGAAACAAGGCTCTTCTGTGAACTAAAATGTGGAGAATGGGAGGGACTCAGCATGGGGCTGGGTCAGGGGGTGGGACTTTGTAGTTCACGGACAGCGGTTGGCTGGTCGTCCTACAGCATCATAGGAAATAGCTAGAGGCCCGGGGGGGGGGGGGGGGGGGGAGAGGGAAGAGATAAGCTTGGAAGAATAAAATTTTGTGTTGAGTTTTAGATCAGTGTGTTTGAATGATTTGTCTTACAAAAGGAGGCTTTTATTGTACTCTGAGGTCAGAGAGAAGCAGCATAGATTTTTAATCCTCATTGAATCATTGACACCAAGGTTGGCGATAGGGCATTCTGTGGTCAGTTTTCACAGAGATAGCAAGCAGAGCCAGCTTTCTGTGATGACATGTTCAGGAGAGTAAATGACTAAACACTCTCTAACAAATACTCCTCCTGCTAGACCATCACACACAGAGGTCTTAACTCAGCAGAGCCTGGAAGCATGGTTTCCCCTACCTACTGAGAAACCTTCTTTGCCCGTTTAATGTGCGTGTCTCAAAATTCAACTTCAGTGATTAGCGCAGATTAATCACGGTGCTTTGCATTCTCTAAACTACTTATGCCAACAGCCTCTTCCCCCAAGGTTCGTATCATTGATCTTAAGGCTTGATCGCATCCACAATGTTAAGCTAGGTTGATTGTGGTGGTTTGAATAAAAAAACGCCGCCCCATAGGCTCACGTATTTGAACATGTGATCCCCAGCTTTGGTGTTATTTGGAGAGCTTATGAACCCCTAAGGAGATGGAGCCCTGGCTAGAGGACATACATCATTTGGGGAGGGCTTTGAGGATTTCGAGCCTTGTGCCATTTCTGGTTCTGTCTGTCTTTCTGTCCGTCCGTCCGTCTGTCTGTCTGTCTGTGACTCAGTCTCTCCGTGCTTCCTGTGTGTGAAGCCAAAGTGTAATCCGCCAGCTTTCTGCGCTCTTCCCACCGTGATGGAAGCTGAAGTAAATGCTCTCCTCTTTAAGTTGCTTTTGGTCCTGGGATTTTTGTCACAGCAGCAGAAAGCGACTGAGACGCTGATGGATGAAGGACTGGGGTGCACACAGTGCTAGTTGCTACTTTCTTGGCTGGGGGCAGAGACCACAGCTTGCATTCCTTCCCAAACTTGCCACTTGTGAGTTCAGGTCACAGTGCTTTAGCACGGTTTGAAATGTAAAGGACACAAGGAATGATTTGAAAAGAGAACCTGTTTTAGAGTCCTGAATCAAGGAATGCTTGAGTCGTGATACGTAGAGGGGAAAGGGACTCTAGCCAGTCCCAACCTTGCCTTCCCCCATTCCCTCTGCCTTGCTAAAAACCCTTAGATGACATTCCTAACGCTAGCCCGCAAGTTCCATTCTCTTATTTGGCCACTTCATCCTATTGGGGCTGACCACCAGGGTCCAGCTATCAAAGTATTGAAGTCCGTCAATCAAAAGCCCCCTTTTTGCAACCTTAATTAACATGCCCAATCAAAATTAACCAACTCACCCTAACATAGGGTTTCCCCTTTTACCTTTATAAACTGCCATTTACCATGTCTGTCTCCTCTATCAGAGGCAGTTCTTTGTCCCTCTGGGACAAATATCCTTTACCCTTCTCCCTTATTCCCTTCCTCTTCTCCCTTGTCCTCAATCTCCTGTGTTTGTCTCTTATTCCCTAGCCGACTTTGAAGTCCCTACAGAGGGCACACAGGAGTGTCTCTCCACCCTTAGCCAGATTCATGGACTAGAAGGCTCATTCTGTACCACTACAGTCACTGCCAATGCCCACGTGGTGAGGCTGCACCTTCCTGAAGCATAGTCTAAAGCCATCGAGTAACTGCCCATAAAGGCTAGCAGTCATCCATGGAGTACCTGGTGTCTCGTCCTTGTCATGACTAGGGTACAGATGGTCCGGCAGTGATGCAAGAGTTGGCCAGAACTCTTGAGCAGTTTTCAGCCTGAAAAAGGCCTCATGAGATAAAACACCTTACTTTGGCCTGTAGCATGAATAATAGAAACCTAGAGACAGATATTGGGGTTCAAGCTGAAGATTAGAAAAACAAAACACCCAAGCCACTAGAAAAGTCTCACCTTTTACCAAGGCTGGGCGTCTGCAGACTGAGCCCTGAGCCTCTGTCTCCTCCCGTTTTCTATTTCCCTGTAGTGCTGGGATTAAAGGTGTGTGACTGCCTAATACTGGGATTAAAGGTGTGAGGCACCACCACCAGGATCTGTTTCTGCTTTGATCTTATGTAGCCCAGGGTGGCCTTGAACTCACAGAGATCTATCTACCTCTGTCTCCCAAATTCTGGGATTGAAGGTGTGTGCCACCACTGCCTGGCCTCTAGTGTCTTAGTTTTGCCCTCTAATTTTCAGGTAAACTTTATTTATTAAAACATAAGTAAAATATCACTGTATTTCCCCTTTTGTCTAAAATAAAAAAGAAGGCTATAGCTAATATAAGAAAAACTATATACAATAAGTACAGTAACTGGTACAGGCAGTAAACACATCAACAATGTCTAGTCCATTTGCATTTGACAAATTCAAAGAAAATACTTCATATCTGTCCTGTCTTGGTGAGTCCAAAGTTTTATACCTGTTTTACTTTCTACCACAACTTGCATTACTACCACAGCCTGCCCATTCTGCCCTCCTCAGCACCCCTTGACTTTTTAAGAGACTTTTAATTGACACGGTTTACTTGCAAAATACATTTTTTTAAAAGTAGTTATATTTTTGAAACAGCTTTGGTGAGTTAGCCATGCCATGTGCGTGTTGTCCTTTTTCTTGAGGTATGGTTGACATTCTAAAACAAGCGTGCTAAGCCTAGCAGTGTCTTGAAGGGGAAAAGGGGAGAGACACACACAGAGAGAGAGGGAGGGAGGGACAGAGGGGAGGGGGGATCTAAAGCAGGCTGGTTCCAGAGGCAGCTGCTTCCAAAACTTCAGCAAATGCGGAGTTGATACTATGGGTGAAACAGACTTCTCCCAGAATGTCAGAAAGATGGCTGAAGCATACATTAAAAAGTGAAACCCTATCTTGCTGGATTCCTTGTTTCAGTCTTGAGAAATGATCAGCCACCTGAATTGTTTAGCTGGGGGCGTGGGTGGGTGGGTTTTTAAGAGAGAGAGAGTCACTGGACCTTGCAGTTGACAAATGTAGAAAAACACACACACAAATTCTTGGCCTTGGAGCCATGGCTCAGCTGTTGACTGAGGTTTCTGTCCTGCCTGGTTCCTGCGATCGTGAAATCCCAAAGAAATCACACAGAGGTCTACTAACTATAAGCTGATTGGCTCATTAGCTCAGGCTTCTTATTACCTCCTACAAATTGTATTAGCCCATTATTCTTGTCTACGCTAGCCACATGGCTTGGTACCTTTTTCAGTGAGGCAGTCACATCTTGCTTCTGTGGCGAGCTCACAATTGCAGAAGAATGGGCTTCCCTCTTCTCAGAATTCTCCTGTTCTCATTGTCCCGCCTATACTTCCTGCCTAGCTACTGGCCAATCAGTGTTTATTTAAAATATAATTAACAGAATATAGACCGTTCTCCCACACCACGAGCTGCTCGTTCTTCCAGAGACCCAGTTATGGTTCCTAGCACCCATATCAGACCGCTCACGATTGTCTGTAACTCCAGCCTCAGAGGATATGATGCCTGTGGCCTCCAGAGTCACCCACACATGCGTGGCATGCGCTCACGCAGACACATGCACAAATAAAATCTTTTAAAAAGGAAAAAAAAAAATCTTAATATAGTTTATGCTTTTAAAAATACCAACTCTGTAAGTCACCAACTTTAGAAACTTCTTGGAAGGAAATCATAGATAAATAATTCATGCTGCATATTTTAGAAAAACAGACTCTGGAATAAAAGGTCTTGGTAGGACGTTGCAGGCTGCAAGAGACGCTGTGCTCTTTGTCGCTGCTGAATTATACCTGAGCGAGCCCACACTGAAGTTTTGAAAACCTGTAATTACGACGGGATGTGCTTTGATGGCTAGATCTGAAAAATATGGGTGCTGTCATCAGCTGACTGAGCTTGGGATAATTGTGTGTGTTGTACACCCTTCTCCAGGTGTGAGTTCTAACAGACGCCTCTGGCTCTCTCCTTCTGCTCAGGTCGATACCCCTGTCCCTCCTGCTTGGACCTTTGCTAAAAAGTGAATCCTGCTTGGTCTCACCCAGTTGTCATAATCCATTCTTATGTCATTGCTTTGGGCTTGGACATGTGTCTCGTTTCTAGGGAGGGGAGGGGCTAGGAGATGCTGAGCTGCTCTGATAACAGAGAGATACACAGGATTGTCTCACCCTCTCTGCCTACTACCAGATATGGCTGTGATGCTTGGGAATATGGCATCAGTTTCTGACACTAAGAGAAGCCAGCCTTGGGAGAGGACAAATGCGGACCATTGCTAAGAGCAGAAAAGTTAGGAAGTGGTAGGTGCTTTTTGAGCTGTTGTCCTAGTCCTGTGACTGGCAGTGTCGCTGGGTCTTGTTGGTTTAGCGAGGGTTTTCTGTTGCCTGCAGCTAACCCATCTTCTTGGATGCACGGATAATCCAGGGTTAAGAAAAAATAACAACCACGGTTATATCATGATCACATCTCCCTTTGTGTCCTCAGAGAAGGAGTCCCTTGCAAGGGCTCAGTGTTTTGTAGTACCAGTGGTGGGGTTTTTGTTTGCTTACTTTAACAGAAGTAAAATAATGATGGCTTTTAAGAGGTTGTGAAATTGAGGGAGTTGGGAAGAGACTGGGAGACTTTGGAAACAATTTGAGCTGATAAGCCATCAAGGAAATGGGTTCTCTTCATCTACTAGGATGCTGTTTCTTATCCACATGTGAAAACGGCTCATCACCATCCTGGGATTTAGAGCCCGGGAAGTGGTGGGGGTTTAGGCTGGGCTGGAGTGGGCAACCTCCTTTTGACTTGGAATTACCAGACTCCCCTCACTCAGGGGTCACTGACCAGAAGTGGATGGAGTACCTGCTTACAGCTGGTTGCAAAGGAGCTTGGAAAATATTCTCTGTCCGTGTGTCCCACTAAGCCCAGAGAAGTCTGATCGTAAGGGGTACAGGTAGAGGCACCGGTCACAGTGTGCCTGTGGCGGTGTACAGGAAGGAAACAAGGGCGGAGTGTTGGGTACCACTCTGAATGTGAAGCAGGGTGGGCGGAGCCACATTGGTCAAATTCTTTGAACGCTCTGGGGCCTTGTGCCAGTTTTGCTCTGTCCTGACCTTGAGCCAGGTGGCATTTAAAACCTCTTCAGACTCTGACTTTCCTTGCTGTTCCCAGCGGGCAGTCTCTTGCTTGGGATGGGGAAAGAGTGAGCAGGGGCAAGAAAGGAGCAGAATAAGTCCCTTGCGTGAGTTGCGGGCACCAGTCCATCTGAGAGTCACAGGCTGGCGCTTATCGGCCACTCTGCTGTGCTGTCTGTTACGCCCTTCACAACCCAGGGCTCAGTTTCCTCGGGGAGAAAAGGATGACTCGCAAAGGCTTGAAACGGTGCTCCAGACTTACACACTGACCCTGAGTCCCGACTGTGTGGAAGAGACTAAATGAGGTGGAATTGGGGTATTGTCAGATTGTTGAAGTTCTAAAATATGGGGTAAAGATCACTGGGCCCGGTGTGGCCAGGACATGCTTGGGGACTAATCTTCAGTATTGATCAGTGTCTTTCTTCCACTGCTGTCTGCCCCATAACAGCTGCCACATCTGGACATGGTATTGTCATGCACGGTACACATCACCTTTCCAGGTACCCTAGGTGAGAGAGGTGTCTGGGAAAGGCAGGCGTAGGGTCGAGCATA
This sequence comes from Arvicola amphibius, assembly GCF_903992535.2. NCBI lineage: Eukaryota > Metazoa > Chordata > Mammalia > Rodentia > Cricetidae > Arvicola > Arvicola amphibius. The sequence continues at coordinate 163,283,495 of NC_052049.1, read as the reverse complement.
GGCGTTCAGGGCAGTCACACCTCAGTGCCCCTGGGTGGCATGTGAGAGGGTTCTGCTGCACAGAGGGCAGGGGCGCGCTGAGCTTGCTCCTGGGGAGAATACGTGGTGGCAAGAGGTGGGACCTTAACCTGGGAGACAAGGACCAGCTCACGCAGCGAGCCTGGGCGTGCAAACGCTCTGTTGCTGTCATACTTTTGTAAATTGCAGTCGCAAATGCACCAACTCCAGGTCACTCTTTGGGGCACTCTCAGAATTGCCTGATCCAGGGAGCTGACCCGCTGTCTCTTAGTCTGAGATAATCACCTTTGTGCCCTCCCTCTCCTTCCCTGGAGGCTCTGGTTTCCTGCGACCTAATGTTTGGCTACTCATGACCTGACTAATTCGACTGTACGCTTACTTTTAAGATTATTAGTAAGCTCGCTTTATTGTACTGAACTCACTAGTAAAAACATCACACCGCCAGCTTAAAGTAGGCACGCAAACAAACCCTTACCCAGCCCCGCACTCGGTACAATCTCCGTGAAGCTCTGTAGAGTTAGAGTGGCCCTCCTGAAGTCCTGGACTTCACTTAGTGTTTTATACTCTGGTTCTCATTTACATTTTTTATGTACTTACCCAGCACAAAGAAAAACTATGGCAGAATCGAAACTGGAAAAGCAGCTAGCTTTATACACTCTTTCATGACTCATCTGTCCTTTTGCCTGCATTCCAGCTCCTTTTAAAAAAAAAAAAAGCTGGCCTTGCTTTTTAACGTTGGACATCGTGGGGGCAGAGAGTCACACAATGGTCCTTGCGGGTCCAGCGGCAGCTCCAGCAGTGTTTTGCCAGCCTCCTCACCCTGCCTCAAACCCCGGGGGGTTTTGTTTGCTTATTTGTGAGATTTATTTGTTTTTATTTATTTCATTTGTATGGCTGTTTTGATATGTGCACTACATCCAGGCTGTGCATGCAGAGGTCAGAAGAGGGCATTAGATTTCCTGGAACTGGAGTTACTTATGGTTGCAAGCTGCCATGTGGGTGTTGGGAATTGAACTCAGGTCCTTTGGGACAGCAGTGCTGAGTCGTCTCTCCGGCCCCACCCTCTGTTTTTACAGCAGTTCCGGGTCTCGTATCCTTTCCTCTGTAAATCTGTAGTGCGTTTCAGCGTTGAGTTTCAAGATGCCGCCTTCCACCCCCTAGAAGTGTTCTTTATCCTGTGCTGTGCCTGAGGTCCTTTTCATTTAGAGGGGCACCCATGGACGTCAGGAATACGTGTGTGTGTGTGAGAGAGTGAATGAACGAGTTTGCTTCTGCTTTGGAAGCAAGTTCACAGATTAGAGCTGGAGATCCCTGGTCCCAGACGGATTGCTGTGAGCACGGAGCACCCCATTCCAGCACCACATTCCAGTCTGTTCTCCTGGGCTTTCCTGGCGGCTCAAGAATTCATCCATCTTCATCAGTCTCCAAGGCTGGTTTATTCCTAGCCAGGCAGCTTTGATTTTGCGATTAAACTCCTTTCTGAAGCAGCCTCAGAAAGACGGCTCCTCGGATGCTTCCTCAGTCTGTGCTTGGTTCATGTTTACTTTGCAGTTACATGATTTTTTTTTAATCTTTACTTAGGCCAAAATGATTATGATAGAAACAACTCAGAGTATAGGATCTATCCCAAGTATTTTCTTTATTTAATTCTATCTTTCTATTCCTGGTGGTATTACTTTAAGCTGCACACGTGGAAGATAATTGAATGCATATTTTCTTTCGAGTAGCCATGGTCACATTTAAAATCCTAAATTCTGTATGTTTTGAAGGGGAAACCAGAGCCTGTTGCCTGATGTGGCCTCCTTGGTTTTTACAAGGTTAAAAATAGTTGAGGGCTCAGTTCTGGAAGCCTCCGCTGATGGAATAGTAGCTTGGAAAAATGCCTTTGACGTGTTTCTTTCCCTTTAATTCAGGAGCGGTAGTTACTGTAATGGAAGGGGATCTGCTCATTATCTTGTGCCATTTCAACTCTGTGTTTTTCTTATGCTGTTCAGATTTATGGTTAAGTCAAAGGAAATTAGCGGGACTCTCCTGTTCATGTGGTCAGAAATCCAGTGTAATAATTCTGGGTTTGAGGTGTTTCTAACCAGGGACTAGAGCTATGTCCAGTGGACACCTTCTAACAGGTAAGGCCATCTTCTGTTCAGTCGGAACATGGTGATTGTGTCCACAGGAATATTTTAGGGAGTTGGGTTTGGTTATGATGCATGTTGGACCAAGAACATCTTTTCCATGGAAAGTGATGGGACCTACGTGTGACCTGTGTGAGTGGGGTGGGGTGTCTGAGGAGCTGCAGTAGCCCTAGCAGCAAGCACTGGGTTCCTGTGGAGGCACACACATGAAAATGGCAGGAAGGAAACCCAAGGACAGCATGACTTACTAAGTGCCTCTCTTAACCTCTTGGCTGACATAGCAAAAAAGGAAGAGAACTCTGGATAATCAAGGTTGCATCCTGGACTACAGAGCTGAACCATGGCCATACCTGGTAATCTTTGGATTTCTGCTGTGGGAACTTACTAGCTAAGGCGTATGTTCCAGGATGGAAATCCTTGGGCGAGACTGGGCACAGCAGTTGAGCTGAAGTCTCACCATGGAAGAGGAGCCAGATTTGGCTGCCTACCCTGGGCCAGTGAATAGGGAAGTGGCTAGGATTTGGGGGAAGAAAACACAGCATGAAGCAGGAGCAAAGAGTGAAAGAGTGAATCTCTGGGTCTAGGTAGGCACGGTGCAGGGTGTCAGTATGGCTGCACCGGAATCTCTGGGTCTGGGTAGGCACGGTGTCAGTATGTCCTCACCGGAGCCGAAGAGTCAGATGTAGTGCATCTCTGCCATGCGCCAACTGCTCTGGCATCTGCAGAGGGCACTACTCACCACGTCTCCTTGCTCACGTTCTTATCCCCAGACTTACTGAAGTCAAGGTCTCATGACTCCTAGAAACAAAATCGGTCTCTTGTCTTGAGAGTCTGTAGAAAATAAACAGCCAATCTGGGGATGACCTATGGCCTTCTGGAGCCTCATCCTGTCCACTCAGTTAGGCTTCCCGTCCACTGAAGGAGTGTCCCCGGCAGGGAATACCTACAGTGACAGACCGTGCTGCCGCCATTTCCCATCAGCAAGTACACACTGACCCTTTGGCCTCTTAGCTTCATTATAAACCAGTGTCTTTAAATTCCTGCAGATTTGGGGTTCTGCCTACATTATTTAGCTGTTATTAAAAGTAAGAACAAAGCATGGTCTCCGTCCCCATGTCTTCTGCTCAAGTGGACCCCAGAAGACGCCATGTGTCTACTTCATGGTTTAGTCACCCTTGAGCTGGGCTGTGTGCGGAGCTTGAGGATGTGGCCCAGCACAGGTGGAAACTGAGGCTTGCTAGAGAGTCAGATAGGACACAGACACCGAGGGGATGGAAGAGAAACGGAGTGTTCCCACTGAAAAGTCAGGATAGGCAGAAATGGCAGCAGCCCGGAGATTGGAAGCTGCAAGGCAGTTCTGTGAGCTTAGCCGTGGCTAATGCAGCATACCCTCTGTTTTACGTCTGAGCCTAAACATGGCCCCTTTCTCCAAAAGCATTGAGCAAGTCAAGGAATATGGGCAAGATGGAACGGTGTTGTAGGGTGCAGATCCCGGTTTGTGCTTTGTGGTAAAGATGCAAGACTTTTTTTCTCTTTTCTGTCAGTTAAGGTTTGCTTTGTATCAAGTTCTCAACATCTACTGCCTTAAAGCAACAGTCGTGATACTCGTGTGTGAGTGTGTGGTTTGGCCGCGTTTCCTCTGGTCTGGATCAACTCCTCTGAGAAGTGTCCGGGCTTGGGGGAGCTGGGTGGTCTAGGGTACCCTCACTCGTGTGTTGTTATTGGCAGATGGGTTGTTTGGAGAAAGCCCCAGTAGGGTCTGTTTTCATTGGATCCACGTGGTTTCTCATCCTCTAGCAAACAAGCCTGTAAGTCCTCTCATAGTTCAGCCCCGGTGCATTTCGGGCCCCTACATGCAACCCATCTGCTATTTTCCCACTAGCCAAAACAGGTCTCTTGGAGCTTGTTACATTAGTCCATGGATACAGAAAAAGTGTGAATTGGAAGCCATTACTGTCATACACGCATCATGCAGCAAACCTGGGGTTAGCTCAGCAGGTAATGATTGCCGCTACCTGCCGCCCACCTGAAGACAGCTCTGAGCCACACTGTGGTGAACTCCTTAGGAAGAGTCCGTGTCAAGGAAAGCTGTACGATCTATGCAGCTGTTCTAGCAGCCTCTTCTGGGAAATCCACCAAGGGACCGGAGGCAGAAAGTTAGTGAAGGGCCAGATGGAGCCCAGAAGCCGGAGAAAGCCGTTGCGTCCTGCGTGTGAACACAGGGCAACCAAAAGGCAGGTCTAGGCTGGGAGGGGCTGGAGCAAGAGGTGCCACCTGGGCCCAAGAATCAAGGACAATTTCCCTGGGCCAGCACAGGCCCGGGGCGAGAGACCCAAGACCAGATTCGAAGCAGAGCTGAAGGGAAAACCACGTTCACCTATCCAACAGGAACCAAAAAAAACTGAGTCAAGAAACTCCATCCTACATCCTGGTCTACAAGAGCTAGTTCCAGGACAGGCTCTAAAAAAGCTGCAGAGAAACCCTGTCTCGAAAAACCAAAAAAAAAAAAAAAAAAAAAAAGAAAGAAACTCCATCCTAAACTGAATTGCCCTAGAGGAATGAATCAGTCGTGGAGTAGGTGAGATAGCTACCACAGCCGTGTTCTCTAGAATGTCTCCTGCACGCCAGGGATCGTACTTAACCTTGATTTCGGTCCACACAATCCCCTAAGGCAGTTAGTTTCCAGAGGAGAAACTGCCTCAGAAAGGTTGAGTAATGTTATCAGTCTCCAAGCTTGTTACGTGTCTAACCCCACAGCACCGAGCCTTTTCTCTGCAGCAGGCTGCTGTCGACATCATTAGGCAGCCAGGCCCGTAGGACCCTTCTGACAGTAAAGCTTGGAAGACCCCGGTGCTGCCTCCCCGGCAGAAGCTCTAGCAGACGGCCTCATAGAGGAGAATGCACAAAGATGGCATCAGCCACAAAAGATGGTGGAGAAAACCGTGAAGAAAAGACGCAGTTCACATGAGAGTACAAAGATACCAAAGTTTTCTCTAAGCCTTACTTCCCATTCCACAATCTTTAGATGCCTGCCTTCCCTAAATTGAAAGGATCCCCAAGGCTTGAGTGCAGTCATCCTGTTACCCAGGAGAATGAAGGAAGCAGATTGTAAGTTTGAGGTTAGCCTGGGCTGCATGGTGATATTAAAAAAAAAAACCAACCAAATAAAACCCCTCAGAATCATTTTATTAAGTTATTGATAGAATAAAGCCAATCAGGAAAGACTGGGCACTAAGGGGCTCTCAGACCCATGGCCACAGAAGGAAGGCAGCTGTAGAAGTTCTGACCTACCAAGAGTGAGTTTGGTCTATGCTCTCAGTAGACTTTGACGAGAGTCAGTATGTAACGTTGAAGGAGACTCTGCAACCTGCAAGAGAGAACCCGAGAGCTGCGGACACCTCCCCTCACACCCTGGCACCACCACTTAGTAACTTCTCACTCACAAGCTTCGGTTTCCTGTCTGTGCAGCAGAAATGCACACACCAACCTAGCAGTGTGTGAACGAGGTCACAGTTGGGGCACACGTGACACCAGCTTGCTCAGTGCTGGCTGAATCAAAGCCTCTGGAAATGGATGGTTGTGAGCAGGTAGGAGTCCCTAGCTGGAAGAAGGGATGAAGGTTGACTACTGCCCGGCAGGGGGCCACCAGGGAGGTTCCCACGAAGGAGGAGTGCTGGCGGTCCACTCTGCTCTGAGATGGTGGAGTGTTTTCATGTGTCTTTTAGAAAAAGGTATCCCCTTGGTAAACAAAATTCCGACAGGTTCCTTCCTAAAGGAGAGGTGCAGGACTGTGGGGAGAGGATCTGGAGCAAGGGGTGCAGGACAGCATGTGGGGAGAGGATAGGGAGCAAGGGGTGCAGGACTGCAGGGTGAGGATCAGGAGAAAGGGGTACAGGACCGCGTGTAGGGAGAGGATCTGGAGCAAGGGTGCAGGCTCTGGCTCCTGCCTCGCTCCTGGCAGATCCTTTTCTTCATAAAGTAGCTTATTTAACAGTCCACATGCCACACACCTCCCTCGCCCCAGTGAGAAGCTGGCGGCTCTTCAGTGCGTCAGTGCAGACTGGTACTTAGTCATGCCTTCTTCACATTACCAAGTGCACTTCTGCCTGACTTTGTCTATCCAGGCTCTGTGGGAGATTGAATTTGAAGTGGGTGGTAAAGACTTGGGCTTGTAACAACTGTTACAGTCTTATTGTTATAATCTTTTTTTATTTGTTTTTTTTTGTTTTTCAAGACAGGGTTTCTCTGTGTAGCTCTGGCTGTCCTGGTTCTCACTCTGTAGACCAAGGCTGGCCTCGAACTCACAGAGATCTGCCTGCTCTGACTCCTGAGTGCCGGGATTAAAGGTGTGCACCACCACTTGACATATTTGTTATCATCTTAAGAGTGTCTTCTAAGGAAAATATGATGTCTTTTCCAAGTTCCACTCAAAACCCCAGTGAGAACTAGAAAATAAATCCAATATGGCGGTGAGATGGCTCAGCAGGTAAAGAAAGGCAAGCCTGGTGGCCCAAGTTCAGTTCTCAGGATCCATGTGGAAGGAAAGAACTGACCTCACAAAGTTGACCTTTGACCTGCACAGGTGCAGTATGGCACATGCACTACCCCCCCACCACCACACACACACACACACACACACACACACACACAAATAATAAAACTCTCATATGAGGCTGGTAGAATAAAATTACAGTACCCTTTTTTTTTCATGGATGGAAAATTAAGGGTCTTACTGAGTACTAAGAAAGTAAAAGTTCTGTTGCATAGTTCTGATGTTTGAAGAAATTAGAGTGGGGGAGGGGGAGCTGCAGGAAGACCCAAGCCACAGTGGCCTGGAGTGGACCATTCCTCTGACTGATTGGTGGGCTGTTTGTACAGAAGCAGTCAGCATCCCTGAAGGCAGTATCGTGGGACACATTGCAGTGGCTGATGTCCAAATTTTGATGCAATGTCAAGGTCATCTTGGCAGACGGTTCACCAAAAAGTTGAAGATGGAAAGTTTGAGGTGATGATGGGGCGAGCTGGTCCTTGTGCAGGGTTTGCTGTCTGTGGCATTATGCATGCTCCATGAACGTTCTTTGCGCTTCTCTGGACCGTTGTCTCTAAACATTCTCCTCGCCCACTGACAGCAGGTGAGGGGCGTACTAGCAGACTCTCACGTTCTCATTTGGGCTTCTCTGGGGACAGTGACTTCCAGAGCAAGTGGTTGTTCTCCAGTTGGGATCCAGGCCTCCTTACCAGGGAACAGACTTCTCTTTCTCCTTGAACATTGTTCCTTCCCTTTGTTTTCTCCACAGGACAGGTTCCGGGTTTGAGGTGAAGCCATGAAGAGCAAGTAGAACAGACAATAATGCTTTACCGTAATCGCTTCTTGGTGCTGCTGGCCCTGGCTGGGCTGCTGGCCTTCCTGAGCCTCAGCCTGCAGTTCTGTGAGTACTTGTGGGCCGCAGGAGGGTAGACGACTTTGCTGGGAGACTAAGGGCCTGGGTTTGTGGGCAGCAAGGAAACCCTGGGGCTTTTTCATTATTGGTACTCACAGTGAATGGTTGGAAGCAGGAATCCTAAACTGGCGTCTTTTCTTTCTTTGAGTCCAGGTCTCACTCTGTAGCCCAAACTAGCCTCAATTTAATGATGCTCCCTCCTTAGCCTCCTAGGCCAGCCTCGCCGTACATTCTTTGAACTTATACATACGTTCCCAAACTGCTTGCTTATTCTCATTGACATCCATCCCCAAGGTCTAGAGGGTTCATCTTGATTTCTCATGCTGGGCAGAGGCATTTGACCTTTGGTTCCTTGAAGACCAAGTGGCTGTTCAGCCGTTGATGGGGCTAGGGTAGCTCAGGATAGGGTGGGGAAATTAGGTTGCTGGTATGAAACTTGGTCCCTGGGTGGCAGAGGCTGCTCACAGGAGGTCCCAAGTAGCAAGGTAAGGACTCTCTGGTAAAGCTCATCTATGAGCCTCCCCAATTCATCGTCTTCCACTGAGTCTTTATGCTCACACTGTACCCCAAATCTGTGCTCCCCACACTTGCCATGAGAAGGTCTATCCAGGAACTCAAATCCTGCCTCAGTTTCTCATTGATTACAGCCCTTCAGAGGTGGCCTACTGTCCCCTGTGTCCCCCCCCCTGCTTGGCTTTCTCCAAGGAACCAGCCTTTCCCTGAGCTCACTCCTGCCACCCTGCATGGATCAGCTCTTCCCCCATCTCCTTCCATCCTTTTAGCCCTTGCTTTCTTTCCTCTAGGTACCGTCCATTGCTGCAAGGGTTTGATGCTTTTGTGATGTACATCAGGATTCCACAAGCCAGCTCCCTTTCCCTAGTCACGAAGCCTCACTGTGCCCTTTCCTCTGTGTGTCTCAGGAACCCACATGCCCAGAGCAGAGTGGGTGTCTTGAACGTCTATTGAATGAATGAGTCTGTGACTACTCTGGAAGCATCTCCCCTTCCTTTGGGTTCTGTGTGCTGGAAACCGAGGAGGCGCTGGCACAATGCTGAGAACTGTGTTTGCTGTCACCTGGCTTCTCTGTTTTCCCACCTCACCCTGATGGGTGGGAGCTCTGTGGGGAGGTGCCATTTCTGTTTCACTTTGAGTGACAGAAATAGGAACAGGTGGCTCAGTGAGTGGGGAGTGCAGAGGAATGTGGGAGACTTGGCATTAAGAGTGGGTGGTTTGAAGAAAGAAAGCTTTGAGGCTTGCCTGATTTACCACAGGGTGGTATAGGCTCACCCCTGTGCACGTGACAGGCCGCTCTAACAGTGAAGAGGCCCAAAAATACTTATTTCATCCTTCCAATATTGGAAGTGGTCAAGAGAAGGTGACCAGAGACGTGCAGAAGTACTCCAGATGGCTAATGACCTGCAAAAATAGAAACCTTCCAATAAGTGGGGTCTGGCTTTCAGTGGTTTCATTGTTTGTAGTTTTTCATTGGAAATTTTCCACCGTTTGGTGGAGGAGGAGGAACCTGCAGTCAGCCTGGAGTTCTAGCCTGAGCCCTGGGCGGGCTCAGAAGTAAATGTGGCTCCCTTGTGTTCTCAGGCATCTCTCGCATGAGCTGGCCTGTGTGGCACTGAATGGCCCTGTGTGTCTTGCTTGTACCACACTTGTGAATGTTCGTCTCTGTTAGGAGGGCCGCTTTTCAGCTACACTTTTTAAAGGAAAATTTTGCAGACTAAATTGGCCTGGCTGGACCCGAGTTCTTCACTCTGGAGTACCCTGCAGTGCAGAAAGCCTGAGAGATGGACGTCCGCGCTGCCCTCCTCCTCCTAGGTAATCTGCAGCTTTGGAACCTGCCTGTCTGCAGAGAAATGACACTTGGTTGCTTCATTTATTTGATTGCTTTATTAATTGCTTATTATTATAGTGTAAGAAACTTTGAGTCACAAAACAAAGATGGACTCATTCTTTGTTCTTACCCTAAAATATACATGCTTTTCTTTATTGTTCCTTTTGACAATTTTTTTGAATACCATTCTGGCAATGTTATTGTTTGAAACAATATAGTTGTGGTTTGTGTGTGTGTGTGTGTGTGTGTGTGCTTTATGTAAAAAGTATGGTTTCACTTTCTGAAACTACTGTGTATCTTCTTATATCTTGCTGGTAGATCAATATTCCTGTTGAAATTTTGGATATGGAAACATTTTGACGCGGGTCAGGAGTGAGACATGGGATTGTTTAAACAAGCATGTCTCCTCATAGACAGAGGACGTGAGGAGTCAAGTCGCATGTGTCTGTGAAGTGCTTGCTGTGCTCGGTGTTGTGGAGACAGAGGGGAAGGACCTGGACAGCATAGAGTACCACTCATAGCTTCTCAGCACGTCCATCTGTGATAACACGAATGGCTTGTGTGCACTGAAGGTCCTTAGTGAAATTATTTCACACACACACACACACACTTCAGTTCCTTAGTTTTGAAAATAACTTCTCGAATTCAAGGATGCTTTGTTACAACATGGAAAGACTGTTAGGATCTGAAGACATCTGAGTCGTTTCTGCTTTTTCTGCCCGTTTATAATCTCCCATTTCCCCTCTGCAGCATTTCTTCTGTCTGTGTTTTGTGCTCTCTCAATCTTCTCCTTCCCCAAATGGCAGTGTGACAGGCGCACACAGACTCTGAAACTGTGGCCTTGATTCGAATGGTAGCTTCCTCATTAAGCAGCTGGCTACTCTGCACCTTCCTTCATAAGAGAATTAATCATCATAATTTTGCAAGGTTGGCATGAGAATAGACACTTGTGGAAACTTCTTGGCTGGTGCAAGCCTCTTCGTTACCAACGGCTCCTTTGCAAAGTTGGTACAAGAGTGTAGATTTTGGGAAAGTCCTGGCCCATGGCAGCTGCTGTTTCTTCTGTAAAATGGAGCTGATTATTATGGTTTTGCAAGATTGATTGAGAGCTGAGAGCTTTTGGGAAAACCCTTGGCCCACAGAAGTCTGACTGACTGTAAGTCTGTACGCAAACCAGAGCCCTGCCAGAGTGCATTCTCATGGTATACTAGCATCCCAGAAGGTGGGCAGAGCTTCTTACTTCAGCTATTGAGTGAAAGAAAGCTTGAGATTTACCATCCGTTTATTTGCTTTTAATCAGAGTCCGTTGGCTGACAGTGAATCTATGTGGTGTTTATGGCACTTGCATCAGGGAGGCATCCTCTTGGGTGGAACCTCAATTGGCCACAGCAGAGTTCATCTGCAGTAGTGAAAGCCAGTGTTGTCGTCAGGGTCTGACACGTCCTTCCTGCAGGAGGCGTTGGCCTGTTCTGTATGACCCGATGGACTCAGAGACGCATTTGCATTGGGCAGGAAGTGGAGCTGCTGAAGATTCAGGGTTATGTCAAGGTGTGTGTTCTCCCCCCAGGAGTTGGCACACTCTGTAAGGTCACTCTCTAAAGAGGACAGTCAGGCAAGTCATTGGGCCCAATCACATTTTGTATCTTTAAACTCTAAAGTTTTATTAATTTTATCTTTCCTTGTTGATCCAGTGTTGGGAGTATGTGCAGTTTTGTTCTTTAGCTAATATTCCTGCTTTGTCACTGGCCTGGGAGTTGAGTCCCTTGGGAGCCACAGGCCCCTCTGACCAGTGGAGGAGTCTCAGGAGCAGAGACTGGGAATGCTGGGCAGGCAAGGGGTGGGGCATGGTGGAGTGGGTGGAGCATGGACGCTGGAGCCTGCCACTAACCAGCTTTCCAGGCTCAGAGAAGCTGAGTGCCATCTCTGTGCCTCAGTTTCCCCTCAGTGAAGTGGAGATCGTGATGGATAGAGTTGGTGAGGACTCTGCAACATATAGTACAGTCAGTGCTTGACACATAGTAATCCTGACGTGTGTTAAATGAATCAAGATCACTTATGGCAGAGTAGTATGGCAGGATAGAAGAGAGGAACTCTGTCCAGTCTGGGGAGTCAGGGGACATATGAGGTCATGCTTGAGGGAGAATAAGAGTTGTCTGGGGAGGACACTAGAGAAGAGTGTCCCTGGCAGATGGAAGCTGTGCAGAGGCAGAGCAGAAGGGAACCCCAGCAGCAGAGACGCCACCACGCAATTAGCATATTGGAGAGGGCAGAGCCCACTTCTGTTTTCTCCAGAATGTGGACATCCAAGTGCTAGGGTCAGCATTGCCTTGGGATCGTGTTTAAAATGCACATTCCCAAACAAGCAAACAGAAATGTCTGCAGCCCTCCCTACAGAATCTGACTCTCGGTGGGAGCAGAGCCCAGGATCTGTGTTAAGAGCCAGCACCCGGGTGTGTCTCAGGTATAGTGTGAACTGGTGGAAGGGTGTCGCTGGCTGATGCAACTCTGAGGCTCTTTCACTTACACAGTCAAAGACTGGGGGTGGCTCAGAGGCGGCCGTTAGCCCTGAAAGCAAGAAGCAAAACCCGGAGTGTCACCGTGTGCGTGGGGCTTTATGACTGCTTGGGAGGTGGGATGGGGCAGAGTGACCCTACCTTGAAACCCAGAGTCTGCTGGGGTAGTCACTAGATACTCTGTCCATCCACATGTTCATTCGGAGGTCTCCTGCGGGACTCCATGCAAGAGGAAGATACCAGCTGAGGGAAATGAAATATCCAGACAGAGGGGAGGCGGGAAGATTGCTCAGGACAAGAAGTGTGCAGAGCTCAGGAAAAGGAAGTGGAGTGAGCATGGTGCACAGGGCACCTTGAAGCGCACGAGGGCTGCATGGTTGCAGTGCCCGGCCCAAAGTGGATCTTGGTCGAAGGCCTAGGAAAGACCGAGTCTGCAGCCACTGTTTGTGGCTTTGTGTTCACCATCATGCAGTCTGGGCTGGGAGGAACCTGATCGTGTACAGGCTGTGAACTTGTTTGCTTTGGCCCAGCCAATGTTTCCAGGTTTTAAAAATTATTTACCAGTTTCACATAAACTTTCAGCTCTTGTTTGAAAAGTCATTTTCCCTGGCATCTGAGACCTCTGGCTCCGTCCTGCTCAGTCTCCACTACAGCTGTGTTTTTCCCTGGGAAAAGAAAGGAGGGTGCCCCTTCCCTAAAGAAAAACCGTGAGATCCTGCAGAGCCAGGAAGAGAGAATGGTGACAGGACAGCTCCACCGGGGGAGGGGCGTGGACAGGAGCTGTTCAGAAGCCAGGGAAGGAGGTAGCCTGCTGGAGGTCTCAGGTGGACACACCAGGAGTCCCAAGCTTCAGCAGCTCCATGAAGCAGGTAGAGTGTGTGCATGGCGTGGTTCTGTTGGCACCTTTTTGTCAGCGAAGCCAGCGTTCTTGTTATAGTCTCCAGACCCCATACTCTGTCCCTGCCCTGGAGTGCCTTGGATCCCATGTCAACTGGGAAAGAGAATAACAACATTGGGTGACTTCAAGCGGCCTCTGCACAGAGGAGCTGGGAAAGGAGCAGGGGTGTTGCCTTGGTTGTTTAGATTCTTCCTCCCTCAGCCCCGTGTGCTCTTTAGAGACAGCTCTTGCTGTGTGCAGCGTCAATTCCATGGCGCTCTGAAGGCCTGTTCTGTACGACATACATAATCTTACTGACCACAATAATAGTCTAGGATAAAGGTAGCTGAGAGTAAACTACAGAACAGCCTGGAGCCTGTACCCAGCCTGGGACTGACCACTCTCTGCTCTTTGTCTGGTGTGCATTCTATGAAGGAAGGCATGAACTATAGCAGTGTATGTGAACTGGGGTGTTTGGAAGACCTTTGTGTGTTTCCATGGCCAAGGGTTAGAGGTGGACGCCTTCGGAGAGCAAGGAGTCCAGCAGGCAGGGTGGCTCAGTAGATAAAGTTCTTGCTACTCAAGATAACCTGAGTTTGATTCCTAGAACCCACATGGTGAAAGGAGACAACCAGCTCCCACAGGTTATCCTCGGGCGCTCAGACTTGGGGGCGGAGGGGACCCAGGACACAAGAAGTGAGGGAGCCAGGTCCTTTTCGTAGTTCTTTCCATGCCCAGCTGGCCCTCTCTGTAATTACTAGCTTCCATTGTGACTTGGGGTCTTTGGTCTTCACATCACAGTGGGTAGGAGCCAGCCTGTGTTCCCCTCAGGAATGTAATTTCTGGATCTGTCCCCAAGGCTTCAAGTGGGACTCAGTCTAGGTCCACTGAGGGATCCCTCACAGTCTAGCAGTTGAGAAACTTAGGTCCTTGTGGGAAATGCTGGGGGAAGAAGTCAAGACAGATAGTTTATAAGTTTATATAAGCCCAGTGAGCCGTACTCTGCCATGGTCCACTGGCTCGTGCAAGCAGCCAACTCAGCAGAGACTCTTACTGAATTGCTACATTGGTTGGCTCATGATGATGCAATATTAAAATGGGGGGGGCATGAAAGGCAGTATGTGGTGGCTTAGTAAGCTCCCAAAGGAACTTGAGTTCAACTGTTTGATCAGTCTTGTCTGTATAGAATCGAGCACCCGAGTCTTCACATGGGTGTTTGGCCTTCCCCAGCTCTCCTGTAGAACAAGACCCACCCAGCATGAGCACAAGTGACCAAGGGCAGATGACAGAACCACAGCTCTTCCTCGTGCTTCTGGTTTCCATGGCAATTACAGCAGCCCTTTGGAGACAGGGTGGGCATTTAAAATAGTTTTGAGGGCTGAGGAGTGCTGAGGGAGTTGTGGGAATTGGTTGTTAGAGCAAATCATTACTCCTTGGCAGAAAGAGAGAACTCCAGAGTGCTTGAGGCGATAGAAACTGGAGCAGTGTGGAAGCATGATGTGGGAGCCTCTCTGTGTGTTGCTTATGTTGGTTAATGAATAAAGAAACTGCCTTGGCCTGATAGGGCAGAACTTAGGTAGGCGGAGAAGACAGAACTGAATTCTGGGAGGAAGAAAGCAGAATCAGAGAGATGCCATGGACCCACCAGAGAACAGACGCTGGGAATTTTACCCGGGCTAAGCTAGCTGGGTGGCCAGGCCAAACAAGCAGACTCCCTCCATGGTACAGAAGCAGGACAGGAGTATTGACTTCGGGTGAACCGAATGCTTGCAAGAGTTAGAAGAGCTGCTGCGGTTGAGGTGGCTGAGGCGGGGGTCAGGGGTGGGGGGAGACTGGCTCACTGTGCTCCCAGGGTAGTGGGACCACCGGACTCAGTGTCTCCTGATCCCATACTGAAGAGAACACCTGCTATGAAATCATAAGGCAGCGGGTAGGGAGTATCTAGAAAGAAGGCTCAGTATTCTTGCCGAGGACCCAAGTTCACCCGCATCAAGTGGCTCACAATCACCTGGCACCCCCAGTTTCATGGGATCCGACACCTTCTGGCCTCCACGAGCACTGTGCGCGTGCGGTGGACATTAACTCATGCAATCACATACACTTAGACATAAACAAAATAATAAGTCTTTTTCAGAGAACTTATAGGGAGTGGGAGTGGACGTTTGGAGGACAGATGTGGAGATGGCATA
Organism: Arvicola amphibius; assembly: GCF_903992535.2. Lineage (NCBI taxonomy): Eukaryota > Metazoa > Chordata > Mammalia > Rodentia > Cricetidae > Arvicola > Arvicola amphibius. The sequence goes on along the minus strand of NC_052049.1, from coordinate 163,268,482 downwards.
TCTTGATTCTTTACCATAGTCTTTGTGCAGTCTATGCACAGGTGACCTCAAGCCGTCACCACCATCCTAAAGTCAGTATTGTCAACGTCATTTTACAAACAAAGGTAGCCATATCTGCCCAGAGGCAGGACTGGGTCCGGCTCCTTGCTCTCTGGACCCTTGCGCTCCCCAGCCCAGGCGGCTTCTTGGCAGTAAGAACCATGGCCATACTTAAGTGGAGTCCCACCTGCCTGTGGTCCCCGAGGAGGTGACCAGCCCAAGTGGAGGTCCCAGCAAGGGCAAGGCAGGCCTGGAGCTAGGAAGGTAAAATGCAGGTGGCAAGCCCGACCTTGGCCTCAATGGATTCCTTGTTGGTAGTGTCACAGAGTGGCTTGGGAGCAGCTGAGCCCAGACATAAAGTCACAGTGACACTGTATCCTGTTGTGTTTACAGTCACTGGGATCGATACCTGTAGTTCCCAGCAGGGAGTGCTAGTCTGCCAGCTGTCTGTACAGTGGCCGGAGAGCAGGCAGATCACACATGCTAAGGGGACGGTAGGGAACTGGGCCTTGAAGGCCACAGCTTCCACTGCCTCACTGTCTTCCTTTCGGGGCAGCCTGTCTTCTCTGGATAGGGGTCTTGTTAGGCCTGCTTAGAGTCAGCTCCCTTCCTGAAACATTGTCATCAGCCAAATACTCAAAATGTGAGCCTGTGGTGACATTTCAGATGCAAACCACTGCAGCTAGGGACCAGCAGAGTTTTGTCTTCCTCTCGGGGTCAAGGCCTTGATGTGGGGAAATGAGCTGACACTATGAGACACTGGTGTGGCACCCTGGAGGGAGGACCCTGACTTGAGTCTGTGCCAGGCAGAGAGATACTCCCAATAGTGGACGGGCCCCAGACACTTGGCTGGCGCATACCTGCTGAGCCATTCATAACTGAGGGCCAGCCAGGAGCTGTTGGCAAAGGAACTGTCTGGGAAGTTCTAATAGCTCTGACTCTGGGCCATTCCTTCCATCCTATGGGTCCAGAAATAGCATCAACAAAAGTCAAAATGTAATCATCGGATGCAGGTTTTGCTTCAAAGAAGTTCATAGCTCTGGCAGCTGGGCCAAGTTCCTGTTAGCTAGCATTTGTCTGAAGACGGTGGTGACCACCCGTGGAACATCTCAGCATTTCCTCCCAAGCGGTCTCTACTCTGCCTTTCCTGTGCTCCCAAACTAGTGACCGGGGGGGGGGGGGGCACAGAAGGTGTTGTGACTGGGAAGTCCCGCCCCCTTCCCTTAAGATAGAAGTGCTTTTCACCCCCTTTTCTTATTTACTAATGACTGGTGGGCAGAGGCATAGGCATCAGCCGGAGGAGTGAGAGCTGTGCTTGTGGCCTTCAGGAATCTCTTTGACTCCCTCCCCACCGCCACCAATGGTGCACTTCCTGGCTGATGGTACTGTGCCCAGGATTAGGGCCAGTTGAGCCTTGTCACGGCACCAGCCGCTGGTGAAGCCTGGAGGCCTGGGTGGAGAGAGGGAATGTGGAAGGGGTTCATTTTGTCATCCTGCTTCTAAGAAGTTTACTATTTGCTTCTGAGAGTAGGGGACTGTCTTAGTTAGGGTTTCTGTTGCTATGAAGTAATACCATGACCACGGCAACTCTTCAAAAGCTTTTAATTGGTGCTGGCTTAACAGCTTCAGAGGTTTAGTCCTCTATGCATGGTGCAAAGCATGGTGGCATGCAGGTAGACACGGTGCTAGAGAGGCAGCTGAGACCTCTACATCTGGAATCCGGATTGGCAGGCAGCAGGAAGGCAGAGACACTGGGCCTGGCTTTAGCATTTGAAACACGAAAGCCCACCTCCAGTGACACACTTCCTCCAATAAGGCCACACCCACTCCAACCAGGCCACACCTCCTAATTCCTGCCAAGTAATGCCACTCTCTAATGGCCAAGCATTCAAATCTATGAGCCTGTGGGGGCCATTCCTAATCAGACCACCACAGGGACCGAAGCAGAAGCCTGAAAGGAAATGTTCTCTGTCATTTCTTTGAGAGCCTGTCGGCATCTTTATTCAAGCAGTGTGGGGAGTGCACAGGAGGGGTAGTGATGGAGGAGACGAGGTGGCTGATTGATCACACTGCAGGGGATGTGCACACCGTGGGCAGTCAGGCAGCACTTACTCTGCCACGCGTGCTCCTCACAGTGGCACTGTAGCCCCAGGGCGCATGCTGCCCCACAAGGATGCTTCCACCCACACAGCAGAGCTCCTGATCCTTCTCGGTCTGTCTGCCCACTCTCAGTCCAGATGCCACCCCCACGGCACCTCTCTCCTTTTCCGTCTGTCTGTCCACTCTCAGTCCAGATGCCACCCCCACGGCACCTCTCTCCTTTTCGTCCTCTGCTTTGGGACAGCAGTGGGGTTTTTGTTTTGTTTTGTTTTTTGAGACAGGGTTTTTCTGTGTAACCATTCTGACTGTCCTGGAACTCTCTCCATAGACCAGAATGGCCTCGAACTCGTAGAGATCCACCTGCCTCTGCCTCCCAAGTGCTGACTTTGGGACAGCAATCTTTCTAATTGTCCTGGGGAGGGGGTGGCAAGTCAGCTGAATTATAGGAGACACAGGCAAGGGCTGATGGGATAAGTGCTATCTCAGATCCCAGGCTCCAGATAGCGTCTGTGTGCCCAGCCTCTGAGCCCACCCCTCTACTCACTGTGCCCAGGACAGAAGAGCTGGCCCCCAAGAGCTCAAGTGGCAAGTGGCACAATGCAAGGATGGCAGCATCCTCCAGCCTCAAAAGGACCTGCCCCTCCAGGACTCCTCCCCAGCCAGCCCCCATCAAAGAGGGCCCCTGTGTGTCACCTCTTATGGGTCAATTGGACCAGGTATCTCAGAGGTCTGGGGCAAGTCCTGAGCCAGGTTGCTGACCACAGCAGCTGACTACACAGCAGCCTCTCAGAACCAGGAAAGCTGGTCTCCAGCCCTTCCCTCTCTAGGGTGCTTGGGTAGCCTTTGAGAGTCTCCAGAAGACTCAGTGACATGCAAATCAAAATGCAGTGTGTGACTCAGAGGAGACCCTCAGCTCAGCAAGCATTTCTGAAAGGGCTGTCCTCTGCCAGCCATTAGGGTGCGTAAACATGGAAGAGGCATTTGGGATGGTGGAATAGCAAACTGGGGCACCCCTGGTATAAGCAGCCCTAACAGCAGAAGCTAGGGAGACTTCTTATGGGAGAGGGATGTGGAAACCCTTAAACCCAGAGTGGACTTCCTGGAGGAGGCAGCTCCCGCAGATTCAAGCAACAGGAATTGGGGTGGGCAGAATTATAAGCAAACAGGACCATGAATGAGACATCCTAGGGGGTGGGCTCTGAGCAGCACACATGCCGACGGGTTGAAGATGGAGTTGAGGGGATGTCACACATGCACCCCAGGCATGAGAGCTGTGAGTACTGGGTGTCTGGAGGATTCTTCGGAGAGCTCCTTGTGGATGATTCAGAGTCGCAAACAGCATAGGGCCACCTCAGCAAGTGGAATAATGGACAAGACGAAGGAGCCCAGTGCCAGAGGAAGCAGCAAAGACCTTTCTAGATCATGACCTCATCTTCATCTGTGGTTTTTCAAACCGCTGCTTCTTTGAGTCATGCATGGGTTACTTGGATCCAAGCACCAGGGTCCCCAGTTGACCTCCACAAAGCAAGCAAGCTACAAGCTAGCCATGGAACTGAAATTCGATAGATTTCCATACAAAGCAAAGAACTAAAGGTACTCTCCAGTCAGATGGGTCAGCCATTAAGATGCCACTGTGGGACATCTGCTTTGTTACCAGTTTCCCCATAGTAAATTAGCTCCAGGCCACCGAGCTATGCCTTGGCCTCTCTAACATCTCCCAGCCATGGGAAGACAAAGGTTCTAGCTACAGCCAAATTCTGAACTGGGGAATGGCCAACTCCAAAAGTTTTTTTATTGTTGTTTTAGTAAAGCCTGTAAATATGTTTATGTATATTAAGAACTAGTAAGCCGGGCGGTGGTGGCGCACACCTTTAATCCCAGCACTCGGGAGGCAGAGGCAGGCGGATCTCTGTGAGTTCGAGACCAGCCTGGTCTACAAGAGCTAGTTCCAGGACAGGCTCCAAAGCCACAGAGAAACCCTGTCTCGAAAAACCAAAAAAAAAAAAAAGAACTAGTAATAAATGCATGTAATGTGTGACTGCTATAAATGTATCTATGTTAAATTGATACAGATATTTATAGGAAAACAAAGTACTTGCTCACATGTGTTCCTTCCATCCCCCAGATGAAAGCACCATGGCATCGTGGCGCATCTCCTGATACGTTGCTGGGATCTCACATAGGGAACAAATGCCTGAATACTCCATGTGATAGTTAATCTTGTCAACGTGATAGGATTTGAAATCATCATAGGATCAAATCTCAGGGCATGTCTGTGAGGGGCTACTTTCTAGAGTAGGTTGAGTAAGTGGTACCTAATTCAGGGATCTGAGACCCTGGCTGAATAAAAAGGAGAGAGGGTGAGAGGTACAAGTCCTTGTTGTTCTCTGTTTCCTGGCTGTGGCCCCGCCGGCCTGCTGCTCTTGCCACAGTGCCTCCTCCGCCATGGTGGAATGTATCTCCTCTGTAAGCCAAGAGGAATTATTCCTTTCATAAATTGCTTCTTTGAGGTATTATGTCATAGCCGTGAGATAACGTCACTAATACAGAAAATTGGTACCGTGGGATAAATCTGATCCTGTAGCCTTCGGAACTGCTTTGTGGAAGAGTTTGGGTTAGAAAAGTCCTTGACTGCTATCAGAGTTCTTAGTGCACGTTCTGGAGAGAGCTCCAGACAGGATGCTGAGAGTGGTGGCCCATTCATGTGGATTTGGGGGAGCAAGGATTCTGTGAGACACCGAGTTAGGGACTGTCTTTTGATGGGATGGGGGTGGTGGTGGGAGGAATGACTGTCTTAGTTACTGTTCCTGTGCTATGCAGAGACACCATGACCTCGGCAACTCTTACAAAGGAAAGCATTTCATTGGGGCTGGCTTACAGTTTCCAAGGTTTAGTCTGTTATTGTAATGGTAGGAAGTGCGGTAGCATTCCGGCAGACGTAGTGCTGGCGAAGAGTTCATCTGGACTCTCAGACAGCAGGAAGTGTCAGTGGACCACTGGCCAGGCTTAAGCTTCTGCGACCTCAGAGCTCTCCCCCAGTGACACCCTTCCTCCAACAAGGCCACACTTCTCAATAGTGCCAGTTCCTTTGAGCCTATGGGGCCACTTTTATTCACACTACCACAGGGGTCATTCATGTTCTGTTCTGCCAGAGAATCTGGCTGCAGTCTGCTCCTGTACTGAGAACCCTGGTAGAGTTGACTTTACAAGTGACTTGTTTGGCAGAGGAAGTTTCGAGATGGGGCTGTGTCATGGTTACCGCACATTGCTTTTATCCAGCTCAGTGGTGAGGGAAGTAGCAAGTGGAGGAGAAAGGATGGGAAATGTGCCATTGGGCAGGGGAGGGAGGGAGTTTAAGGCTGTAGACAAGACAGGTGGTGAGAAGCAGCTGTAATTGCTAAGGGGATTATCACCCATGAAGAGTAACCTCTTGCTGTGCCCTGGGACAGCAGGGAAGGTGTCCTGAGGGTCAGTCCTTATCCATTGTAGGCTCCATCTCGAAAGGAGAGATCCTCTCCTAGGAGATCCTCAGGGGGTTCCCTGCTTCACAAAGCAGCTGTCTAGGAAAATGTTGCCTTAGGGTCAGTACTCAGAATCTGATGCAGCTGTGGTCCAGTGGAGCCAGGCTCCATCCCTAGCTTCCAGTGGACCTTGGCTGGGCTGTGCCGTTGTATATTGTAATGTGTGACTTACTTTTTATTTTATAGGAGCTCACAGCTAAGAGATTGCCTTGAGTTCCAGGTGATACTTAGACTTTGAACTTCAAACAGTATTGGAACTGTTAGGATTCTGGCGACTTCTGAAGTTGGCTGTCGGGATCGGCTCTGTTTGTCTCCTTCCCTGGCTCTTTAGCTGTAGCGTTCCTCTGTACTTGGGATATCAGTCACTTGTCTGTTACGTATGTTGCGAATGTTTTTCTCTTTCATCTTTGTCCATAACATGTTTGGCAAGGGGAACTTTTAGATATTTATGTAGAAGAAATTATAGAATGTAAGCTGATGGAGACTAGTGATTAGTCTCTGTTTCAGCTATCGTGTGGGTACGTGTGTGATTATAAAAGTAAACAAGCTTTTATTATTACTGTGGTGGCTGGTAAGCCTCTTCGAGGTTAGCTAGGCCTGCAGGCTCGCTTGTTTACAAGCGAGTCCTCCACTAATAGATGCTGAAACTGTGACTGCCACTGTGCGGGCGGGGATCTCTAGAAACCGTGAAACTGCAAAACCATTGCTCCACCATGCAAGGACTGGGAATTGCTAAGACAGGCCGTCCGTGGAAAGACAGACAGATGGCTGGGTAGCCGCAACCCACCCCTCGAAGAGCGGGGCGAGCCTTTCCTAGCCCACAAGGAAAGGATTATGGTTGCCCTGACACCACCTTCACGGGCTCTGGCCATATGTCCGTCCTGCCAAGGGCCTCCCGTGGGGCCTCGCGCTCACTGACAGAAAGATGGATGCCAGATAGACAAACCATTGCATAGTGCATGAGCCACACGTGGTGGGGGAGAGCCGGCCTAGGCAGACAAATGGGACAGAGTCCATTCACTGCACATGTGTGCCCCAGTCAGGCTCTCTTCTGTGATGTAATCTCCTGAGGACTAGTGAGCAGATTGCTGAGATAGGGCCCTAGGGACCGCAGAGTGTGGTCGGATGCTATTCACGAAGGTGTGACACACACACACACACACACACACACACACACCCCACTTAGCACTTAGCAGGCGCCAGTGGACAATGATTTCCCCCCTTGATACACTTACAGGAGCTAAAAGCTTATTGAGAAGAGGGGTTGAGTCCGGGAACTTGTGAGTGTGGAGTAAGTTCTTGCCTATGCTGGCGGGGCGTGGGAGGGGGTGTCCGTTACTCAGGAAGTCCCAGGTGCACTTCTGGAGACTGGCTTCTTGTTCCACTAAGGTCTGCCCTGACTGGAGAAGGGACTCCTTACCGTGACATTCAGGCCTCCGTGGGCCGCAGCAGCTGGTCCAGCAGCCTCTTCATTTGTTCCACTCTCCTTGCAGTCCACCTCATCCCGGTGTCCACAACAAAGGATGGCGGAGGCGGCAAGAGCCGGAAGAGGATCATGCCGGACCCGGTGACGGAGCCGCCCACAGTAGACCCGGTGTATGAAGCGCTTCTCTACTGCAACATTCCGAGCGTAGCAGAGCACAGCATGGAAGGTAGACCCGGTGTATGACATGCTCCGGTGACCTGGAGCTCAGTACGCAAGTAGACGCCCTGGGGACCAAGTTCTCTAAGCAGCATTGTGCTGGCATAAGAAGCTAGCCAGCGTGGGCTCAGATTCTTCAGAGCCACTACCCCGTGCCCAAATCCTGGGTTTTAGCATACTCAACTGGTCACTGGTGAGGTGTGGGCAAGGCAGACAGGGCGTTGAAGGTGGCCGACCCCTTGGCCACTCAGCTTCTCAATGTAAATCTACACTATACTTAGCGTGTCCTTGGGACCTGGAGTCTTGCTGTAAAGGAGTATGAAATAGTGTCCCCATCAAGTCTCTCTCTCCCAGTGTATCGACGGGTGCTGTGGGATGCATGTATTGGTGTCCTGCTGTGCTCCCTGGAGGATTTAAAGCAGAAGTCTGTTGCTAGGATTTTTGTGGGCCTCTCCCAGTCTCTGCGTAGGAGACATTGGTCGTCATGTGTACATGAGACATTGGTTGTCATGTGTACATCTCACTGACCTTTGGTCATCTCACAGTTACCTTGGGAGTCCTGGGACATGCCAAACTCTCTTGTGTTCCTTTGTCCCACCTTTAGGGTTTTTTAGCATCACCCTCCCACCCAGCACAGTGGCCCTTCCTCCAGTTCAGGCCCCTTAGTAGCAGCTCTGCTATTTCTGGGTTGCCCTGGGTACTAGCTCCTCGGTACCAGCCTGGGCATGTGCCACCCTTGCTAAAACACTGTTGTTTGTTGTGTGGTGACTGGAAGATGTGTCTCTCACAGGTCACGCCCCGCATCATTATAAGCTGGTCTCGGTTCATGTGTTCATTCGCCACGGGGACAGGTACCCACTGTATGCCATTCCCAAAACCAAGCGACCAGAAATTGACTGCACTCTAGTGGCTAGCAGGTAAATTGCACTTTTTATAAGGGTCATTTTCATGCCCTCTGCTGGGTTCTGTACAAGCAGAGCATTATGGGAAGGAGGAGTTAACTACGGTTTGGTGACTGTGAACTGTTCAACGTATTCACCGTCTTGCATGGCATGCTCTTGTCTGACTCCTATGGTACATACAAACATCTATTTAATTGACCCAGATATGGCACTGATGACAGAGCAAAAATCTGCCCAAATCCAGCTTGGTGAGCCAATGATTTTATTGGGGTTACCTAGAGGATCATGGGTTAGTCAAAGGCAGCTAGCTGCCTCACTAAAAAGTCTACCCAGTGTGGGTGATGACTTCGAAAGGTTCTTTCCTGTGGCCTCCTCAACAGCATGCAGGCAGCTCCATCACCCCTTCTCCCCCCTTAGTGGGTATTCACTGCCGTTAAAACCTCGGGATGGGGCTTGTGAGTCTTGTAACTTTCAGATCTGCCAAGTCTTAAGTTTTGTATGCCTTTTCCATTTCTGGATTCCTGACTCTTCTGAGCCTCGCACCTTCCTGCAGGAGGGAATGTCTGAATTGAGACAGGCCCAGAGCAGAGAGGGCATCTCAGGCAACTCAGAAAATACACTGAGGCCTGAGCCTAGTTCGGTCTGAGGCCCACTCCCTCATTCCGTTCTTCATTTTAAGGAAGATGAGATACAGTGAGCCCTGGGTTAGGAGTCACTCAGTAGAGCTGTTCTGTGGAGGCAAAAGGCGAGTCCGCTAGTCTCTCGGAGCTCAGCTTCCTGCCTCTGAGGTGGAAATGGTGAAGCTCAGCAGGCAGGGTTGGGGTGAGGAGCTGGACGATTCACAGGAGGAGGGAGTGTTCACATGGCAGCTGTGAAGACGAGGAGTATAGGATAGTATTTCAGCCATTTAATTTTTCACCGCATTAGAGACAGCGCTGTCTTAGTTGAAAGCCCTCAGGATGAAAAATAATTGAACAGAGAATGGAAATTGCGTGTATGGAAATTAGAAGCACAGTTAGCAATAAACGATGGCTTGGCCGTAGCCAGTGTGTCTGGGGATACATAGCATCTATCCTTACTGAGTGGGACCAGGAGACGTAGGGAAGTGCCCAGTGGGGACAACATTATTTTGATGGAACGGTCCTGGGGTGCCAGCCTGCCTAGGCAGGACCAGCCCAGTGGAGCCTGTCTGCAGCCAGGGCTGTTCTTTGAAGACACAAATCTGGGGGTTTCAGATAACTCATGCTGTCCCAAGTCTCTTCATGGGCTGAACTTTGGGGAATAATAAGTGAAGCATTTTAGGTAGAAAGACCCTGGGGTTTTGTTCATTCTTCTCTCATGCCAGAGACTGCAGTGCTGCCAGCCTGGGTACCTCTGTCTTCTTTGCTACATTGAGTAAACAAGGTGTGTATGTAGGGTCTCCTGTTAGGGGACCGTGGGGACACTGGCTCTCCCCTTCCAGACTGAGCCCTCACTCGCCAGCCTGGTGTTCAGACTTTCCACTGAGACTCCCCGCTCCCCAGCACCCTACTTCCTGTAACACACTTACAGCTTGTGCCCGCTGTCACCTCCCACTGGAGTTATCCCCCCCTGTTCATCCCACTTGCACAGTGCCTTCAAGACCTCCTTAGAGGTTCCCTTGTGGTGGTTTGAAAGAAAATGCCCCCCACAAGGGAGTGGCACTATTAGGAGGTGTGGCCTTGTTAAAGTAGGTGTGAACTTGCTGGAGGAAGTGTGTCACTATGGGGGCAGGCTTTGAGGTCTCGTATATGCTCAAGACACCACCCATTACTTCAGTTCGCTTTCTGTTGCTTAGCAACCAAGATGTAGGATTCTTAGCTCCAGCACCATGTCTGCCTGCATGCTGCCATGTCCCACCATGATAATAGACTAAACCTCTGAAACTGTAAGCTGCCACCTCAATTAAATGTTTCCTTTATAAGAGTTACCATGGTCGTGGTGTCTCTTCATAGCAATAGAAACCCTAACTAAGACATCCCTCTTCCAGGAAGCAGCCCCCCATCCCATGTGTGAAACTGGCTCTGTGACTGTTTGGGGAACTGACAATGCCCAACTCTCACGCAGAGGGCTGGGGGCGTACAGGAGGAGTATCAGAACAGGCAACGGGATCTAGTTTAAAAGCCATCCCGGCTGGCTTGGGGCAAACTGCTTGTTACATTGCACTTTAACCGCGTGGATTGCAGGACGGAAGGCTGCACGGGAGACTCACTTTTTCCCATGAAGTACAGAAGGGTGTTGTGTTCACAGCTGGCACAGCTCTGGCTGTCAGCCTGGGGACAGGTAGGCCACTCGGCCTCTGTGCTAGGTGAGTTCCACATAGCCTCAGGGCTTTGTGGACTGTCATATGCTTCAACTCAGACCAATTTAATCTTGCTAGAAAGTCACTATGGGGTTACTATGGCTGTTCCCAAAGAAGGGGCCTATTGTCAGGGCTACCTGGGCACCATGTAGCTTGTCTTCCTAAGGGGGTTTGGCTTTGTCATCCCCAGGCCTGACTGTTCCCAAATCATTGAACCTAACCTGTAACCTGTCAGATGACAGCTTTTGGACTTGGTAGCTATAGAATAAATCCATAACCGCTGTGGGGAGTCACAGGACGCATTGTAGAAGGAGGGAGCCGCTTGTTTGTTCCCAGCTGCTTAGCCCTGAAATAATTGCACAGAAACTGCATTAATTAAATCACTGCTTGGTCCATTAGCTCTAGCTTCTTATTGGCTAACTCTTATACAATAATTTAACTCATCTCTATTAATCTGTGCATCACGACGAGGTCGTGGCCTACCAGCAAAGTTTCAGCACTCCTGTCTCCTGTGGGGTTCCACGACTTCTTCCTGACTCTGCTCTTCTTTCTCCCAGCATTCAGTTTGGTTTTCCCCACATAGCTAAGTTCTGCCCTGCTACAGGTCCAGAGCACTTTCTTTCTTTTTTTTTTTTTTTTTTTTGGTTTTTTTCGAGAAAGGGTTTCCCTGTAGTTTCTAGAGCCTGTCCTGGAACTAGCTCTTGTAGACCAGGCTGGCCTTGAACTCAGAGATCCGTCTGCCTCTGCCTCCCGAGTGCTGGGATTAAAGGCGTGCGCCACCACTGCTCGGCTCAGAGCACTTTCTTTGTTTATTAATGGTAATCACAGCATACAGAGGAAAATCTCACATCACCTCTCCTTTTCTGTTTAAAAAAAAAAAGAAAGGTTTTAACTTTAACATAGTAAAATTACATATAACAAAACAGGTATCAAGCAAGAATTACAGTTACAACATTTATATTTACTTTATCTTTTATCATAACTATGGAAAACTATAACTATAATTTTTTCAATTCCATCAGAGACTCCAGAAGGATATAATATTACCTAAGTAAACAAGAAGTGCATTGCAAGCAACTTCCAAAATTCTAGAATTGACAGAGACATCTTGCTACCTGGACAGTCACCCAAATTTCTTCTGTATCGTTGAGGCATCCATTCTTCAGCCCACAGGCCCATAGTATCTAGCAGACTTTTCCATGAAGCAGGAAATTTCAAAGACAGTTCCACCTATATCTGTGTCCTGCAGAATGTCTAGCAGACTCTTTCATGAAGCAGGAACCCCGAAGGACCATCTCACCTCTAGGCAAGTTCAGCAGTCATTTCTCTGTGAGACATGCATGTCCAGTTTATCAAGCAGTCCAGGCAAGAGAAGATTGTTGCCCAAATGGCTAAGAAACTCCATAAGGAGCCTCTTCGGTGCCCATCTTCCTTTTGAAGTAGTTTGTGCTGCCAGGAACAGATGCCATATTCTGAAGGTCTCTGAAAGATTTGAAGAATGCCTACCTAATTGAAATATATCTCTATACATCTAGAAAATTTAATATGACTACCCTTTTTGAAAAAGTGTTTATTTTATGACTCTCTGTACTCTTTTTCTTCTCTCTTCCTAGCCTATGTACATTTATTCAACACTATAACTCATCTGGATTTGTCTTTATTGCATATCTATAATTCTTTACTGTCCAGGAGCACTTTTTAAAATGCTAAGCGCTTCTTAAAACTTAAGCTGTGCCATTACTATGGTATATATGGTACTTGCTGCTTGCCAGCCCAGACTATGCCAGTTTTATGTTCCTGTTACCATCCTCCTCATGATAGATTTGCGACTGGGCCATTGTATCCTGTGGCAGCCTGTTTGATGCTGGGCAGATTGCTTCCCCTCTCACTATACTCCATCCTGAAACAAGGGACAGTCTCACCTTCCTTATATCCATCCTACCTGTCTACATAAAGGAGCGAGCAAGTGTATGGTCTCGTCCACACAGAAGCTTCATCTGCGGTGACATAGCATTGCCTACAGCAGCCTTGAGGTCACCTAGGCCTTGGCTCTTTCCCCATGGTGGTGTCATTTCCAGAGCTGGTTCAGTCCCCACAAGCTGCCCCCCCACCCCAGAAATCCCATTCCTTACTTCAGGGTTTATTTTGTGTTTGCAGAAGCTGTCCTACGTCCTTTGTGGGAGAGCGCACAGTGCAGATGTCTAACCTGAGCAGCCCCTTCCTCCATCTGACTTCTCCTCCATTTCAGTTGCTTCTGGTATTAGCCACATCCAATGGAAAACTCCACTCATGGTTGCAGTGTGTTGTAGAGCCTACTGTCTTCTCATTGGTCCTGTAATCTCTCACCATACCTGACTTAGAATGAAGCCTTATCACCGGTATTGTTTGCACAGGAAAGAGCACCACAGAGGCAGGGGTTTGGGCTATCTGTGGCTTCCAGCACCCCCTCAGATAAGGGAGTCGCTACTGTACTTAACATAGTTTAACTAATCCTATCTTTAAACACAGTAAGAGTTGGCTTATCACTGCAAGCATGTACTTAGAGGAGGAGTGAGCAGGCACTCAGTGTATGGACCTGCTCTGGGCCCCCAGCAGTGCCTGCTGCCTTCCCAGCTCCTGTTTTGGTTCATAGTAATTTGTGGTTTCCTACTTGGCAGTAAGGCCTGGAAGGTGCCCATTACTCTGGTCCATCGTAGGAGATGTCTGGTCCAGTGGTGGGTGCTAGATGTGCCCATATAAGTCTGTTGCCTCAGAGTGTTCATGTATAGTGCTGTGCCCCCATAGTCTTTGTAGTGGAAGCTTCCTCTCTGTGAGTGCCAAGTGTATGAGAGGTCTGTTTGAACTCTGCTGGCATTGTAATTAGTCAGCATTAAAGGTATTTGTTAGAAATATTTCCTAACTGAGCCTCTCCACTGAAGCAAAGAACTCCAATCAGGCCAGATTAGACCGAATCAAAAATGCCCACGTTTAATGAATGCCGTGCTCTCAGGTGGCCAAGAGCATGGCAGGGGGAAGACTGAGAGAGGAAAGCACATGCAAAACCCCCAAACCACGTGTTCCTCTTTCTGGCAGGAGGCTAACTACCCTGTGGGAGTGGTCCTGACCCACCCCGAGGAGGGTTCAGCACTTGGCAGGCTGGGAGTTGGAGTCCAAGTGCTTGGCAGTTTCCAGGCCAGAGGCTGGGGTGACACTTCCAACTCAATATTACATTCCAGACTCTTTGGAAATAGGGATGTTAGAGGGCTGGGGTCTCACTTTTGACCAAACAGTATTAGCCGTGTGAGTGCTGTGGTTTTAAATGCCCTTTTCGCATTTGTAAAGATGAACATGCTTTTCCACATCCAAGAAGAAAAACAACACTTTCAAGCATTTACATGACAAATTTTAGATTCATGCTCCTTTCCTGGGCCAGCTCACAGGGTAGCACACCAGCAGACGTGTAAATGTAGTGGAGGAGCCAGTCCTGTGAGAACCTGAGGAGAGAATGTTCTAGATGGAGGGACCAGAAAGTGCAAAGGGCCTGCAGCTTGCAGAGCTGGGCTTGCTTGAGTAACACTGGGACCAGGGTGAGTGTCCTGGAGGAGTTACAGGGTGAGTGAGCTTCTGAGTCCTCTCAGCAGGCAGGCTATCCCACCCCGGGGAGCCACTTAACATGCCAGGTCTCATTCTCCCTGGTCAGTCCTCAGCAAGTGGAAGCCAGCCCAGGTGACCATTTTAGCAGAGAAAGAAGAGAAGGAAATGGGGGAAAAACTAGAATGGGAAAGACTTGGGTAGCGCACTTGGGCCTGAGCTAGCAACGCAACCCAGCTCGGGTAGTGACTTAGTTAGGGTTTTATAGCTGTGAAAGAGAAACCATGACCACAGCAACTCTTAAAAAGATAAACATTTAATTGGGGCTGGCTTATCGTTCAGCGGTTTCCCCTTTGTCGTCGTGGTGGAAAGCATGCCAGCACACAGGCAGACATGGTGCTGGAGGAGCCAAGAGTTCTACATCTGGATCAGCAGGCAGCAGGAAGAGAGAGAACCATTAGGTCCGGCTTGAGCTTCTGAAACCTCAAAGCCCTCCAGTGACACACTTCCTCCAACAAGGCCACACCTCTTAATAGTGCCACTCCCTATGGGTCTCTGGGGGCATTTTCATTCAGTTCACTTCAGGTCACCCTTGGGTGTGCTACTTCCAGCTTACTCTCCGGGCACACTGTTGCCCAACCGTCTCCTCTCTCCAGGAGATACTTAACACAGATAGCTTTATGGCCATTTCTTATTTCCTTGGCTCAATCATTACCTACTTAGAACACTTAAAATGAGAGGGTGCCCCCCCACTCCAGTCTCCTCTCCTTCCTTCTTTTGCCATAGCCTCTGTTATTCCCGTTCATTCTGTCTGTCTGTCTCCCATACACGCATACGTAGTGTTCTTGTGTGGTGTGTTTCCCCAGGCTGAAATGGAAGCTCCCTCCCTGATTCAGAGATTTCTCTTACTCTTGTCCATTGCTTTTACCACCCAAGTACCTAGTACAGATATTTGTTATTACCTGAGAGATTGACAGAGAATGGCCTCAGAGACTGAGGGGTGACCTTGGAGAAGGTCAGGTGGAAGGGGTGAGCAGCAGGAGGGGTTGGGTGGGATGAGAAAGAGGAGGTACATTGCTGATAGTGCTGTCCCTCCCAGGAGCCAGGGACACTGGAGAGAGGTTATGGCCCAGGTCCAGCATTGCCTCCGAGCTTTCTCCAGACTCTGGGGGCTGTCTCTTGGTGGGGGGTGTCTGGTTTGGGCTTCGAGGCATTGGCATGTGCTGGTTATTTGAGCATCTATAGCATGCGGCATCAGATGAGACTAGAATGTTCTCAAGTGAGAGGAAAGCCGACAAGTGGTCATATGGAGTTACACAGGAAGGCCCAGATAAGCACGCCCTGAAAAAAGTACATGGGGTTGTCTTTTTATAAGCTTGTTTTGTTGACATAGGCAGTCAGCCATTCTTTAGTATTTAGGTATGGTATGAATCCCTTCTGGTTTCCAGCCAGGTGAGCTTTTAAAATTGTGCTTCCTAGTAGTAGCATTGCTGTCGTGGCTCGGGTAACCGTCCCTGCAGAACCCAGATCACAGCCGAAACAGCCTGTGTCCTCTTGTGTGTGACTGGCCACAGGATCCCACCGTGAGCACTGCAGGATAAGTACACTTGAATGGTGCATATAAAAATACATATAAGAACTCTTAAGAACTTGAAATAATACTTTTTATTGTCTCAGTTGTCAACACAAAAGCAGAGTCCCAAGCAGGCCACCATCCTATGAGTTATGCTGAGGAGAAATACATCCTTGGGGTAGCCAGGACAAGGTCCGGCATTGTAGCAGAGAGACTTAAAGATGCCTCACCCTAAACAAGGAGGTTTACATCTTCCTTGTGTGAAGGAGGATTCTTGCCGCTCAGCCCCTTCTAGCCATTCAGGGGGAGGTTCCTTCTAGACTGTTGCTTCCTCCACTCTCTAGAGATGTCCCACAGCTGACCCAGGATGCTGCTGTGCCGAAACAGCTGCCTGGGAAAAGAACCGAGCAGGAAGGTGCCGAGACCTGGGAATGATATGCATACGTTAGCAGTGGGTTCTAAACAAGTTACCAAGAAGAAATAATAGAACTTGGTATACAACTCTAGCCTCACCTCACACGTTTGTTTTTAATATTCCCATCAAAATCTGCATATTTTAATAACTGCTGTGGTGATATAATATTCAATATTCTGGGTCAAGGAAGATAATGGACATGGTATTTTCACAATACATCTAAGATGGGACATGTCACAGTTGAATTCATTCCCACGTGTTTTGGAGCATCTACCAGATATGCTCCAGGATTCGGGGATAGAGCTAGGGATGAGAGGGATGCAGGCCTGGGCAGTGGGATTCAGGTCAGATTCTAAAGTCTCAGCTACCTAGTCCTCTTTCCATGAAAAAGATAAGCCATTAGCTCTCTGTCCTGCGAATGTTTTTCTTCCATGAATCTTCATATTTCTAACCTGTGGGAAAATGTTGTAATGCAGGGGCTGGGGTGTGATTTGGTGATAGAGCATGTGTGACATGCTTAGCATAGTCAAGGCTCAGGGTTCAATCTCCAGTGCTGGAATACAGAAAGAAAAGAAAGTTGTAACGAATACCATTAGATAGCACAGCATCATTAAACAGATGCCCCAAGAACCCGGAACATCTCAGCAAACACATTCAGCAGTGAAAATCCATTTCTAAAATTGGCAGCCACGTGTTTTCAGCGCCTCAGAAGTCACCAACCTGAAATAATGGTCCAGAACAGGAGATTGAATCGCATTGATGGATAGCCTTTGTTGATGTGAATTCATGTTGACAGCCGTGTTGTGGGCCTGGACATTTTATTTCCTAGTTTATAAAACATTTATGTGCTCAGCCTCAGGCAGAATAAATTGCGCTCTGTTTTTGTGAGCCATAGTTCTCTGCAGCTATCCTAGGGGCTCCATTAGACTCTACTGCATGTCTAGATTAGCAAACTCTAATTTTAAAACATTGTTTCTAAAAGATGGAATTTTTTTCAGCTTTCTACTTTTGAGAGATGTAAATCTATTTTGGCATCAGTTTTAAAAATATTTCCAAAGTTAATTGGGCTTTCAGACAGTGGGGTTTGCCATTAGAACCATTTATCTGCTGCTTTCATGCGAATTTGCATGCAGCTTTCTTGCCAGTGGCCCTATCTGTCCACGTCTCTTCAGTTGGAAAATGTGGACACACTCGTGGGCCATCTCACTATTCGGAGAAAAGGCGTGTGCATTCACAGGTTATTTAGTGATGCAGAGAAAAAGTGTGCTACTCATAGGTGCTATCATTATCTAGGGAAATTGTGTATTAGTAATGGAATGAATACAGTGTGCTTGTTCTTACCTTGTATGCTCTGTGACAGAAGCAGATAATCTCACATCTCACAGGCTTTTCTTAGCATTCATTACCACCTAGCATTAAGTGAGGTATTTTACGTGCAAGATGCATAATGGTCTGTAAAGGGTTGTAGAGATAGGCATTGTTACCATATTCAGTTAGTGACTCCCTTAAGAGGCATGTTTCCAGAGGTCAGGAACAGTAAGGATTAGGCAGATCTCCCATGTGGACATAGAAAGGGGTGGAGATGGGAAAGGAGGAGCGTGTTGTATGCTGGGCAAAGGAAGGTGGCCGGCTCTGTGTGCCCAGAGCACCATGTCAGAAGGAAGGAGGTCTCTGTGAGGGGCCCTAAAGCACAGGGACAGCTGTGCACACCCCTTTCCAGAAGGTAACGATGTGAACAGGCAGAGAGTGGAGAAAGCAAGGGGAGAAGGTCAGGGTAGACTGAGGAAGGCTAATGAGTAAGGGTCCTGCAGCCATGCAGGCCAGGCTGTGTAAGGTCAGAACCCAGGAGTGGCTGTGTGTGGATGGAGAAGAGATGAGGAAACAGTAGGTGGGAGAATCTACAGGACTGGACAAGTGTCAGGGTAGGAAAGGAAGAAAACCAGGACAGCTTCCTGCCTGCCACGTGACCCAGAAGCAGTAGGATGTGGGGCGTGCCGGCGGAGGGCAATGCCAAACCCCAGAGTATCTGGTTCGGCAGAGGTTGTGTTGCTAGGTACCCATGGTCAAGTCAGGATGAAACTATAACCTTTATAAAGACTTGTTTTCCCTTTATTGTTGTTTATTTTTGGTTTCTGCCTTCATGTGTGCCTACGCACTACGGAGCCAGAAGAGGGCATTGGACGCCCTTGGGACTAGAGTTACAGATGATTGTGAGCTGCCACATGGGTGCTGGAAATCGAACCCATGTCCTGGAAGAGCAGTCATCTGTCTGGCCCAGAAACTGAAACTGTAAAGTTGCTGAGCCCCAGAATGGGAGGCAGCGGAGGCCATAGCACACATGGGGTTGGGTGTGCTGACGTTTGACCACTTTGGAATGTTCTAACCACGGCTTCTCTGTGTTGTCCCTTTAGGAAGCCATATCACCCTAAACTAGAAGCTTTCGTTAGTCACATGTCGAAAGGACCAGGAGCCTCTTTTGAAAGCCCCTTAAATTCCCTGCCTCTTTACCCTAACCATCCTCTTTGTGAGATGGGAGAGCTCACGCAGACAGGTAGGTACGACCGCCTGATCACGTCCCTCACACACACACCTCGGTTCCTATGCATTAGGTGATGATATATAAAGGCCTGTGGGACACTGAGAGGCCATACATGTTGCCAGTTAGCTGTGTGGCGTCCTGGCAATAACCAGTTAGAAATTGGGAGTAGGTGGGAAGCTTTTTCCGGACTGGTAATCCTGGGCCCTAAGTGCCCAGAGCCCAGGGACTGGAATGGCAAACACAGCTGTTTTTCTCCGAGAGCCTGAAGAACTAAGAACTGACTGCTCTGGCTTGATCCCCAGCAGTCCCAACCCTTGGCAGGCACTGGAGCCCTCGGCTCCCAGCTGTAGTGATCGGCAGCAGCAAAGCCAGTGCAGGTGCAAACGACGCCTTCGAGGGTTAGAACTCACAGAGCACTTGTGGTGCTCGGACTCCTGCCCTACAGTGCCCGTGTGACAGTGGTCACGCCGAGGGTGTCTGAAATCCCCAGACCCTTGGAGCCCTAGCAGCTCCCTGAAACTTTGCAGCAACCTTGGCCCCCTAGTTTCTAGCCCGTGAAGCTTACAATCTGTTTCTTGTCTGTTTCTTCCGCTCTCCACCCTCTCTCATCTGCTCTCAGTTCCTCAGCTGGCGTCCCCACTGCAGTTGCCACAGCCTGGGGGCTGTGCTGCTGCCTGGGCCACTGCCACTGCTCCTTCTGCAGTGATAAAGAGTGAGCGCAGACAGAGGAAGACCGTTCAGAGGCCTTGGATTGGTGCCTAATTCTGCAGCACAAGGGGGCCGAGCGGGAGGTGCCTCCCAGCAGACTAGAAAATCAAGCTAAAGCCAGCAAACATGTAGACACACACACACACACTAATGAAGGAATATTTGCACTAGGAAAAGCCCTCTGTCCTGAGAAAATGGCTACAGGGCTAGTTAGAGTTTACCAAAGCTTGCCTAGCCTCAAATGCTGCCTTCCAAGGCTGGAGCAGACTGCCCTCAGCTGTGTTTGTGTTTGTAGTGGTCCCCTGAAGCTGCTCCAGGGTCCTCAGGGCGACTGAAGTGTCCAAAGCAGCCAGACTGCCATGAGGGTCATCTGGCCAGTCACCAGGAAGGGGGTGCGTGGCTGGCAACCCTGCTCCAGGCCGCCAGGCGGAGGACGAGCCTATCAGACAGCCTGCCCCTAGATTTTAGTCATTCACAGAGGACATTAAAAGAACGTTTGGAGTAAACTTAATAAAGACTCAACAAAGCGCAGCATGGAACTAAACGATTTTAATAGCATCTGGTCGTGTTTAACATTGCACGATAGTGCTTACGCTCCTGCCTCAGCGCCCTAGCACTCTCCCCAGGTTGGTCCTCTGATCTGTCTCATACGGACTGGTACCTCGAGGAACTCAGAGGCCCCAAATTATCTAATGAAGCATCTGCTTTCTTAAAATCGAAAATAACTTGACAGGCTAGATGGCTGACATAGGTAATCCCTGGGTCCCATGGGATGGGTGGAAGAGAAGAACCAGCTCCTGCTGTCCTCTGACCTCCATGTGCACACTGTGGTGCATATGTGCGCACAAACTAAAAAGGAAAAGTAGCCTTTCTTGTTACAGACGCTTCACTGTTCATGAACTCAGTGGTTACGAGCACTGGCTGCTCTTGCAGAGGACGCAGGTTCAGTTTGGTTTCCAGCACCCGTATGTAGGCTTGCAATCATCTATAACTCCAGTTCCAGGGGATCTGACACCTTCTTCTGACTTCCTTGGACATCGGGCACACAGCTGGTGCACATACATACATGCAGGCAAATACATACATAAAAAAAGAATAAATTTTAGGAAAAATGATTAAAAAGGAAACAGACCCTTAATGCGAACCTTTTATCTTATTACGTAGGAATGGCTCATCAGGTAAAGGCGCCTGCCTCATTTGGGGATGGAACTCTCCAAACCATTTGGACACCTGGACATGTGTAGTTTATATCCTCAGATGTCCCACCCATCACTGCAGTGGCGTCCCTCACCTTCTGCAGGCCTGACGGCAAGCCTGCTGATTTCTTTCTCCCCTGCCTTGCAGATAAAGCTTTCTCATTTCTTTAAAAGGTTCATTCCTTGCTGTCCTCAAGTGGTCCAAAGCCAAGACAGTGTTGAAGGGAACCGGAAGTCTTGTTTCTACCCACTTCCCGCCCATCTCACTTCTCTGCCCTCCTTCCCTGGACGCAGTCCCCCCCCACCCCCATTGTGTCGAGCAGAAGCTTCTTTATGCAAAATGCAGGAGACTGTGAACACACATACTCTCGTGCTCTTCCTTCTTTCTCATTTAAAAGGAGTATAACAAATGCACTGCTTTCCGTTTGCTCATTAAATACTGTCTGGATATCTGGAATTGCGGAGTATGAGCTGGTTGGCTGAGCCTGGAAAGCTCCTGCTAGGTTAGACAGAATGCCCCAGAGGTTAACAGAGGTCCTTTGGTTGCATTATAATAGAAACAGGGTCAAGGAGGGAGTGTCCCAACAGTAAGTAGACTGGTAGATAGATTTCCATGTAGCCTTCCCTGCCTAAGGACTGCTGTGTCCCTGGGCAGTGTGCGTACACCTGCCCATGGGTATATGCAAATTAGAGCCAGTGGGTAGGGAGGCTGTGACAAAGGCAGCCCTCCACACCCCATCCCTCTGGAAAACCCTTCTGGTAACTTCTGCTTCTGGTAACTTCTGCTGCTCTCAAACACACCAGAGATGGTGCTGGTCGTTCGTGGCCCTTTTGTTAAACTTTAGTAAGAAGGATTCTGTGTCCTCTGGTGTTGCAGGAGTCGTGCAGCATCTGCAGAACGGCCAGTTGCTGAGGGACATCTATCTAAGGAAACACAAACTTCTGCCAAACAACTGGTCCTCAGAGCATCTTTACCTAGAGACCACTGGGAAGAGCCGCACCCTGCAGAGCGGGCTGGCCTTACTCTACGGCTTCCTCCCGGATTTTGACTGGAAGAAAATTTATTTCAAGCACCAGCCAAGTGCCCTCTTCTGTTCTGGAAGCTGCTACTGCCCACTGAGAAACCAGTATCTAGAGAAGGAGCAGCGACGGCAGTACCTCCTACGCCTGAAGAACAACGACCTAGAGCGGACCTACGGGGAGATGGCCAAGATCGTGGACATCCCCACCAAGCAGCTGCGGGCAGCCAACCCCATTGACTCCATGCTCTGCCATTTTTGCCACAACGTCAGCTTCCCCTGCAGCAGGAGTGGCTGCCTTGGCATGGAGCACTTCAAGGTGATCAAGACGCACCAGATAGAGGATGAGCGTGAGAGGCACGAAAAGCCCCTGTACTTTGGGTATTCGCTCCTCGCGGCCCACCCCATCCTGAACCAGACAGTCAACCGGATGCAGCGAGCCGCCTCAGGCTGGACCCACGAGCTATTCACCCTCTATTCTGCTCATGACGTCACTCTGTCACCGGTCCTCAGTGCCTTGGGGCTTTTGGAAGCCAGGTTCCCAAGGTTCGCCGCCAGGCTGATCTTTGAGCTCTGGCAAGACCGTCAAAAGCCCAGTGAACATTCCGTCAGGATTCTTTATAACGGGGCGGATGTCACCTTCCACACCTCTTTCTGCCATGACTTCCACAAGCGTTCTCCCAAGCCCATGTGTCCTCTTGAGAACTTGGTTCGCTTTGTCAAAAGGGATATGTTCGTTGCCCTGGATGGCAGTAGTACTAATTATTATGATGCATGTCATGGGCAAGGGGCCTAAAGTACTTAGCACAGCTCTGTTCTCTTGCTGGTTCTGTCTGTTGCTAAATCATGGTTGGAGTTCTAATGGATGCAGATTAGGTTGGGTGATCATGCCCGTGGTTTCGGACAAACAGGAAGCACATAACAGTATGTTCCTATGGTACAAAATTACGGGCTCACAGAGGAAAAAGGGTCCATTATCATAGTGTGTGTGGCCTAGAATGCTAGCATCAGAGTCAGTACTCAAAGCTTCCAATCCAAGCTGCTATATGTTTTGGCCTGCCATGGAACCAGCAGACCTCTGTCAAAATCTTCTTGAACACTTACCTTAACCTTGTTGAGCGGAAAATGTTCCCAAAGTTATGAGTTCAAAGTGGGGTGACAGCCTTTTTACGAAGGAACTAGAAGGTTGGTATCATAGACCCTGTAGACCTAAAGGTCGCACAGGGGCTCTGGCACATCTCAGCTGTGCTCTGGTGACATGGCAACACATTAATGGGTGTGTGTGTGTGTGTGTGTGTGTGTGTGACTGTGTTTGTGTTCCACAGGCCAAACAGAATAGGTGGCAGCCAGCTGTGGCTCACGGACTGTGTCTGCTGACCCCTGATCTATAAAAAAAAAAACAAATCAAACAAAAAATCCCAGCCTGTTCCAGTTGCACTTTGGCACTTTGGGCACCAGCTGAATGCCAGGTTGTTTAGCAGGTCCTTCGGTAGCTCCTGCTAGAAACACAGAATTGGGTCTCTATCTGACATGGTGACAGACTCAAGGGGAAATAAACGTTGGGGTCAGAGGGCTCATAGGAAATGATACAATACTTGATGCTCATGATGATTGTGGCACAACATAGCTTTAAGTGTGTTTCAGATCTTGTCCGCTATCGTCTGTTGGCTTCATATGCTGGAATTTTTATATTCCATTTAGTATTTTTATAGTCTAGGAGAATATTTTCTGAGACCAGTTTTAGATGTGTTCTTATCCCTGTAGGAATATTCGATTTGCTGCACCTGCTCAGTGGTTGGAAGGAGGCCAAAAGCCGAATTGGGGTGCTTTTTCCCCCCTTCCAAAAATAAATCACTAATGACTCATTCCCTTTGACAAGCTGGAAAATTGGGTCCATTTTTGAACCATTTTTGTCAGTTTCGAATGCCGAATTCCAATTGATTTTTAAAGAGGTTTCTAGAAAAAAAAAACAACTTTGTTACTCGATAGTTAAATAATCTTTCTAAAATATTTTCTATATTAGGCACAATTACAACTGACTCCCTGATTTCTAGGACAGTGGTGCTAGTTTGTTTCGAAGACCTGGCCCGTGCACGTGGGATTCTCCAGCATCTAGCATTCCAGCCCTTTTTCTTCCTTCTTGTCTGGTGTTGCATTTGAACACGTTTTGTTTGTAGAAATAAAGATTTTGAAGAATTCTTAGCCTATATAACTCTTGTTGTGTATCTGAGTGGTTCAAGTTCTTTGCAAGGGAGAAACGGTGTTTTTAAATTCTACTTTCACTGCTTTATTTAGTGCTGAAAATTCTAAGCTCGTTTCCCCCTCCTCTATCTCTTATTAAAACCTATTCGGGTTTCTCTCACCCACTCGCAAATTGTCGGATTTAGAACTGTTAAACATACCCCGAAGGTTTAAAAATAAGAGGGAATTTAAAAAATACCAATTCCTGGTATGTGTTGGTAAGAGCCAACAGAAGAATGTATAGGTGAAGGTTTTACCTTCTTAGACATTGGCAACACAGAGCACAGTGTTCTGAAACCCCTCATTCCCCAGCAGATTAATTTTAATAAAAAATATGAGACTAAATATATACAAGAGCATCCCAGACCGTGGATTCTTGGAAGTAATCTCATAGCATCCCTCACGACAGGCCTGGAACAACCCATGGATATGTTTAGCTTCATATTTTTATTGTAAAATTAATATATTCTGGAAAGCTGGGCGGTGGTGGCACACGCCTTTAATCCCAGCACTCAGGAGGCAGAGGCAGGCGGATCTCTGAGTTCGAGGCCAGCCTGGTCTACAAGAGCTAGTTCCAGGACAGGCTCTAGAAACTATAGGGAAACCCTGTCTTGAAAAAAAGCATATATATATTCTGGAAAATAATCCTGAGCAACAACCTCCAAAGTGAAGTTTCCCTAACGGGAAGGAGTCTCAGCTACAGCTTCAGCCTCAGTTTCTCCCACTGCGCTCTCTCCGCATACTTCAGACAGTTGGTGTGTGTAGGCTTTTCCCCATTGCAGGTGTGTGTAGACTTTCCCACCACACACCGGGAGCAGCCGATTCTGCAGCTGAATGCATTCCGGGTCTGTCCTGAGCTATGCATCTATGGTGTCAGACCTCTCAGTACCCAAAACTCAGTTGAGTAACTGTACTCCAGTTGCTAGGATTCCCCTGTGCCTCTGACCAACTAGCCGTGAACTTAGGTCTACCCACCCATGCCTTGGGCTTAATTTGCTCGAGCCCTCACAGAGCTTCAGGGAAACACCAGTTTATTGCCAGGGATAGTGTAGAGGAAATGCATGCGGTTTGGGGAGACCACAAAGCTCCCAACACTGTCCTGCTGAGCCACGTTCCGTTAACTTCCTGGATCCCCCTGCTCAGCTCTCCAAACCCTGTCCTTTGGGTTTTTATGATGATTTAATTGCATAGATGTAATTGATTATGTCGTTGGCTATTGGTAATCAATATGATTTTTGGCCCTTCCCATCTCTGAAGGTTGGGGGATGGGGCTGAAAGCTCCACCCTGTTTATACCGTGGTCTCTCCACTGGTCAGCCTTCATCTTGGGACTTCCTGAGGTTACCTGAGGCATGCAAAAGAAATCATTTTGAAATCCTAAGGGTTTTATAGGGAAATAAATGGACAAGCATCAGATGTCACAATATTACATCCTCTGGAGACACCACCGTGAGACATGGGACAGTTCTCTCTCTGAAATTTTCTACAGGAATGCACAGATATGGATAATTTAAAACTAGAAACAAGCTCTGTTGTCCCAGAACTTGCTTATAAGGGTATAGTTTTAGGGGCAGGGAGATTGTTCAGAGGTTAAGAGCACTTGCTGCTCTTCCAGAAGACCTAGATTCAATTCCAAGCACCCACATGGTGGGTCACAGTTCTGGTTCTGGGGATCGAACTCCGGACCTCCGTAGGCAGCAGGCACTCAAATGGTGCACATACATACTGGCAAAACACTAAAATTGATAAGTTAATAAATTTTAAAGAATATATATATATAAACAACTTGGAAGTTTTTCTTTAAATTCTTCAACAGTGCATATGTCTTGGAGATATTTCCATCTTGGGATGTGTGGCTAGAGACAGCTTTTTATAGAATACAGATTAGACTAGTATATTTTATATAAAGAATATAAAATTAAATTTTATAGAATATATTCTCTTTAAGAATACATTTCATTTTATCTCTGTGTGTGTGGTGTGTATGGTGTGTACATTTGTGTGACTGCAGATTCAAGAGTGTCATGACACAGACATTTTTTAGCCTTTGAAAAAATGTTCTTACTTGAGAATTTCATATAACACATTTTGATCCTACGCAGCCTGTCCTCCACCTCCTCCCAAATCCGTTCTCACCTCCCTACCCACCTAACTTCAACTTTGTGGGCCGTATTATGTGTGTGGTCCCTCTTCTCCCTGTCTCTGTCTCTCTGCCCCTTCTACTGCCTCTCTTCCCTCTACCTTCTTCCCTCCCTCTCTCTCTCTACCTCTCCCTTCCTCTTCCTCCTCACCTTCTCTCTTTGAACCTCAGTATATTGGCCAGGCTAGTGTTAAACTTGTAATCCTCCTGCCTCAGTGTCGGTGTTTGCGAGTGGACATTACCACGCACAGTGGACTGAGCATTCTTTGCCAGGCTCCACTTTGACAGAATTAAAGAACTTACTTGTAGGCTATTAGAGTGTGTTTGTTTGTTTGATGTCAGGAATTGAAGTCGGGACATGACCCATGCTAGACAAGCACTCTACCACTGAGCTACATCCCCAATCCTGTTTCTCTTCTAAGAGATGGTCTCAGTAAGTTGCCCAGACTGGCCTTGAACTCTCTCTTTAATTCCCTATCAGGCCCCGATTTTATGGTCTTCCTGCCTTAGCCTCCTGAGTATAGGCCTGTACTGGTTGGCCTGGTGATAACAATTAGATAACAATTAGTCATAGGAAATGGCCTATCAAGATTACCAGGGGGCTCCACCTATTTGAAGGTCCTGTAGGCAGAACAGAATTAGACTTGGAGAAGATGTTAAGTCCTTTTTCCAGAACTCAAGAACTGTTGCAGGAAAGGTAGGGACACACGCGTCTCCGAATCTTCAGGAACTCCCCAGAGCAGGTTCAGCATGCTAGGCTGTGTGGGTTGCCCTAGTGTGATAGATAGAATGCAACAGTGGCTAGTGGGATGCTGGCCTGGATTGCCATCGCTTAGGACTAGTGAACTGGATATTAGGGCTGTCGCCCTGTGTTAGTGTCCGCTCAGGAGCTAGCTCAGTAAGAGTCTGCCTGAGGAATCTGCTGAGTGCTTAGGTATGATCAGGCCCTCCCCGCCACTGAAGCCGGCTGCCAGCCATTGTGGTATATTTGTGTTTTAGTAAATAAAGCTTGCCTGAAGATGGGAGGGCAAAGCAACCATACTAGTCAGCCATACAGGCCAGGCAGTGGTGGAGTACACCTTTAATCCCAGGATTCGGGAGACAGAGGCAGACGGATCTCTGTTAATTCAGGGCCACCCTCTTTTAAAAAGAGAAACAGAGCTCACACAAAGGTGATCCCAGCACTGGGAATTACGCACCTTTAATCCCAGTACTGTGGAGGTGGAGACAGGAACCATATGGCTGGGCACAGAGAGGAGTATAAGGGGGAAGAGACAGGAACGCAGTGGGTGTGGGGTGTGGAGTCTTCAGGATTCACGGAGACAGGATCTCGCCCATTTTCGGTCTTGAGGTAGAGGTGAAAGCCAGTGACTGGCTGCTTTGCTTTTCTGATCTTCAGGTTGAACCCCAATATCTGTCTCTGGTTTTTTATTATTCGGGCTATAGCCAGCTGGGACTGATGGACCTTGGTGAGGGAGGTATCATCAAGAGGAACAGAACACTTCAGAGTTACAGTGCCTTCAGCGGAGGATGCCCTTGAAGTCAGCTTCCAGTGTGTCAACTGAATGAGTCCTGCCTCCCTGCATAGTCTCCAGGAGTCTTTGCAATCCTGGGGAAAACCCTATTTCTCCGTGACTGGGGGTGCTGCTTTAAACCGAGTCTGTCCTGAGTCTATCACAGGTTGGCACAACACGTTTTGAGGGTACTGGCCTCAATATACCCAGGAGAAGGCTGAGATGCCAAGGAAAGGGGTTTTCCCTGCAGTCTCTGCGGCAGTCCTACCCCAAGTTCTATTGTTAAACTATGTCAGTAAATAATAAAACAATGGGGTCACAACAGTTACAAATTGAAATTGAAATGGTTAGGGACTAGTCCAACCCTTCTGGCTCCACGTTTCTCCTAAAACCTCTTTGCAGTCAGTGATACTATGCTCGGCCACTTGGGGACAGCATCTAATAAGCTTTTGATCTGCATAGAAAGAAAAAGGTTAGTTTGTGTTTTAAATTGGCCAACATATATATATCCCTTATAGTGGGCATGGAGGAGTTTCCAAGGCAACTTTTTCAGTGCCGGCAACTGAGAACGCCTAAGGCAAACTAAAGCCAGCGACGCTAGAGTTACACGTTAAAACAAATGTATTGGACCATCCCCATCATAGAGAAGTTTAACTGAGTGACTTATCCGCTGTGTTGCGGAGCTAGCTGGGTTGCCAACCATGTCCACTTTCCTTAAAGGACCATGTTCTTAAGCAGGAACCTGATGACACCTCTGGACAGTCTGGGTCTGGGTTAGACTCCACGCAACCCAAACCTGATCACCGTGGCCTAAGCAAGTAAAGTTTTCCATCTTCTCAGATGGGTCTAGGGTGCTCTTAGGAACCCAGATGCCCACTGATGTCACCTGGCCAGGACAGGCATTCGTGCAGAGGACCCCAAGAAGGCAGGGACTTTATTGATTGCCATGCTGCTCCAATCAAAGCCGCTTTCTAAGCCCATCAGTCACTTTCCTATTGCCGTGATAAAGCACCACGATCAAGGCATCTATACACAAAAGGATTTGTTCTGAGCTTAGGGTTCCAGAGAGAGAAGAGTCCACGATGGCAGAGTAGAGGGAGCAGGCAGCAGGTGGCTAGAACGACAGCTGAGAACCACATCTCAGTCTACAAACCAGGGACATGGAACACAGTAAGCATGGCATGTGACTCTTGATGCTCAAAGCCCGTCCCCCAGACACACCTTCTCAATAAGACCACGCCTCTTAATCCTTTCCAAACGATTTCATCAGCTGGGGACCATGTATTTAAACACATGAGCTTCTGGGGACCATCTCATTCAAACCACCACACAAAGGAAGGGCAAATGCTGGGTACAGAGCTGTTGGCAAATGCCCCTCCCCAGCTCCCTCCACCAAAGCCAGGCTGTGTGGGGTGCTTTGCCACACAGACCCCACTTTAGGACTTCTTTCCCCACCTCTTGGCAACACTGGTCTATCAGGTTTTTCAGGGACTTGCCCTGGAAGAGGACATCATTTACCAAAAGACCTCTTCCCAAGGCAGCCACATACACTGACCAGTCAGAAAAGAGAATTTAATGGCCAGGGAATAACTCTGGGAGCCACGCCCACATCAGAGTTCTCACAGGGCAGCAGAGACCTTGTGACTGTATTACAGCCCAGCATCTGCTTCATCGTCTCTGGTCACAGCATCACTGCCCTAGAAGCTTCCTGCATACATACCTCCTCCCTCTGAGGCTGGTCCCGGGACTGGTCTGCAGAGGGCAAGCAGGTTCTGGGTGCCAAGGTCTCTGCTTGGCTGAACCCAAAAACCGAAGTCACGTATAGGAAAGAAAAAAATGTATCTATCACAAATGCCTGTATCACAGAGAGGTTCACTGTTTTACTGTGAAAACTAAATAGTCAGCCTTCTATGTCAGGAGGGCCCACCACACTCAGGTTCCATCAACAATTGAATACAAAACATTGAGGGGCACATTTCTTCTCAACACAAATAGCTCCCCTCCGTCATTATTCTTTAATGTGACCACTGCTTATCATTGATGCTGTATTGGATGAGTCATCTAGAGATTTAAGTATAGAGAAGGCTGTGTATACATTACAGACAAATGTAACACCATCTCCTATGAGATTTGAGCATCACCACATTGTGAAGCCTGGGCTATGGAAGCCCTGCACCCAATCCCTGATGGATATTGATTACTGACTATATATACACCAATTAAGCACTAGGAAATTTTAGGCAGACTTATACCAAGATTTCACATTTACTAAACATCTGCCATTGGCTAGAAGCATAACATAGACTGTATTATCTCCCAGAATAAATGACTACTAATTAGGCAAAAGAAAGAGAAGATTCAAATTAATTAAAAATGAACAACGAGACATAGTAGAAATCTAGGAAATCATAAAGCGTACTTTAAAAGCTTACATTCTACCAAGCTGGAAAACATGGAAGAAATGTATGAGCTTTTTTTGTTGTTTGCTTGTTTTGTTTTTTGAGACAAGGTTTATCTGTATGACAACCCTGGCTGTTCTGGAACTCCCTATGTAGACCAGGCTGGTCTCGAACTCACAGAGAGCCGCCTGCCTCTGCCTCTGCCTCCTGAGTGCTGGAATCAAAGGCGCCCACCATCACCGCGTGGCAAACAGATGAACTTTTAACTGCATCTGACTGACCAAAGTTAAATTAAGATGAGAGCAATGATTTTAAACAGACCTGCAAGATCAAAGCAAGAGTGACCACAATAATCAATCATGGACTGAGGAGACGCTCATGGGGCCCTGGCCTTCCCTTCGGAACTATTGGCTCCTGAAGGATCCCAGGAAGGAGACTCATTTTCTTCAGATGTGTAACCCAGAGAGTCCACCAGATTCCACTGAGTAGTTCCTCACTCATGTCACACTATGGCCTTGGGAAACTCAGAGGCCACAAAGCGAAACCAAAAGGCATAACTGTAGGAAAAGATATGTATAAAGAAGTTCACGAGTGAGAGGGAGATATCAAAAGGGTAGGGAGTAAAATTAATCAGATATATTACATGCATGTATGAAATTGTCAAAGAACAAATTTAAAACTAATTAACAACATGTGGTATCATTATCAGATGCTTATATATATCAAATCATAATATATAGTTACAGTGAAACCATAACTAAAATGCTTATGATGCTTGCTTATTACACATTCAGGCAGAGCAGGGATATGTCTGTGTGTGATGGCTGAGCAGCCCTTCATTGTGCCTGCTTATTTGTGTCATGGATAAGCAAAACACACCACATCTCCCAACAAATCATGCAATACCAACACAAGGCTCCAAAGAGAATAACTGCAAATTCATCAAATGCTGCCCTAATTATGAATAATTGCTATAATAAAAGAAATAACATCATATGTATATTTTTTTTCAATGAGCTTTGTTTTGAAAAACTAAACAGTAGAAATAAATCTTAAGGTATGAATCATAGCAAAACAATCAATTCTTTGAAATCTGGGAAATATACTAGCAAAAGTGCGTGTGTGAGAATCCCTCACCGGGAGCAAAGGCCTCTTATTTGCTGGAGGGATAAGGCTCGGAAGCAGGCCCGAGGAATACAGAGAACCAATACTGGAGGCAAGTCAGAAACAAACTTTGCAATGAACTCACCAACTGGGTATTTTCTAAATGACTTTGATTTTCTTTATACAACTGAAATGCTACATGTGTTTTCTCAGAGATTAATCAAAAGATTAGTGTTCTTCACATTTGGAAGCCCAGAGCGGATGCTGAGCGACCAGAGGTCATTCCCCATGTGGTGTTTTAGAAATCTAATAAATGGCACCGTGGCTCTGGCAGCTGACGTAAACGAGGATGCTCTGGCAAGGAGGTTGCCGTCCTGCCATCAGCCGGTGGGCACACCGGGGTCCACTGCTCTCACCTCTGTTGACACAGATGGGGATTTCTGGAACTCGAGGTAAGTCTTGTCAGGAGGAGGTCCGGGAAAGCATTACCTTGGGGACTTTCTTTAGAACCATCTCGAGATAGCCTTCTCTTCGAGGTGCTAGTGTGTGCTATAAAATGAGTTCAGCCACTGTCAAGGATGTGGCCCCCAGGTTTCATTGCTTCTCCCCAAGGCTGTTTAGTTTGAACTTTCGTTTCTTGAATTGTCGCTTATTAATTCTGTCCATCAGCTATGTGGGGCTTTGATCAAGAGCTACCCTATGTGGCCACTGCTGAATCTCACTGAATGAACTCTTCCTTAACACCAGCAAGGACAGACCCTGCCACACACCCCCCTCTACCTTCCAGACTGCTGTGGTAACACCTTCACAGTCAGGACCTCCAAATGCGTTTGTATAAGTCTGCCCTGGAGGAGGTCACAAACTGCCCACCCCAGGCACGAATGCATTCATGAGAGCAGTACCCTGTGACTTTAATCATCTCCAATTAGGCCCCTCCTCTCAACACAGTTGTATCAAGGACTAATTTTCGAACACATCAACTTGGGGAATACAGTCAAGTGAAGTATAAGTGTAGGCCTCACTGTGGCTCTGTGCATGGATGGCTTCGGGGTGTGTGTGCATCCGCATGCTTTGTGCATAGATTGTGCGTGTGACCTTTAATTCTGTTGCTGATGATGCAAAAATTCTGCAGACATGCTAGTGCCTCTAGCAGAAACCACAATTCTCAACATCTTCCTTTACCTGACCCCTCCATTCAGTCGGTTTCTGCACTTAACATCCACAAATGCAGAGCCTTAGTTCCTGCATTTAAAACAAAACATTAGAAAACAGAAGTTGGGAAAGGAACATGACTTTATAGTCTGACCAAACTGGGGGGATAAGTGTGGGGAGAGCCCAGTTCTTCTATCTCAGATGCTCCTGTGGCGGTGTCTCCTGAAGGAAAATCTGCACATTTGCACTTTTAGCTTAGGTGGCAATTTGGAAAACAATCTGAGCCATTCATGTAAGTCTCTTCTTTGAACCTAGATACCTGGGCCATTCTAAAGGCTCTTTTGTGGGAGCTCTTGTTCTATCTAAGTAGGATTAAATAACCTCAAATGCCTGTAAGCCGGGGCCTGCATCTCAGACCTGGGAAGGTTATCACTAGGCAGGGTCCCTGGAAAGTCAGCACTAGTAGCTGTTTCAAACTCCAGCTGGAAAGGCAATAAAACATGGAAGAGCTGGGGACTCAAACTGGTGTTCTGAACCATCCTGTAGGCTCTTCTTGGCTCACCGGGGATGAATAGTGGTGTAATGGAATGGGGTGGCACCCCCAACCCTCAAGTCATGAGGAGTCTACACATGGGCCTGAGAAACGCCTTCCTCCTATCCCAGAGACCCTCTGCTTCCCGTCTCTCCCCCTTAGATTCCATGGACTCTCCACTGCAGGGCCAATGCCTGCTCAAGAATTGAAAGTGGTTTGATCCTAAAGAAAGAGGCTAGAATTTCTCTACAGCATTCCCTGTCCTCAACACAGACTAGGTACTAGGAGGGTGGGCCGAGGGATGAAAGCACACAGACGTGATCCTTACTGTATGAAGAGAAACAGCGGGACTGGAAGGAACTAGAAGGTGTGAGATGAACTATTTGCTCCAAATAGCATCCTCTGGGTTGGGGAAATAGCTTAGTGGTAAAGAGTTTGCTGTATAAGCTTAAACAGTTGGTTCAGATCACCAGTGGTCATGTAAAAGCTAAAGGTGGGGGTGGATGCCTGTAATCCCAGTACCAGGGTCCTAGGCAAGACAGAAAGCTCCATTCGGTAAGACATCCTACCTCAAAAAACAAGATGGAGAGTGACAAAGGAATGCCTCTGGTGCACACATGCACGCACACGCACACACGCACATACACACATGCACACGCACACACTCGCACGCGTGTACACACACACACTCACACTACTGACTGGTGCCCAGAGCAGAGACCCTCCCAATTCAGAAACCCACTGTTTGGGATTTCAACAACCCCAACAAAGGGCCTGCAGACATCAGGTGATGGTAGAAAATCTTGTTGCAGGGATTTAAAAAAAATGTATTAAGAAACCGGTTAATTATGGTGACATCAGAGCATTACCAGAGGAAAGGATACAATCCTACTGTGCCTCAACAGGGTATAGAGGCCTTTAGAAAACTAAGGCTACTTCCATTGCCCTCCCTCGTTAATCTCTTAAATGGGGAAAGATACTGACCTTAGTGCACATACCAAGCTCCATCTCTTGGTCCTTTACTTTGCTCTCACAAGCCCCCCTCTCGCATCTTCTTCCTCCTTTGTTCTCACTGAGTGTGCCAGGTTTAATGTAATTGTGTCATGTGTACTCATGATGATTGTATTCATAGGCCTTTTTTAGGCGTCATTTTGTGCTTAAGATAGCAGGGACAAACCTGAATCTGCCCCTAGACTCCCTGAAAATAACCAAGTCGCAAAATCTGCAGCTACTTCATTAAAAAGAAATGTATTGCATGCTAAAATGACTATTCTTGGCATTTCTAATGTAAACTTAAGTGGTGTGTGTGTGTGTGTGTGTGTGTGTGTGTGTGTGTTAAGTAGGATGACTTTCAATTTGCAACTATGTTGTTATTGTTAGAGTGTAGAACTATTATCTGTCCGCTGTGCCTTCCTCTTTTGATGAGTTTTTTAAGGCTTTATCTTGGCCAGTTTGGTACTAAAGGTAAAAATAATAATAATAACTATCATCATCATCATCATCATCATCGTCATCATTTTAAAGCCAGACAGCTGTTTCCTGCTTAGCTTACTTACCACCTTACAAATGACTGGGGACACAGGCTTTCCTCTGTGTTTTAGCATGTTTACTCACGTGTAAGCAGGTAAAACACATGAAAGGAGACAAACCCAAAATGAAGTGGAGACAGAGTTTATCCTGCCTTTGGTTGAAGACAAAGAAGCGTCTTAGGTACTGTTAACACACTTTCTCTACATTTCAGATACAAATTCCTGTGTTTTTATCAGAACGTACCCTTTTAACTAAGAAATATTTTTTTCTTGTTGTTGGTTTTGTTTTCTGAGATAGGGCCTCTCTGTGTAGCTCTGGCTATCGTAGAACTCACTCTGTAGACCAGGCTGGCCTCAAACTCAGAGATCCGCCTGCCTCTGCCTCCTGAGTGCTGAGGACATGTGCTGCCATGACTGACTGAAATAAATGCTTTTTAAAGATGAGAAAGTAATCGTCAAGTAAAAAAGAG
This sequence comes from Arvicola amphibius, assembly GCF_903992535.2. Taxonomy (NCBI): domain Eukaryota; kingdom Metazoa; phylum Chordata; class Mammalia; order Rodentia; family Cricetidae; genus Arvicola; species Arvicola amphibius. The sequence goes on along the minus strand of NC_052049.1, from coordinate 163,233,858 downwards.
ATAAAGAAACTTAGAATATCCATTTACTATAATTAAAAGTTATTATCCTAAGGTAAGGGTTTTATAGGTGCTCATTAGGCCACAGTGAGACCTCATACTGTAAGTTAACTTTTAAGTTTTCTTTTGGGGTGTCTTACAGTTTCTATGATTGTGATAAAACATCATGACCAAAAACAATTTGGGGGAGGAAAGGGTTTATTTTGCTTATACTTCCAGTTAATATCTAACTGGGAGAAGTGAGGACAGGAGCTCAAGCAGGGCAGAACCCTGAGGGCCATAGCTGAGGCAGAAGCCATGGAAGGATGCTGCTCACTGGCTTGTTCTCAGTGCTTAGTTCAGCCTGCTTTCTTACAGCACCCAGGACCATCAGCCCAGGATTAGCATCACCCACAGTGAACTGGGCACTCCCACATCAATCTTCAATAACTAATCATTTTTAAGTACCCTATGGGCTTGCCCACAGGCCAGTCTGGTGAGGGTATTTTTTCAACTGAGGTTCCCTCTTCCAGAATCTCTCTTGCCTATATCAAGTTGACTGAAAACTAGCACGTGAGGTTTATAACAACAGAGACAAAATAGAGACAGTCTAAAGAGTTCAGGGGAAGTGATTACAAACACAGTAATCTTAAGCCCCAGGGATAACACATTTCCCCCCAGACAATCAGCCAATCCCTCCTAGGCACGGAGGCAGAAGAGAACACTGAAGGCACAACACTTGCCATAGCTCTGGAAGCCTAGGCACTGGCAATGAGCTTCTCTTGGTGGGGTTCGAGAAAAATTGTTGCTCCCTTTGTCAAGAGAAATCTCTAACAGTTCTGGCAGGAATGAAGATATTCTGAAGAAATCCCTTGGGTCCCTTTAGACTATTGGCTATCAGACTATTGAAGTGACAGGCGCCAGGAGGTTGGCGTTTGCCTGGAAGTTTCACAGTGAGAGAAGGGAAGGGTGAAGTCTGTTGCCGGCCAGAGGAGGAACTGGTCACCTGAAAGATTTCATGCAGCTCTCCCACCCTGTCGGGCCACCTCATGGGAAAGACTGGAGCCCAGATGATGCTTATTGGTGGAACCACCCTGACCAGGACTGCATAGCTACAGATACAGCTTGCTCTCTACTGAAACCCAAACCTCAGGCTGGGATGCCAAAGACAGACCTGGGGATCACTTGGGCTTTTTTCTTCCCAGGGGGCTGTACTGAAAAACTCCTTTTTCTGCCTTTTGACTATTTTTTTTGTCTAATTGACTTGGTCTAACAATGAAAAATAACGTGGAGAGTCCTCAGCTGAGCTTCTCTAGACAGATGTGGAACATCTGGCTCTCCAGGCCATTACAAGCAATAACATCTGAAAGAACATTGGGACATGAGCCCTGTGAAAGAGATATCTTGTGTTGTTTATGGATACCTTCTCAGAATGGACAGAGGCCTGCTCCATCCCGACGGAAAGAACTGAAGGAGTTTTCTTCTAGAACAAAGCCTGTTCCTCCTGAATCTCCACAGTCTGAATAACATCTTAAAGGCAAGAATACTTCCCTTTGCAAACGGTTAAGAGATTTAACAGTTCTCTTCAAACCAGGCAAAAGGATGTCTGAGCTGCCAACGTGCAGACGTACGCCCTATGTATAAATCTATCCGTAGTTGTGATCTTACTTTATATTTTGTTTTACATCATTATTTTGTTTTGGTTTTGGTTTATTGAGACAGGCTGGTCTTGAATGCACAGCGATCCACCTGCCTCTGCCTCCTGTGCCTCCCGAGTGCTGGGATTAAAGGAGCGTGCCACCACCGCCCAGCAATCTGTTCTTTTGGCGTGTTGGTGTAATACATATCCCATGATTACAACCTCACACTCTTTTAATCTATCCCATCGCTGGATTCCTTCTCGGAACAGTTGTGTTTTTAACCACAGTGTCCGTATATAACCTCCAGTATGTTTTTACACCCTGAAGAATCTCATTTTGAGACTCAAAAGTTAAAAGATGGGACAGTTAGCTGTACTACAAGACTTGAGCCCTAGATAAGGGGGAGGGAACCTGCCTGATGCTCAAGAGCAAATTCTGTTCTTGTATCCTGTTCCAGTGTGAACTCACCGCGATACAGGATTCCAGCCAGTTTCTGCCACACGGGATCAGGATCTTTCTCTACAACCAACAGACAGAGTGAAGAGTGTTGCAGTACCACGTGGGCAGAGACTGTGCCTCCCGACAGCATGGAGACATTTATGGAAGACGGGCTATCATCTTTCAGTTCCCCAACCACAGTGCTCATGAAGGAATCTAAGCAGGAGAATAAGGCACAGAGGGTGGTCTGGAAAGTCTTCGTGCAAAGGATCCAGAACCACCATAGTTGGGGAGAAATCCACTGGCAAAAAAGAAAGATCGGACATTCCCTGACTGCGGCTGACTAAATCCAGCCACTGGCTCTGGTGCAGAAACCCTCTAATGTTTGAAGGTGACCTGTGAATCTTTACCGTACTAAAACTCATCCGTGGGACTTAAGATTCTGATGAGACATTGTGAGGGCTAAAGTTATGTTTTAAGTTTAAATTACTGTGCTAAGAGATCTATAAAACAAAAATGCCTCTAATCTGTTAGCTCCCATCACCCAAGGAGAGTTAACTGCCTGGAATGCTGGTGGCTGTTGCTCACGTACTGTAACAAGCCAGGCGTTTCCACTGCTGTAAACAAAGGTTGGTTGCCCTAACTGCACAGGTTGTGCTTGATCACACAGAGGCAGGAGGTACTTAGACAGGAAGTACGTCAGGATGTATGCGTGCCTCTGATTGGATGAAGGTGGGACGTAGCCTTGTGAACTTTCCCTTTATACGCGCTGAACTAACATTCCTTTGTGGCCATTCTTTGGGAATCCCCAGTATGGATCTGGCCAGTGTCCACCTTCCCGGCCAGTAGTTAATAAAGCATTCTTCAATTTGCCTCAAAAAAATTGTCGTAGTGGTCTTATCCTCTCCCAGAGGGATTAACAATATGCCATGTATGAAGCTGCAGGAAGAATTACATGTAACAGTGTTACAGTAATGGATGGAAGCCACCCCTAGATGGAGACATGCCCTTGTCTCTCCCTTAAGAGTTCCTCAAAGGTCTTGACCGAGATGTCTTTATTACATCTTCCCCTCAAGGATTAGGGATCCATGTGGAAAAAGAGGCTGAGAGATGGTAAGACCCAGAGGCGGTGGGCAACTCTAAGGAGACAGAGTTGTGGCAGCATGCAGAAGACCTCTACAAGTTCCAGCCGGACAAATCCCAGCATATAGAAAGGGAAGTGGCACAAAGTCCCGCCTGTGACCAGGAAGTTATTTGCAGTTGATAACTGCTTCAAGAGGAAAAACTTCAGATTTCTCCAATGGTGTGGCACTGGGTATGTCAACCACTCCAAGACAGGCCTCATTCAGAAGTACTTGACCAACACAAAGTACAAAGTTCTCTCTCTCTCTCTCTCTCTCTCTCTCTCTGTGTGTGTGTGTGTGTGTGTGTGTGTGTGTGTGTGTGTGTGTGCTTTAAGATAGAAAGAAGATGATATTGAGTGGGTAGGGAAGGGGAGGATTTGGGGGAGGAGAAAGAATAAGATCAAAATACACTGTATAAAAAAGAAAAGAAAGGAAGGAAGGGGGAGAGAGAGAGAGAGAGAGAAAGGTTAAGGACCTGGTGTAGTTTGTCTTTTTCATCAGGACCCAGTAATGACATAGAAACTCATTAATTGTGAAATCTCGGCTGATAGCTTAGATTTGTTTCTAACTAACTCATAACGTAACTCATTTCTATTAATTTACTTTCTGCCTCATGGCTTTATTACCTCCTCATGGTCATAGTGTCCATCCCACCTGCTCTGCATCTCCTGGCGTCTCTGCCTTCTTCCCAGCGTCCATCCTGTCTGCCAGGAAATCCTGCCTAACTGATGGTCATTCAGTTTTTTATTAAACCAATTAGAGCGATACATCTTCACACTGTACAAAAGGATTATTCTGCAACAGCCCATTAGGAGTCCATCCCTAGGAAGATGGGTTCACCTGAATATAGTACTTCCACTTCCCAGGACTCCACCCTCCTAGTACAGTCCCTATCATCAACCATTAGGTTTGGCTGGGTCGGCCTGCCTGTCTTACTTTTCCTTTTCTCCTCTATTTTTCTTTTAGATACTGGCCAGAGCCTTTTAAGCTCTCTGGGACTTTGGATTGCTCTTCTCTGCACCATCTGTCTGCCTGCCTGTGACTGACCTCCACATTGGCTTATCTCAAAGACGCCACTTCTTTTTCCTTTCTGTCTTTGTTCTCTTCCTCTGAGCAGCTGCAAGAGTTCAGCCTGCCCTGGGGTTTCTCTTTTCAGACTCCAGTAAACTGCCCTCAAGCGTCTGATTGAGTCCATTCTTTTTTTTTCTATTTATTTATTTATTATGTATACAATAATCTGTCTGCGTGTATGCCTGCAGGCCAGAAGAGGGCACCAGACCCCATTACAGATGGTTGTGAGCCACCATGTGGTTGCTGGGAATTGAACTCAGGACCTTCGGAAGAGCAGGCAATGCTCTTAACCTCTGAGCCATCTCTCCAGCCCCTTGAGTCCTTTCTTAACTTCTTTTAATAATGAGACTAAGACTTCGGGGAGGGGACCCAGATTTCCTTGCTGTCATCATATTGTGGCTACGCCAGGACTTTCCAGTAAAGCTTTTCCCCTGTCTTTTCATGCTGTAATCTACAGAGAAAATGAACATGTTCCTTCGCCCCTAGATGGCATCAAAAGCGCATGCAGAAAAGCCTGTGTTGCACAATCAACCCTCAAAGCCCATGCTTTGTGACATAAGAATCACAATTCTGTGTGTAGCAGAGAGTTGGTGAACTACTGAACTCTCCTTTCTCTGGTGAGATCTGCTTCCTCCCTTGGAAGTGGGTTTTTGTTGTTGTTGTTGTTGTTGTTGTGGTGGTGGTGGTGGTGGTGGTGGTGGTGTGTGTGTGTGTGTGTTTGGTTTTTCAAGACAGGGTTTCTCTGTGGGACAGCACTAGCTGTTCCGGAACTAACTCTGTAGACCATGCTGGCCTCGAACTCACAGAGATCTGCCTGCCTCTGCCTTCCAAATGCTGGGATTAAAGATGTGCGCCACCACTGCCCAGTTTTGGAAGTGTATTTTAATAAACCTCTGCTGCTGCAGTCGTGCATCTCTGTTCAGTCCCCTGTTCAAGCCATTTCGGGGTGCCCTCCGAATCCCGACATCAGCATTAGTAGAATACTTCCAGAAGTTAAGTATTAGGTTTGGATGTGGTGGGCATGGATTCCTTGGGATTAATGTACTGGCTAATTTCATGTGAACTTGACACAAAGTATACCCATCTAAAAAGAGGGAGCCTCAATTCAGAAAATGCCTCCATAAAACCCGCTATAGGGGGTTTTCTTAATTAGCAATTGATGGGGGAGGGCCCAGTCCATTGTGGGCGGTATTATCCCTAGGCTGGTGGTCCTGGGTTCTATAAGGCAGCTGTCCAAGCAAGCCATATGAGTAAGACAACAAACAGCGCACCTCCATGGCCTCTGCATCAGTTCCTGCCTCCAGGTTCCTGTGCAGTTCCTGTCCTGACTTTTTTCAATGATGAATGGTGTGCTGGCTGCTTTTGTGTGTCAGCTTGCCACAAGCTAGAGTCATCAGAGAGAAAGGAACCTCAGTTAAGGAACTACCTCCATGAGATCCAGCTGTAAGGCATTTCCTCAATTAGTGCTCAGTGCAGGAGGGCCCAGTTTATTGTGGGTGGTGTCATCCCTTGGCTGGTGGTTCTGGGTTCTATAAGAAAGCAGGCTGAGAAAGCTAGTAAACACACCCCTCCACGCCCTCCGCATCAGCTCCTGCCTCTAGGTTCTTGCCCTGTTTGAGTTCCCGTCCTGATTTCCTTCAGTGATGAACAGTAATGTGGAAGTGTGAGTCAGATAAACCCTTTTCCTCCCCGACTTGCTTTGGTCCCGGTGTTTCACCACAGCAATAGAAACCCTAAGACAACTAAGGAGTTTGTTAGAAAAGTTATTAATGCCATGGACAGACAGAGGGCAGTAGTATGGTGGGGGCCCTGAGGAGAAGTCAGGCCCTAGACAGACAAGATAGTGGGGTCTCTGAAGAGAATCAGAGCCCACCTGGCAAAGAAGGGAGTCTTCTCTTCCACCTTTTGAGAAGGAGGGGAAGTTTGCACGAGAGGCTGCAGTTAGGCTTTCTGACTCTCAGGCAGGAGGCAGAGAAGAGGGTGAAGAATGGGAGGGATGTGGCCCCAGTCCTCTACCATTAATGCCCTTCGGTGTTAACTCACCTCCCCGGTGAGAAGTCTTGGCTGCCAGGTCCTAGCAGGATGGCTGTCGGGTGGAGAGAGCGGCTGCAGGGAAGTCACTGCAAACCAGTGTAGACTCTGAGTCTGCATTCCTACTGCATCTCTCTCTGGCTGACAGCAGGTGTCTGCCTTTTCCTTCTCACAGCACAGCAGCGCCCTGTCAGGAACCCAGCAGCCACGGGAGGAGTGCCCGTGTCTTTCTTTAGAATATCTTTACTCCTATTGCATTTTGACTCTACTTACTGTGGCGGTTTGAATGAGAAATGTCCCCCAGTGTCACCCCGTTGGAATTGTTGGGGGGGGGGGCGGTTAGGAGGTACAGTCTTACTGGAGGAAGTGTGTCACTGGGGGCGGGTTTTGAGAGTTAAAATTCTCCTACCACTTCAGTTCACTGCTCTCTGCTTCCTGCTTGGGGTTCCAGAAGAGAGTCCCCAACTCTCTGCTCCTGCTATCATGCCTGCTTCTCATAAACTCTCTTTCTGAAGTTGCTCTGGCCGTGGTGTTTTATAACTGCAACAGGAAAGAAATTGATTCCGTTACTTTGGGAAGGATAGGCTTAAATAATTCCATTTTGACCATGACAATTCCCCCCTTTATCTCAGAACCATTTTCTCTGAAGATAATCTGATAAATCGTCCTGGAGTTTGGCTTTGATTGTCCCTGTCACCAGTAAACTGCTTTTTTTTTTTTCTTCCTGAAAACAGATTGGTCAGATCCCATTTGTGGGGGTGTGGCAGGTAGGGGAGCCAGTGTCAAAAGTTCCTTTTGCTAGCCAATTTAAGCAGCTGGGAGATCTAGAGAGAAAGGCGGTCAGGCTGAGTTTACCTGGGCACTACTCCCAGTTCTTTGTGGGTCGGGAAAAGCTCGTCCTTACAGGGTCCATTTTTGCCTTTTTGTAGGCTGGAAGCTTTTCCTTATCTTTCTCTTTAAAGGTCAGATTTCAGATCGGCCTTCTATGGTGTCTGTTAAATGTGCTAATTTTGTAATTGAAAGTGATGAGGTTTTTGCTTCTGCTGCTTCTCTTCCTTTCCCCTTCCTCCTCCTTCCTCTGCTTCTTTGGCAGTAGAAAGACAACAGATAAGAGCTATAAAAACATTTCAAGGAAAATACAAAACACAACCAACAAGAGAAGATTTTAGAGTTAGAATTTTGCAGAAAGCTGATTGGCAGGACAGAATGGTCTGGTCATGTCCACTGTCTACAGCCCAACGGTGGGACTTTCTGTGTGATCCGTGTTTACTCCCCTTTTTAAAGAGGAGGTCTCCAGAGAGTGCAAAGTGCTTGAGTCACGCTACTGCCCAGAAATGAGGCTCACGGGGGAGCACGCATGTACCAAAAAGATCGGCGTTACCAGTTTTGTATGACTCCAGCCTGGTAAAGCATTTTGCACTGTCACTGCAGAACATGGTTCTCACTTCCAAGGGAGCAAGAGATAGTTTATCCTGGAGCCAAAAATGAGCAGCCACGGCCAGGATGTAGATCACAACTCCCGTCCCAGGTATTTGACACCCTCTCTGGCTTCCCAATGCTCCTACACATCAATGCACATAAATTCATGTAGGCACCCACATATGCACATAATGAATATAGCATATAGGAAATCATATAAATAACATTTAAACTATAGCTAACCTAATTACATATTAATCCTATAAGATTTATTTTTAAAGGCCACTTGTAACTGTATAAAACTTCTATAACTCACCTAGATTTTAAGAAATAATCCACAGATTGCTATAAAATGTTATGTCCAAAGTAAAAAATTGTATATATGCCATCAGAACCCTTTAAATTATCTGATTTTTCCCTTTTAAAAATTTTGGCCTAGGACAAGGAAAGATAATGCAATTAGATTTTGAGTTAAGAATTCTGATATTATGCTTCAGTGACAATCATAGTCATTTCTAATTATTTATATAAATTCTTATCTATAGTACAATTATAGGTGTCACTAATAAATGTAAATATTATATAACCATTAAAAATTATCAACCTGTAAAAAGTTTTAAGTTTTTTTTTCCCAAATTGCTTTTATCTAACGGGTTTTGACAACTTTTGTCATACAAAGAATTACATGTGTTTGCATTTGAAAACAAATCTGACAAACAGAAAAAAGTTTCGGACATTTCTCCATCATGTTGTATATCCGACTTCTTGATAGTCATAAATGAAGACATTTTTAAAAACACATAAGTGGGAACATGAGTTAGGCATGATACAGCCATACAGTACACAGTAGCACATTATATGTCCATTAAAAAACATACATGTAGTATTACATTACATATATCATAAGTACATTTTCTGCTATGAATCCACCAGGTTGGATGCCTCCAGGAACCCGTGCCTTTTTCCATTATCCTGGAGCAATAGAAGCCTCAACCTGATAAACGGAAATAAGCATGCGTACAGGGACCTACACGAACTACAACTCCCAGAAGCCTCTTAACAAGGGCTGAATTTCCCAGAAAGCTTCGCACGCCCCAACCCCGCCTCTCCTAGGACTGCCTTTGGTTGAAAGCAGAACGTAGAGCTATGCAGTAGGGAGGTTCCTCGGGGACATGCGTGGAGTGTCGGCCTCTGGGGAAGGCTGTGAGTCACAGAAAGCCAGGCTTTGTTAGGCTGGCCTGACACAGTTCTGCCAGGGGCTCGGGCCCGTACCATATTCCCAGCTGGTCTCCAGGCGTCTCTAGTAAACAGACGTGTGGATGCATGCACGATTCCTGCCTCTCCTTATCCAGCCAGGCTCCCTCCTGAAAGATGTGACAATCTCGAACCTCCAGGCAGAATCCGTAGGCTGTCACCTGGGAATTCCACAGTTCTCTTGCAGCTTCCTCTGTGTCTGCAGGCTGTAGGAACAAGTGTGAACAGTGCCGATAGAGGGATTGATTATCCGCGGCTCTTGACCACATTTTCCAGTGGAGGATGGGGGATTATCCGCGGCTCCTGACCTGTTTTCCAGTGGGGGTGGGGGATTATCCATGGCTCCTGACCTTGTTTTCCAGTGAGAGATAATTTTCCGGTGGCCCTGCCCGATCGGCTCATACCGGTAAACACCTGGATTCTGGAGGTCGTTGGTGTCCCTGCTAAGACGCTCCACTCAGTGTCATTTTCTCAGACTCCAACCTATTTGGGCCCCCAGGATAGTTTGTTTTTGTGTCCCCTCCCCCGTACTGCCCCCCCTTTCTTCTTATTTATTCTTCTCTCATACAATACTCGGGGACTGAATCCTCCCCTCCCTCCACTCTTCTCAGTCCCACCCTTATCTCCCTTCACCCCAGATGCTCTATTCCTTCGTTCCCCTTCAGAGAAGAGTAAAATACTTGGCATACCAAGATACAATAAGACTAGGCACAAACCCTCATATCAAAGCTGGATGAAGCAGCCTCTGGGAAGGGGAAATAGAAGAGATTTTGCCTGTTGACTTGGTCCAGGTGTGGGTGGGAACAGGAGGGGTTAGGTGGGGGAGTGAGAGTCTGAGGGAAAATACTAGAATAGGGGGGCATTTAGGGCATGGGCGATGTGGAAACAGTGCAGTGGAAACTTCTGGGTACCTAGGAGGGTGACTCAGAAAGAGGACTTCTAGTAATGGAGGATATGGAGCCTGAACCGACCATCTTCTGTAACCAGGCAAGGCTCCCAGTGGTAGCCTGGGACACTAGCCTAGCCACAAAACCTTTAACCCACATCTGTCCTGCTTGCAGGATGTGCTGGGGCAATGACGGCTCAGAGCTTGTGAGAATGGCCAAAGACTGGTCTGACTTGAAACCCAAGCAAGGAGAGGGAGACCATGTCAGATACTGCCTGGATGCCCAGGAACCGGAAGCTGGGTGGTTCAGAAACCTAGATTGATGAAAGAAAAAAAAAACATGATTGATTGAAAAAAAAGTCAATGATTCCTAATGATATTCTGATATACTCATAGATCGATGCCTTGCCCAATCAGAGATGCTTCCTCCAGCAGCTGATGGCAACAACTGCAGAGACTTATAACCAAACGTTAGAAAGAACTTGAGCTCGGGGGAACCCTGCTAAAGAAGGGGAGAAAGAATTGTAGGAGCCAGAGGGATCAAGGAGTCCAGGAGCACACGGCCACAGAATCAACTAAGCAGGGCTCACAGGGATTCACAGAGTCTAAAAGGGACAATCACAGAGCCTGCATGGGTCTGCTCTAGGTCCTCTTCATACAAAATGTGGTTGTTTAACCTGGGGTGTTTGTGGGACTCTGAAGAAGTTAGTTCAGTTCGGGAAATAACCAGGCTAGCTAAAAGATAAAACAATTATTTTTTTATTTATTATAAGGGAAAAACCTCACAAAACAGGAATGAAAAGTCCAAGATCAGCTGTGTTGTGAGGAAACCACAGAGAGAAAGAGAGCACCTGGGTCATGCATCATTTTTCTCCGGGTCCCAGAAAGCCACACCCTAATGTGCCCCACCTATTACAGATAACTGGTTGACAAAGATTCGCCATCAGGACTCCTAACAGTGGGAGTGTTTCTGTCTCTCACTCTTTTGCCTGTTTTTTTTTTTTAAATTTCTTTTTAAATTTGGTTCCTCCAAAGCAAGTTAGCACTTATGGGTCTCCCCCACCCCTGTGCCCCCAATCCTCTACCAAAAAGAAAAAAAGGCAGAATAACTGAGGATTATGATGGGGCACTTGTAGGAAGAGGCCCTGGAGTGGAGTGGACCAAGAAGGAGCTACATGGGAGGGCCTGAAAGTTACTGGGGGAAACGGAAAAGTTGAAGTATGGGGTGTAGTAGGAGGCCACTTGTTTGTTCCCAGCTGCTCAGCCCCAAAACAACCACACAGAAACTCTATTAATTAAATCACTGCTTGGCCCATTAGCTCTAGCTTCTTACTGGCTAATTCTTACATATTAATTTAACCCATTTCTATTAATCTGTGTATTGCCACAAGGCTGTGGCTTACTGGGTAAAGTTCTGGCATCTGTCTCTGGTGGGGTAACATGGCTTCTCTAAACTCTGCCTTCTTTCTCCAAGCATCCAGTTTAGTTTTCCCTGCCTACCTATATGCTGCCCTGCACAGGCCTAAGACAGTTCCTTTATTAACCAATAGTATTTACAGCATACAGAGGGGAATCACACATCACCTCCCCTTTTCTGTTTAAATAAAAAGAAAGGTTTTAATTTTAACATAGTAAAATTTCATATAACAAATCAGGTATCAAGCAAGAATTACAGTTACAATATTTATGTTTATATTATCTTTTATCATAACTAACAAAACCTTTAACTATCTTCTCTTCAACTCCATCAAAGACTCCAGAAGGATATATTATTACCTAAGTAAACAAGAAGTGCATTGTAAGCAGCTTCCAAAACTCTAGAATTGACAGAGACATTTTGCTTCCTGGACAGTCACCCAAACTTCTTTTGTAATATTGGGGCATCCATCTTCAGCTACAGGCTCATAGTATCCGGTAGACTTTTCCATGAAGCAGGAAATTTCAAAGACTGTTCCACTTATATTGGCAGTTTGTTAGTCACATTTTTCTGTGTCCTGCAGAATGTCTAGCAGACTCTTTCATGAAGCAGGAACCCTGAAGGATCATCTCACCTTTAAAAAAGTTCAGCAGTCATTTTTTCTGTGGGTCCTGCATGTCCAGTTCATACAGCATAACATCAAACAGTCCAGGCAAGAGCAGTTTCTTGCCCAAATGGCTAACCAACTCTGTAAAGAGCCTCTTTGATGCCCATCTTCCTCTTGAAGTAATTGGTGCTGCCAAGAGCAGATGAATCTCATTGTCATAAAAAGTCCTATGTTCTTAAAACATTTTAAATGCCATATTCCATAGGTCTTTGAAAGGTTTGAAGATTATCTATCTAACTAAAATATATTTCTATATATCTAGAAAACCTAACTAATATGACTAAAAGCTTAATTATTATAGATGACTCTCTTAACCTATATTTCTTAATTATACATTACATTTTTAAATGAGCTGCACAAACACAATACTTTAATCAAGAGCAGAAATATACATGTAACAAAATTGAGCTTAAATTTGTATCAATAGACTAAGATCCATACCAATGCAAATTATTCATATCTATAGCATATCCCCCTATAAATGTGAACAAATATTTATAAATAATCATTTAGGGAATCTTGGTGTAGTTCTCTCCAAACTGCTTTCTGCTTTTTGGTAGGTGAAGTATTTTCTTTTTGGGGTTTTCATGGAGATCTTTCAGGTGGTGTTGGTCCATCAAACCACATTAGTCTGGACGGATTCCACAGGTTCTCATCCTCTGTGGAAACAAAAGAAAAACCTCTTTTCTAAAGCAATATATTCTTAGACCCAAAATTTAAAGACAAGATACCTTTAAAGTATATATGTTGGTTACTTAGCTCTTCTACAGTCAAAAAAAAAAGTCAAAGAAAACACAATAATATACATAATCCAAACTCTTTGTATAGATACCATCTTTATGTGGCTTATTTTCTACAAGTTTAATATTTATTTTATTATCTTTACTCCTTTAATCTATGACTGTACTCTCTTTAAAGACTTTATTTTGTTTCTTTTAAAAACCATTTATTTCTTTTTATAACTCTCTATACTCTTCTTCTCTCTGCCAAGCCTATGTACACTTACCCAACACTGTGACTTGTTTAGAGTTCTTTTATATCTGAATCTGTCCTATTGTATATCTGTAATTCTTTTCTGTCCAGGAGTGTTTCTTAAAATGCTAAGTGCTTCTAAGGCTGCTTTGCCTTTTGGCTCCACCTAGTCCATCATGATGGGGCGGAGGTCTGTTTAGTGGGAGCCATGCTCACAGCCCCATTTTCAGGTACACAGTGGGTCTATGTTGCCATTAAGCAAGTTGTAGCAGCCTAATCACAAACCACATTTAAATGCTCAACTTCCTGAAAGATCCAGAGTTCGTGCAGGAAGCACAGCTCAGGAAGCCGCCCTTTAGGAACTGTGTGGTTTTTTGCTTTTACTGCTGAGTCAGGAAACCTTCTCTTAAAAGAATTGTGCCTCTGTTTGCTTCTAGCCTACCTGAGAAAATGCTTCTAGATAGAATTCCTTTTTAAGCCCTCTCAGGTTTTGTGTGGATTTAGCTAGCACATATTGGAGCACCAATTTGTTGCATGAGGCTGCTAGTTAGTTCCTGGTGCTCAGCCCTGAAATAATCACACAGAAACCATATTATTTGCAATACTGTTTGGCCAATAGCTTAAGTGTCTAACTCTAACTCATATCTTAAATTAACCCATCTCCATTATTTTATATTTTACCATGAGGCTTGTGGCCTACCAACTATGTGCTGGCTGCTTGCATCTTTCTCCTCTGGCGGATCCATGGCACCTCTAAACTCTGTGTTCTTTCTCCTAACATTCAGTTTACTTTTCCCCACCTACCTATATTCTTCCCTGCACAGGTCTAAGACAGTTTCTTCATTAACCAATGGTATTCACAGCATATAGAGGGGAATTCCACATCAGTGGGGGATGGGGGAAAGAGAATGAGGCCCAACATGCCAACTCTATATTTTTCTCATTAGAATTAGTCCTTCCTTCTCTCCCTTCCTTTCTTCTTTCCTCCCTCCCTCCATCCCTCCTTCCCTCCTTTCTTCCTTCTACAGTTTCACTATGTCACCCTAGATGACCTGAATTCACTATGTAGACCAGGCTAACCTTGAACTCATAAAGATCTAGCCTCTTTGCCTGGGGTTAACAGCGTGTACCACCATGCCCTTCATTTTTATAAGGCTGGCCTCCTGAATGTTGAGATCATGGCTATGGTCCCACCACACATTGTCATTAATGTCTTTGGCTTTTCTGAATATCCAGTTGCTTCCTACCAACTTGTTATATGCAACTCTGCCTTAATCACACGTGGCCTCTAGACGTGACAAGAGGATGTGACCTGGGAAGACCAAGGGGGAGGCTCCATCTATGCAGCTTCAGGGAATCCCTCATCCCTGACGGGCAAGATCTTCCCCAGTGTGGCCTCTATAGGAGGAGAACTGACACCCCTGTGAGTGACCCTTCACCCATGCTCTGTAAAGCCTGTGAACTCTTTGGTTCCCCAGAGCGAACTTTGGCAGAATCCTGTCTCGGTTTGTCACTGGGACCTTGGGAGAAAGGGCAGATCTTGTTTACATCTTTCCAAGAAGGAATTTTAGTTACATATATTATATTGGCATTTCCATTTTAAACGGGGGATAAACTTGACTTTTGGCACCTTGGCATGAATGGATCATGGCAGTGGCACCGGACTCTGTCTGAAGTTGTTCTTTTGAACTTACAGAGATACAGAAAACTGACTTTGCTTAAAAATGTCCTTAATGAGCTGTGTTTATTTTACTCAGTTTTGAACCTTAAGGACATGTTCCTTTAACAGTCTATGTATATCAAAGTGGGAAGTATTCATAAACAAAGATTGGAAAATGGTGTTTGAAAAATATTGCATAACAAAATGGGCACCACTAGAAGATATGCACCCCAACATCTTTTCCTGTGTAACTAATTTTCCCAAACAGTGACTTAAAACAGCAAATAATTTTATCTGACAGTTTCTGTGTGTCAGGGCTTTGGAAATACTTAGGTGGTTCTAACTTTTGCCTACATGGCTGTTGACACATGGTATTAACTATAGGGGCCTCAACTCAGGCTTTGGGAAAGACCTAGTTTTACCCAAATTGTGTGATCAAAGAGAGAGGAAGAAAGATAGAACCCTTGATGTCATTATGATCAAACTCTATAATTTCTACTACATTCTCTTCATTAGAAACAAGTCACCTTGTTCTACATATATGGCTTAGTACATCTACCTCTTAGAGTCAAGCAAGACATCAGCCCCTGCGATCTGTCTCCTCATCTGTCAGACCCTCATCTAAACCTCTCATCAAGAGCTGAGTAGCCAGTTCAGCAATTCTGCCATCAGCCACACTCTGAATCTAAACTCATTTAGGGAATCATACAAGAATCTAAATCCTAGCTTTCAGAGCTAAGGACCCATTGAGCTAAATCTCCAACCTCTTAAATCCCAGCTTAAACTATGAGTCATGACCCCATATATCTTGTAATTAAATTGTGGGTCATCTGGCAACAGCTGAAGGTTTCTGAAGGCATAACAACGAAAGGTCCATGCAAAATCAAATGTGTAAGGAACACCACATATTTCTGGCAGGCTTACCTGTGTGGCTTTGGGCAACCACTCCAGCTTTGGTTTTGAACACACAATATTTGCACTTTGCCATAGTGTGTTATGCTATTTTGTGCTGTGCATTTATGCAAACTGACATTCCAAGCCTTGACTGTGATGAGACCAGAATAAGCCCTCCCAGCCCTGGAAAGGAGTGGGTATGTTCCAGCCCTGTGGTATCAGATGTGCAGACAAGATTTGACGCTTTGTGTAAAAACAAATGGGTACATCTGTCTTGCTAGTATGCAGACTTGCTTTTTGCCTTTAATAAATGGTAAGACTATACGAAAAGCAAATAATTGTTTTAAACAGTTTATGATGACAGTAAATGTTTGATCATATAACTGCTTCATAAACCTATATGCTTGGGGTTGGGTAAAAATCAGTCACAAGGGGAAAGTTTAAGAAGTCTGTGTGATTAAATGAAATAAAGGGGTCTGGGGGAGATGGCTTAGCAGTTAAGAGCTCTTGCAGAGGACCCAGGTTTGATTCTCAGGACCTGTGTGACAACAGAAAATTATAACTCCAGTCACAGGGGATCTAAACGTCCTCTTCTGGCCTCTGTGAGCACCAGGCATGTGTGTGGTGCAGACATACCTGCAGGCAAAGCATCAACTAATAAAATAAAAAAACTAAAGATAATATAAAGGAAACATTGATACAGAAAACTAGCCAGGCATGGTGGTATACACCTTTGATCCTATAACTTGGGATGCAGAGCAGGTGGATCTTGGTGAGTTTCAGACCAACCTGGTCTATAGAGTGAGTTTCATACCAGCCTGGTCTACAGGCCAGCTGTAGCTGCATAGTAAGACCATGTCAAAAAAAAAAAAAAAAAAAAAAAAAAAAAAAAAAGACAACCTTCCCTGAAGATTCTTGCTCTCTGGGTGTTCTCTAACTCCCAACACAGAGCCAAGCACCGTGGCCCACACCTGTAATCCTAGCTGGAGGGAATTCCCTGGTTAACAATGAGTGGTATTTGCCAACATGATCGAAACATCCGTGGCAGACTAGCCTGGGACTTTTTTCCACTAAGAAGAGCCAAGTGCCCTCTCGCCCGCGCACTCCCCACTCGGAAAGACTCTTGCTCTCTGAGTTTGTTTTCATCACCAGTGATTTCCCTTAGTTTCCTGGAAAACACTGGGTTTTACCCTGCTCTGAGGTCCCAACGAATCCCTGGTGTTTTGATTTGTTGTTCATAAGCTTGTACTTGTGAGACCCCAAAGGAAATGGCTTGCGTCTCATTTATCAGTTTCTCGTCAATACTATCCAGGTCACAGTGTGTGACCAAAGGCAAACAAAAATCTGGGAGCGAAGGAAATCATACCACAAGTCTAATCCATGGGGTATTCCTCCCAAACAGGCCAGAAGACCAGTCATTCATCTCTCCTGCACAGCACTGGGGATCTTATAGTTTGGATTTGAAATGTACCCCAGAGGCTCATGTGTTGAGGGCTGGGTCTCAGAGCTATTGACACTTTTAGGAGGCGGGGGTCTAACTGGAAGAAGCTGGTTATCAGGGGCATGCCCTTAAGCGTGTGTTAGGATTCTGGCCACTTCTCTTTCTCCTTCTGCTTCCCGACTACCATGAGGGAGTAGCTCTACTCTACGTGTGTTCGAAATGTGATGGGATGCTTCCAGACAGGCCCAGAAACACTGGAGTCCAGTGGCCACAGACTGGACCCTCTGAGATCAAGAGCAAATGCCACTCGTTCCTCCTCTAAATGATTTCCTTGGGTATTTGTCATAGCAACCTAAAGCTAACTAATACATAATAATAAACCTTTTTCTTAGCTATTCCGAGTAGTTATCTATTCTATTCCTATTTATCTGAATTAAATGATTTTTTTCTCCATTTTTATTTACAACGAGCCCCTTACTCTCACCAGAAAACTATCTCTAAGCCAAAATCCAGCCTGGTTTCTCTCTGAGTCTGATGTTTGTTTGTTTGTTTGTTGAGACAGGGTTTCTCTGTGTGGCCCCGCTGTCCCAGAACTCACTCTGTAGACCAGGCTGGCCTTGAACTCAGAGATCTGGCTGCCTCTGACTCCAAAGTGCTGGGATTAAAGGCGCGCACCACTGCCTTGCTCACTCTGAGTCTTTTAGAAAGAGCAGGTTTCCTGCTCACACCTCTGGACTATACTGTTCCTTGACATGATCTCTAGGTGTTTAACCCATCTCAGACTTGGATTTACTCACTTTGTCCACTGACTACTCTCTAAGAGCTTGGAAATAGGCTACCACAGCCTAGCAGGGGAGCCCAGTTCCCCAGTGTGAGGTTAGGGATTTCAGTGTGAGGGTCTTATGAATTTATGGGTATCAGGCAGTGAACTTTGAGTAAATGTTGAGTTGGGAAATCTATGGCTATGAACTGGATTCGTAGAGGTTCAAACAGTGAGGAACTCAGCAATTCAAGAAGTTCATTCAGCTGGGTGGTGGTGGAACACACCTTTAATCCTAGTACTCAGGAGGCAGATAGAAGCGGATCTCTGAGTTCGAGGCCAGCCTGGTCTACAAGAGAGAGCTAGTTCCAGGACAGGCTTCAAAGCTACAGAGAAACCCTGTCTCGCAAAACCAAAAAACAAAAGCCAAAACAAACAAACAAACAAACAAAAAGAAGCTCACAGGACTCTCACAGGCAAGTGCAGACAGTCAAGGGTAACATGCTGTCATGAACCTAAAATATGGACCCTTACAGACCAGGAAAAGGATGAAGGAATGGGTGACAGCTCGTTATACTCAGCTTTGGCAGTCCATAGAAGCTGGTCAAAGCCATCAGATCTGAGGTTCAACCCTGCCTTCTCAGGTGGAATACAGTTTGGGACTATGCTAACTTTTCAACAAGCTTCCGGTGTGCTGATGAGTTTTAAGCTCCATAAAGGCGTGCATTCCCAATTGCTTCCGTTTTCCCAGTGCTATCACCTGGAGCAGTAGTATTCAGCAAGTTATTTGGTAAATGGATCAGCAAATGTATGCGTCCCGGTGTACATATGGGTAGATGACGTACAAATAAATCCCTCCATCATGCTATGTGCACCCCTAATTTCCACAGGGATTTATTTATCTTCGTGATGGTCTCTTTGTTTAGCCACCTGCCCCTTGGTAGCTCTGAAAGCACTTTGTCATTTGCTTCTCTTGCCCAGCTTCTTATTAACTAAACCATTGCGCCATTCGCTCTTATAACCTTAAATTAATCCAAGTTCATTCTTAACTGTTTCCCTGCTGTCCATGTGCCATGAAATTTGCCTTTGACTGATTTCCCCAGTTTCCTGTGCATTTGTGGTTCCTGCTAGAAAGGAGGCATTTGAGTTTTCTAGAAAGTTTCTCTGGCTTCCCTGGGTCTCATCTGATCGATGTCCATCCAAACACTCCTATCTGAGGTTATAGATACTAAGGAGAAAGAGTAACTTCCCCAGGTCCAGTTCTTGGAGAAAAGAAGAATGTGGGCATAGCCAGAGTCCCCGAAGATGTCCTACAGCAGCGGAAGATAGATTGGTGACGACATTCCTCCAGCTCAGTAAAAGATGTCCGGGCTGACTTTCTTTTCCAGAAATTCCAATAATGTCCTTTCTCTAAATGAGTTTTAGAACAGGTGAGAGGGAAAGACTTTAAATCAATAGCCTTAGCTTCATAGAGTCCAAGAGTTTATTTATCATCGATTCATCGGCATCTGGAGTGGTGCTTGTCTGACGCACTGGTGCTCAATAAATGCTTGGGAGAGAAAGAAGAAAGGATTCAAGGATGGATGTGAAAAGAAAGAATGCTAACATTGTTTAGGAAAACATGCTGATGGCCATCTTGTCTCAAAACCAGTCAGGTGTGTTATCACTAATTCCCAAAGTAATTAATTCTAATAACACTTTGCAAAACGATAAAAATAATAGCAGACTGACAGCAGCAACACATACTCTTCAGTGCGCATGTATAAACAGAGGCGATCATACGTCAAGACGCAGTCAGAAGTTCCCAACTTTAAGAGCCGTCTGTTCCATTTCTATGCCAATTCTCAAAAGGAAATCAGATAACCCAGATTTGGTTTCGGGTCAGCAGACAGGTATTTTGGGGATAAGTGGGAACTGACGGTGGAGGTGATGGCGTTGACTGCAACCGTTCCATTCGGCATTCAGGAAAGGTCAGCTAATCAGAAGTGGTGTGCTGAGGAAATCTGCTGAGCTTCCTGCTCTGGAGAGAGATTAACCACACAGTAATTTGGCAAATGCTCTGGGTATTCAATCATGTGTTAAGGAAATATAACCCAGTGCGGGGAGGGGGGGGGGGAGGGGGGAGATAAAGGAAATTTGCTGTGTTTTTTACCTTTTAGTATCAGGTCTTTCATATATTTGCAATCAAACAAATAGACAATTCAGGTCCGGCAAGTCAACTTTGAATAGAGTGGACATGGGATACAGAAAGAAGTGATGAAAATTTACCGTGCTGGGTGGTGGTGGCGCACGCCTTTAATCCCAGCACTCGGGAGGCAGAGGCAGGCGGATCTCTGTGAGTTCGAGGCCAGCCTGGTCTACAGAGAAATCCTGTCTCGATAAAAAGAAAAATTAAAAAAAAAAGAAAAAGAAAAGATCACAGTTACAATTAAAATCTCAAGGCTAAGATTGCTTCCTCAGAAGCCCAGATAGTAATATGTACTAAAGTTACGTTAGGAAATTTCACTGTAATTTCAAACTACCTCATGGGCAGGGGCAATCAAGATATGGCAAAGTCTAAAAGCATCTCTGTAGAAAATACAGGGGGGAAAAAAACCAACAGTTCCCCTTTGATATCAGTTCCCCACCGATTACAGTGATGAAGCAGGCGTGTGCCGGGGTGAACTGAAGAGTTTGCCAAGGGAATTCAGACTCCTGATCAACACACTGTACAAAGCAAAAACCAAAAAGCACATGACTGTTGATGACGTGGGTAGTGGATGGCTCAGGGCCAGCGGAAGGGATACGTGTGCCACCTTAGATGGCATGGATTATTCCAGAAGTTGAAGGGCAACTAAGGGTCTAGTGTTTAGTCTCGTTCACACATGAATTTCACACTTTGGCCAGCTTTCCCCCTGCCCTCTCTCTCTCTCTCTCTCTCTCTCTCTCTCTCTCTCTCTCTCTCTCTCTCTTTCTCTCTCGTTTAGTATTCTTTCTCCTTAAAGCAACAATCTTTGAACTAAGCTACATTTAAGAGGAAATGGTGGTTGACACTACCAGAAATCATCTCTAGTAAAAAAAAAAAATAGTTATTTATTTATTTATTTATTTATTTTGCAAAGCACTTCGATAACAAGTAAGTGAAGACTGTTTCCACATAAATTCTATGAAGCTGGGACGTCCTGGGAGAGCAGCCAGACTCCTTCGAGCTCATGGGAAACGTAAGTTGTGTGCGCAGGTTACAGTCTGCTCTTTGTAGTTTTAAGAGGCAAGTTAATGTTTACATGGAGCTGGACTTCAAAGTCCAGCCAATAAGGAGAAGAGAGTGAGGGAGGAAAACAGTTTAGCTGTGAAGAGGCAGGGGATTGTGGGAAAGGGGGTGGGGGAGACACAGCCACCGAAGGAAACTGAAGTTAGGGGGACAGGCTCTTATCTTATCAGGGTGCAATGACTTTTTTATTAAATTATAAAATTTTATTACAAAACAATACAAGTACTGTGTTTCATGATTCCCACGACAGTTGCTCTTGTTGGAGTTCCGGTTTTTCAAATGAGTAATCCTCTTGCCCACTGTCTTAGTGTGGAACTCTGCCTGGCTCCTGTCTGTAGCCTTGTGATGTTTGGGCGCACTGAGTCACAAGGACAAAGTGTTACAAGGATGTTGGGTTGGCGGGAAGGAATGTACTTTGGGGAATAGGTATGACTTTGTGTCGGATAATGAAAAGATCTCTCCACCATTACTTCTCAAATACTTCCTCCGATACTTTCCTCTTGGGGGAGGTGAAGGCCACTTCCTCCTGTGTGGTTAAGCCAGCCACACACATGTCACTAGCACGAGATAGACAGGCATGAGTTTCTACCAAGAGGGATCCTAGACATCTGTCTAGGCCTGCTTCAAGAGGAACTCCATACCAGTAGTGAAGTCAACTGACCTGCATGTTAGGATCTTGCCATACAGTGCTTTAGAGGTGTGCACACTGAGCTACATTTAAATATTAAAAACATAATTTTATTCTGGCAGTAGTGGCACATGCCTTTAATCCCAGCACTTGGGAGGCAGAGGCAGGCGGATCTCTCTGAGTTCAAGGCCAGTTTGTTCCACAGAGTGAGTTACAGGACAGGCTTGAAAGCTACACAGAGAATCTCTGTCTCAAAAAAATAAATACATAAAATAAACTACTACTATTACTAATAATAATTTTACGTTTCTGAGTGCTTTGCCTGCGTGCATATCTGTGCACCACGTGTATGTCTGATGCCTACAGAGGCCAGAAGAGGGGTTGGATCCCTTGGAATTGAAGTTGCAGATCATTGTGAGTTGCCATGGGGGTCCTGGGGAGCAAAGGAAAGGGGTCTTGACCCACAGGTTGAGAGCCAGTGGTCTATGCCATCAAAAACAAGGGGAACAGAGAAATTAAACAAGGCCAGAGGAGCCTGAAGAAGAGTGACCACTGCGTATCCATCACCACTACCATGCTTTTGTAGAATTGAAAACTGAGGCTGACTTAAAATTAAGGACACAGAATGGAGTTCAGGCTTAAGTCTAGAAATAATGTATTGGCATTGGCTTGTAAACCAAATTTCTCACCTAATAAAAGGAATTAAGGGAATTTATATGGTAGGGAAAACTATACATTGGTTATATGGGAATTCTCCACACTATCATCTCATTAATTCATTCATTCATTCATTCGTTCATTCATATATCCACGCATTCATACGCCCCAGTCCAAACAGGACACCTTCTCCCCCAGGTGACTTCCTCAGCTCCCTTCTTGACTTCTCTGTACAGATCCATCGTCGAAAGCTGTATCTTCATGCCCTTGCATGTAACAGCTGCTCTGTCACCTGCAGAACCTGCCCTATCTATAAACACACCCACCTGATGAAAGACATCTCCTCTGGGATACCCCACATGGAAATCAAGTCTGGAAGGGTGCAGGCCCAACCCTACTGCCACCCTTGTTGAACTCATCATCTTTTCTGGGGAGCTTTGGGGATTCAACCTAGGTCTTCATGTATGATCAGCATAGACACTCTGCTCCAGCCCACCCAATAGTTTTAAAAATCTCTGTTCTACAAAAAAGTCTCTATGTAGTGATGGGGCGATGGGCTGTGTTCCTGCCCGGCTCCCGGCCGCCTGACTAGCTTATGCCCCGAAATAATAACACACAAACTGCATTCATTTAAACACTGCCTTGCCCATTAGTTCCAGCCTCTTATTCACATCTTGATTAACCCATATCTAATAATCTGTATAGCACCACGAAGTGGTGCCTTACCGGGGAAGATTCTAGCGGATGTCCATCTTGGGCCGGAGCTTCATCGCGTCTGGCTCAGAGAGGAGAGGTATGGCATCTCTCTCACTTAGGAGAGGCGTGGCATCTGACTGAGCCATCTACCTCACTTCCTTCTTCCTGTTCTGTCTACTCCACCCACCTAAGGGCTGGCCAATCAAATGGGCCAGGCAGTTTCTTTATTAACCAATGAAATCAACTCAAACAGAAGACCCTCCCACATCATCTCTACTTTAATGAAAGATGACATCACCCCATCTACTTAACCAGGGACTCACCTTGGACTCTGCACTCATCTCAAAATCATCTTATAAAATCGCTACCAAAGAACGCAGGTTCTGTATCTCAGCGTCTCCTGGATCTGGACCTTCCCTCCAAACTCTGCACCTTAGTTGCTGGGGATCACATTTGTCCCACAGAGCTGGCCTTAGTCCCATAACTGAGCTCCTACCCCCAGTCCCATGAGTACTCCTGAACCCTGCACGTACAGGAATGTCTCTAAAACAAGGTCCCCTGTAGTGACACCTTTCAGACTCCCAATCATCCCAAAATGAATCTAGGACGCTTAGCCCAACACACTAAATCTGTTGCTCTTGCCACCTCCTCATCCAGCCCTGTTCCCCAGCTCGCCTCAGCCCTCCCGTTTCCTTGTTTCTTCCATGGCCACTCCTGCTCAGTCTTCCATATTCAACCCAACTTCTTTTTTTTTTTAAAGTTAAAAACAAATTTATTATTCAAATTCAAAGGGGTGGAAAATTTGAGGTTGCAAATCTTTCTTCATCAATTGGGCACTATTCAAAAAAATCAATAACTAGTAGCAGGTTAAGTATCACAATTTCAGAATCAAACTAGTTGAGCAATGTCTAATGCATATGAAGAGCCAATAGGCAAATGTGACAGGTCTCAGGGATCATTTGTAATTTACTGGAATGGGATGACATCCTGCTGTCCATAGCTTAATTCTCCCTGGCCTCGGAGCGGAGGCAAACTCAAAGTCAATGCAACCCCAACTTCTTCAGAGGCCTTGCAGCCTGATGTGGGCATCCTTCAAACCTTCTCCTTAGTGTCTCTGTGGGTGCCCCTTACAACCCTGCCACCATGCCTAACTCTGATATGTATTGCATCCAATAGCTGAATACTAAATACTAAATACTGCAGCAGTGAACATGGGTGGGCACCCCACCTTCTTAGGATATTGCTCTTCACACACTGGTCTGATTTTTGAATCTTCTTTCTTGGAAGGCAAGACCAGCTTTTATTAGGATCTCAACACACTGCTCAGCACATGGTACTCAAAAGTATAGCTAGACACACAAAGGTCTTGATTTTTGTCTTCATCTTCAAGCCAGGGATTGAAAAAAAATACCTCCAGGAAAAGTAACCAACAATTATCCCATCCCCCCTTTAAATCTAATAGTGTAGATCTTTCCTTCCCTCCCTCCCTCCCTCCCTCCCTCCCTCCCTCCCTCCCTCCCTCTCTCTCTCTCTCTCTCTCTCTCTCTCTCTCTCTCTCTCTCTCTCTCTCTCTCTCTCTCTCTCTCTCTCTCTCTGTGTGTGTGTGTGTGTGTGTGTTAGGGATTAAACATCAGGCTCTAACTCAAGCTGCCTATAAGTCCAGCTCTAGGCACATCTGATACCCCTGACCTCCACAGTCGTCCGTATTCATATGCATACCCAAATACACACACACACACACACACACACACAATTTAAGAGGGTCTAAAGCATGCTGAGCACTTGGTCTCTCACTGAGGGACATTCCCAGCCCTCCAAGCAGCACACACTTAGCGACACTGATATATTGTGACGGTCTGCACAGCTTCAGGGGTTGAACTACAGACACAAGGCACAGGGATGCTGGGATTGGGGACGCTGTGCTTGCTCTGATGCAGGGCACCAACTGCAGCCCCGACTCTGAGCTCATTTATTTTATACACCTGAGTCAAAGAGGCAGGTTTATTATATGCACCTGAATTGAGGAGGCAGGTTTATGGTTTATGGTGGAACAGGAGGGAGGCAGGCTTACCTCATCTCAGTAGGGGTCTCCGGAGGAATCTCAGACTGCAGTCATCCAAGAAGAGAAAGCTCCATTCATCGTTTCTGCTCACACTGCCAATATTCAGACCAGAGGAGGCTTTCCCAGCCCTCGGAGCTTGGCCTGTTCCCATGGGTCTGAAGCACTGAGATCCTTGGCATGGCCATGCTCATGTCAGCTATACCCATTCTCTCAGGACTTCCTCTGTCCCCCACCACACATGGCTGCATATCCTCCACTGGGGATCTCTACTCGCCTCTGCGGGGAAGACTATGTTCATAACCAGCATGTCACCCGTGCCAGCTGCTCCTGCTCAAAGTATCCAGCTACACACCAAGCACAGACCGTTAACTATTTCTAGAGCAGAAGACAAAAGCTCTAGGTGTTCCTGCCGTGTAAAGGGACACTGAGGGGCCAGCGGCTGGAGTGGACGTGGAGGGCAGAAGTAGATTTGCAGCTAGTTTGCTTCCTATTGCTGAGAAAACACCACAATCAAATGTGACTTGGGGAGGAACGGGTTTATTCCAGTTCACAGCTTCTAGTCCTTTGTTATCCTTTGTTAGGAGAAGCGAAGGCCCAGACCGTGGAAGAACGCTGCTACCTAGCTTGCTCTTGCTCTCATAGCCCTCTCCACCTGCCTTTTTATACAACCCAGGGCCACCTACACAGCGGTGGATAGGCACTCCCACATACATCATTAATCAAGACTACACCCCACAGCTGTGTCTACAGGCCAACGCGATGGAGGCACTTTCACAACTGGGTGCCTTCTTCCCAGATGTCTCTAGCTTGTAGCAAGATGACAAAAAAACCTAAGCAACACATATGTGAAGCAGCTAATTGCCCTCTTTATTTGAGAAAAATGGATCTCATCCTGTTAAGCAGGAGCCCAGTGGGAGGACAGCCATGACAGAACAAGGGGCAGGGAGATACATATGTTCAGGTACATCATATACATGTATGGAGATGTCAATGTGAAACCCATTATTTAGTACAATAATCAAGGCTAATTGAAAATAGAATGGTACAGTATTTGTATAGATCTGACTAACAACCTCCCAGACACTTTAAATTGAAATCGCCCACTGGGACCTTTAGTTAATAACACGGAAATAACTCTTAAATGTATTGCTAAGGAAATAGCAACAAGGAAAAGTTCTGTTCTTGTCCATTACAGAAGTCATGCTTTTTAATATCTTTGAGAATTTTTTGACTGAATCCAAGAATGCAGCCCACGTGTGGACAAGAAAGGCAGATTGTACCTAAGCCCCTGATGCTTTTCTTTTCTTTGTGTTTTTGTTTTTTGTTTTTGGAGTTTTTGTTTTGTTTTGTTTTTTGTTTTCTTTTTAGTTAGAAAGACTAGCTGGACTCGACAAACATCTGAGAGACTGCAGTATGTTTGTATATCATGGAAAAGAGGTTATGCCAGCCCAGGTCTGCTTGAAAGAATTCCTTCCTCCAGAGCCCAGGGCTGAGTGTACCAGTGGCCTGGGGAGGGGATGTGGCCTTCCCATTAGGGCTGAGTCACTGGCTGCCAGTGCAGCTGACAGGCACTCCTGACTACTAGGCCTTGGAATGCCTTGGCCTCAGCCTGGAGCCTCCAGATGAGACTTCTGGGAATTTGGAGATGGAGTATGGGAAGTTAGTACAGCCTTCCTGGTAGGGTAGACCCCCTCTCTTGCCAGGATGCCAGCACCTGGGTGTTCCTGCCCTCTCTCTGCCCTTTTTCTGACGCATCCTATAGTTCTTTGAAATTGCCCAACCTTTGGAACCCGAGAACCTGAGAGAAGGAGGACACGTTCCACCTCATTATCCACCCCCACCCCACCCTGCCCACCAACCAACATGCTTTCTCATGCCCCCAGATTCTTGTAAAAATCAAGAGAAGGAAGTGGGGGTACCTTCAGCTGTGAACAGTCTCTCTTGGGGACAGCATCTCTTTGAATTTTTGCTCATAATTATCCATACCTTAACTTGATTAATTGCCTATAACATCAAACCTAAGGTCCTGTTTACTTTTACACTGGTATGTATGTCCAGGCAATAGTGACAGAGATACTCATGTGTTGGCAGCTGAGTCCTGGGCGACCAACAAAGACCATCATTGTTTCCCATAATGAGAATCCATTTCCCTCTGGGCAGTCACGGAACAAAGTCAGGGAGAGCAGGCTAGCCCAAATGTTTTTTATGACAGAATTCCTAAGGAAAGAAACAACTCAAAAGAAAGTTTTGAGTTTGTTATGGTGTCCGACAAGACAACGACATCTATTATTATCTTCCAAGGCTGGCTGTCATCCCAAACAGGTTCCAGCTCAGCATCCAAGCACATACCTACTACAGGCAATTGCAAATGTAAGCATGTATGTGTTGATAGTTTGGGATCAGCTAGAGGGTAATAGAGTGAAAGACCAGGGCTCTTTGGCCGTAAGAGAGTCATGGGATGCTGGCACGGTGTCAATATTACAGTTGTTTCTCTTATGAGTGTGGGTATCCAGAGAAAGTTACAAGAAACCCTGGTCTGGTCATCTGCTTGGCGATCATGTGGCCTTGCCCAGAGAGGATTCTTGTGGGAAGGCCTGAATCAGAGGCCTGGAGTCTTCGGTGTGTGCGTTCAGATGAGTCACCATGCTTCTTGACATCTGACGAATAACAGAAGATGATGCAGCTTACTGTCAGCAGGCTGGTAGCCTGTGAGCCTTTGGGAAGAAGGTGAGCATCAGAGAAGTCACCCATGTCCCCTGGCTGACCCTACACAGACTCGGACAGCCCAGAAGCTTAGAGTCTCATTATTGCTTCTTGGTTTTGTTTTCTTTTCTTTCTTCCCCCTCTTCCTCCTGGCAGAAAATCCTCCCTGTTGGTTAAATTGTTGATTATCTCTTGAAAAGCATCGAAACCCTTGTCATTTAAATTCTTACTTCCTCCCACATTGTTGACTCTATCACTCCTCAGATTTCATCTTCTCCTTTTGTGTAAGCTTGCAAATTCCTCCTCTTGTCCCGGCTCCCCTGCACCTGCCCCAGCCACTCTAGCCCACAGTCACTTCTCTGCCTCTCAGTCCTGTGCCCTCCTTGCTGGGCATGGGCTCTGGTTGATGTTGGTATGTGCCTTATCCAGCGTCATGCCCTGTGCAGCTTGGGTCCTGGAACCCTACCTAGAGGCCTTAAGGGAATAAAAAAGGATAGATACATGGACAGTAAAGTTGGGATTAGGTGGGGTTCTCAAAGAGCAGTGACCCATAACCTTGGCGGAGAGGAGGTTGCTACAGTTGCTAGTCTTTGCACACACTGAACCTGGACATACAAGGAGAGCTTTGCCACCCATCTTGAGCCTGGCCTCTATAAGGAACTGGGTTTGCCAAATGTCCCATGAGTTCAAAGCCTTGGAGTTCTAGATATGACCGTGCCCATGTCAACATACACATTCACTCAGGACTTCACTCTCCTAGGGCCGCCTCTGCTCTCTACAATCTGGCTTACCTACCCTTTACACTGGGCTTGTACTTTCCTCTTTGCTACAGTTGCAGAGCTTGGGCGGGCTATACTATATATCAAGTGCTGTGTGATGTTTGCCTCAGTAAGGATGAAGGATTTGCTGCCACAAGCACTAGCCCAAATACCCATCCCCAAGGCCCAAACATCTGGAGGAGCCCTGGGCAGCAGCGGGGGGTGTGGAAAGGGAAGTCAGAGAAGTTGGCTCTGGTCTGTATTAAGGTTTCAAAAACGTTAATTTAATAGTAATAAAAAGATGCTTACTGAGAACTTAGCAACCACTACTGCTATCTCTGTGGCAAATGAGATGGCAAAGGAAAGCCATAGCTCAGGCTGTCAGTTGTGCTTTCTGGAGCACAGAGAAATCATCAGAATAGGAACAATTTGGACGAGCGTGGGTGTTCTACACAACACCAGCAAAAAGCAACCAGCTGTGGTCAGAAAGTGCTAAAGTACCATCGAATTTCTGAGCATTCTCAAAAGACCACAAGCGATTAAAGGTCGGAGGGAGTTCTACACAGTAAGAAACTTGCCTCTGTTTCCCAGGCCTCCACAGGTCTCTGCGGATGCCAATGGCAGGATACAGCCAGGTGCCCAGTAGAGTCTTAATTTGGATACAAAAGACAGAATTGCGTGCCATCTGGCTCCTAAAGGGAGCTGGGCTTAGGACTGAGGAACAGGAAAATGAGGCTTATGACATTGAGTCAGGTGTGACAGGCACAGAAACTCTGACTGGGATGTCGCTCATAGGCGTGGCTATTCAGAACCACTTTCTCGTTTGCCTGTTTCTGCTTGGCATCTACCACTGTGAGCTTCGAGTTACATACACACAAACTTAAATCTCTCAGTAAGCCCATCACAGCCATTTTCCTCAGCCCTAGAACAGACCATAATTTTTTTTTTCTTGAAAACCAAGCAACATTTTCTGGTTTGCATTCAAAGCCATGACTACCATATAAATGTGGCTATCACATACTGCACGAGAGGGCTAGGAAGTGTGCTGCTCCAGGCTATGCTTCCTTAGACAGAAAGCCCCTTGGGTCTACAGCGCTGAAGAGGCTCCCCATAAAACTGAGAGACATACCAGCTTGCTCTCAGGAAACTCCTCAACGAGAATATGGAGGTGTGCCTCGACTTTAAGTCCCTTCCTCTCCTCCACCCTCCTTCCCTCCTGCTAAGGATGTGTATTAAATTGATCTAAGAGTCACATAAGAGAACAGTACTTCTGTCTGTCTCCATCTTCAAAGGTACTTCTATATCTTTTCTTAGAAGCTTTAGAAGTGCAAAGGAAAAAAATCCTTACTTAGAGCATCAAAGACTAAGATGCATATATAACCCTAGTTGACTTTCATGCAATTTCATACTATTGCTGCTGTAGGCATCTAAGTGTGTGCTGTGTAAATCCCCTGTAATAGGACATTTAGTATGTTCCGGTGTGAGGGACTAAATGCCAGTTGCTTCCAAAACCCAAGGAGTTTTCATGACAATTCACACTACTCCTGGCATATCTAAATATCCCCCCACCAAAGGTTGTGATGTGCCAGTTGAGAAGACCGACTTGTGGGAAGTGATTTCATTTTATCTCAAATACAGTATGATCGAGTATCATCTTACTCAGGCAATACTGAAAAAATAATTTAGGAGCTGGAGCAATGGTTGAGTAGTTAAGAGCTCTCACATCTGTTCCAGAGACACTCAGGATCAGTTCCCGACACCCACAGCAGGGACCTTACGCCTTACCACCTGGAACTCTGACCCCCTTTTCTAAACTTTGTCTGCACCAGGTATGCATGCGACGCACATACATACCTGCAGGCACCCACACATATGCATAAAATAAAAATAAATACTCTTGGAAATTAATAATTTCAATTAGTAATCGATACAGCTCCTTTGTAAAATATTTTTAAATTAAAATGTGTATGTATATGAGTGTTCTGGCAGCATGTGTGTGTGTGTTCCTGATACCCAGTGGGGGCAGAGGAGGGCCTGGAACTGGAGCTACCCGTGGTTGTGAGTCACTCTGTGGGTCCTGGGAACTGAACCTGGGTCCTTTGCAAGAGCAGCAAGTGCTCTCACTGCTGAGCCATCTCTGCAGCCCCAGGGCATCCACTCTGTAATCCAGTATCATAGATAAAGCCTAAGTGTCTGTGGCTATACCTATTCAAGTTCAATCACTGCTGCACCTTAATCCACTGCCTACTCCTGTTGGAGTAGTAAGGTCTTCTTGATGTGTAGGTAGCTCTATGTTTCTTTGCACATTGGCGTTTTTAACTCCAAAATGAGTCTTGGTTATTTTTTCACATCTAAACGCAGAGAAATGCCTTGTTCTCTGTAACTGCTGAGCAGTGCTTTACCACGTCAGCGCGTCTCCTAGCAGAGAGCCGGAAATGAAATTATTACCCCAAATAAGGCACTGCCTCTGGTCTGGTCCTAGGACTAGATTAGACAAAAGCTGAGGTCATCTTGAGTCATTCCCTCTGTCGTGTGACTGTTCCTGAGCAGATGTGAACAAACATCTGTGCACATCAGATAGGAGATTGACGACAGACCAGAGAGAGACCCTCCATCCACACCCAGCCTGCTGAACCAGTGAGTTTGTTTGGGGCTGGTAATTGTCAATCTGCTTCCTGCTTCTTTAACAAAAACAGCTGAGACAGAGTTGTCCAGCCAGCTTTCTGTTACTATAATAAATATCTGAGATAATTTATAAAGAGGAAAGGCTGCTTTGGGCTCACAGTTTTGGAGGTCTTACTCTACTGACTGGCCTTGTTGCTGTGGGGTCTGCGTCACAGTAACCATTGTGACAAAGAGTGCTTAGGAGAACAAAACTCCTCATCTCTTAGCCAGAATACAAGAGACTAGAGTCCCACCCACCTTCAAGAAGCACCCTTAGTGACCTAAAAACAACCCACTAGGCATCGTCTTTTGAAGGTTTAACCATACCTCAATGGCATTCCACTGGGGACCAAACCTCTAATTCAGGGATCTTGGGGGAAATCTAAGATCCAAACTTAATGGTGGAGAACGTATAAGAAAAATATGGTTTTTTTTTCCTCATGGCCAGAGGCTGCAAAGTCTGAGAGCCTGGTGCCAGTATCATCGGGATCCATGACACTGTATCAAAATATAGCAGGAGAAGAAGTATGCTGGCAGGGGACACAGAGAGCCAGTTTTACAATAAGACCACTGCTGTGATCGCAACACTAGTTTGTCCCTGACTAATCATCTTCTAAAGGTCCCAGTCCTGTCACAGTGGTGATTAATTTCAACGTAGTTTGAAACTGAAAGTTTAAACCACAGCAATGATTCCCCTCTTTTTGTCTCCAATTAAATATGAAGGCAATTGTTTTCTTTTGTGTATAATTCTAGATCTGTGATTTGCGCACCTAATATCAAGCAGTCATTGTTGTAATTGATTTTAAAATGACAGGAAGAAGTCATGCCATGCAATAAGGCTCACATAGGAGATTTATTTGAAGAGGAAAGAGAAGGGGCAGAGATGGGGGCAGAGACTGGTCCCTGGGGACAAGAGTGGCAGAGGAGAGAGGGGGGAAGGAGGGAGGAAGGGAGAGAGAGAAAGAGAAAAAGGCCCACCTTTCATAAAGGGAATGTAGCCACTGTGCATAGAAGGTGCTCTCAGTGGCTGCAGCTGAGGACGTATCCTGTCAGGATCCCAAGGACAGGCCAGTACAGATGACTGAATACTACATTTCTCCCTTTTGTTTATTATAAAGAAGGTGAGGAGCTAGAAAGGGGTAGCAGGTGAGGTGGGGATAAGGACATCGTATTCTCAGGATGTCGTGTTCTTAAGTCTGTTTCTTGCTGACCTGGAATCTTTGGAGAAACTTAGAAAGCCGGGGTGCTTTCCAAGTCCAGGGACAGCTGGCTATTTTACTTCACTGTTGAGGCTCCGTGGGGCCATCTGGTGCCTCTTGGACCTGGCATGGTACTGTTTGAGATAGATTCAAGCTGACTGCCTGGATGGATGTTAAAGCACCTGATCCTTTCCCATCACCACAGCATCACCTGGACACCCTTGTTCTAGCCAATTTACCCGGAATCACAGGTGGTTGGTTATTGAAGGCGGTCATTGCAGAGTAGTCCATCATCATCATCATCATCATCATCATCATCATCATTACCATCATCACCATCACAATCTACGCCCTAGCCATGCTTAAGCATGCATGGACAGCCCTATGGTGGTTCTCCAGTTGTTCCTATCCTGGGCAGTTCTAGATGCTTGTGTTACTGTCATACCCAAGGTCCCACAGTCTTCCTTTATGCTGTCTATCCAGCATTTTTTGGTCCTTCCTCTTCACCTTATCCCATGCACTCTTCCAAGCAGTGCTCTATCTTCAGGTATCTGCCGTCATTCATTCTCATAACATGGCCGAAGTATCTCAAGCGCTGTTGTCGTGTCCTGTGGTTTACTTCCTTCTGTAGCTGGAGATATTTCTTAATGCCATCACTGTGCAGCCTGTCTCTTCATATGATGCCAAGAATCCTCCTGAGACATGCCATCTCAAACACAAGCAGCCGCTGTTTCGAGGAGTGTTTCATTGTCCAGGTTCCGGAGTTGTAAAGAAGGCAGCTCAAGACAAGCGTCACATACACTTGTAATTTTGTTGTTCTCATTGTCTCTTGCTGACCAAACCTTTCCTAGGGCCTGGAATGCAGCCATGGCTATCCCTATCTGCCCCTTGGTGTCTGAAATAGTTCTCTCCTTTGAACTGAGGTTTCCTTACAAAGAGACAACCTGCATGGTAGAAGGGGAGAGCTGGAACCTGTGAGTTGTCCACGGATACACACACACACACACACACACACACACACACACCATAACACATGTCACCATTACCCTTCTCCCTACCTACCCACATACATACCCATGAACACACTTACACAAAGTAAATAAAATTTTAATGTGGTTAACAAACATGTGAAAAATGATCAAATTATTAATCACCAGGGAAATGCCAATCAAAATCACAAGGGCATATCATATGCCTCTAGGATGGCTGCAATAAAAAGAACAGACAGTAACACACATTGACGATGACGGAGAGATATGAAGTTTATCCACTACCGGTGGGATTTTCAAACAGCCCAGATGATTGGGAAAAGGGAGTAGCAGTTCTTCAGAATGTTACCATGACCCAGCTATTCCTCTCCTAATTATACACAAAGAGAAAATAAAAAACATGCCCACATAAGAGCTTGTGTGTAAGTACAAATGACCGCAGGCCCATGGTGTTACAAGCACTATTTAAAACCTCCCCTACCAAGTCCAGTCTTCTCTCTGTTGGGTTCCACTGTTCTGAGCAGTGTGGAGATTTCTTAGCAGGAAAGCTATGCCTCTGGCAAGAACTCCTGTGTCTTCCTTGCCACACTGTGCCCAGGGCTTACTGAGGCTTCCCGACACTGCTGTGAGCTGAAATCACAGGGCCTACAAAATGTATGACTATCCAGGTCGTTCCAGAGACTTATTTAGCTGGTCCGAGCAGCCTGTTATTCAGAGATTTTTCTCTATCTCTATCCCGTGGAGCCTAGCAACATTGGAACAAGGGCTAATCATTTGCCTTGAGGGATGTATCCCCTCTAATTTATTACATACTCTCCTTTTCTCCCCCCGCCCAAAGTTGTTACCATTATTTAGGATGAGTGGTTTCTTTTGTTCTTTCAAGTTGTAGCCTCCTTGCAGCAAAAGGCAAGGATGCAAGAGCCAGCACAACCTACAGCTTCAGGATTCCATTTTCTCATTCTTTAAAGTCTTCTTGATCAAAGGGAAGGTTGCAATGAGACCCTTGGACTCAGAGAAGTCAGAAGTGAGTCAGTACCCACAGGGGCATGGCTACAACCGGGCTCTCTGCATGCTGGACCATCAAAGTTTGTAGACAGCGCAGGCTGACAACGCTGCCTCTCAGCCTTTCTGGTTTCCTTTGTAGCTCAATGCTGTCAGCTAAAGAAGGGCAGACTCCAGCATTCTCCATGTGCCTTATAGGTTTCAGAGTCTAAGAAGACACTATGACTAATGCTTTATCCTGCCACCTGCCGGGTGGGAAGGGTGAGGGAAAATAGCCAGCGCAGCATTTCTCCCTCAGCTTCTATAGAGAGTCTTTTGTCGCTTGTGAAACCCAGGATTCAAAATGTTACTCCAACATCTTCTTGTGAAAGTTACCCCAAAAACGTCATTAAGTTTAGATGGCATTGGTAAAGGTCACATGGACGAAGCTGTGTGTGTGTGGGTTGTGTGGTGTTTATGGGAATGGTAGCTGTGCCCCTGGGACCAGACACTCCTAGTGTCATGATTAGAAATAAAACCAGAAGATGGAAATGATTTTTGTTTTGAAGAGATAGTCAATAAACTTCTCAGCTTATACATTTTAAAATATCATGACACTGACACCCAACTTATAAATTTTAAAATATCATGTCATTGGCAGCTATATTAGCAATAGCTTATGGCTCATTTGACTGAATGCAGAGAGCTGCAGAAGCACAGACATACACACATGTATTTATATTATGCATAGTATCTTACTATATATTTAATCTAAGGTGTGTCCATAATGCATGCAATACAGTGCACAGGTCATGACCTATTTGCTTTTAGATCTGTCCTTCACACTTCTCTTAATGGCTCTGCATTGCAGGTGCCAACCCCTGCAAACAGGTTTCCCGGGCTCACAAATCAGGGATGCTCTAGTTGGAATCAGCCAATGAGAACCACTGGAGGATGGGAGAGAGGACAAAAACAGGTGTTTTTTGCTGAGCCTGCGGGCCTTGAATGTAC
Organism: Arvicola amphibius; assembly: GCF_903992535.2. Lineage (NCBI taxonomy): Eukaryota > Metazoa > Chordata > Mammalia > Rodentia > Cricetidae > Arvicola > Arvicola amphibius. Next base: position 163,198,610 of record NC_052049.1, on the reverse strand, counting down.
CCCTGATTATAACTATGGGATGGCTCCAGACAGGAAAATCTACCCTGTCTCCAACTGCTGTCAGTGACTCCAGTGGTCCCCTCTCACAGTTCCTGTCACACAGACTGGGAGTGACTCCCTGCTGCCACCCCTCTGAGCTGCTCTGATTCTGTCATCTGTGTCATAGATGACTTTGAATCCCATCTTGACTACATGCATACCGGTCTCTGCTGTGTTGAATAAGTGATGAGTGCATGTATGACCGGGAAGACTCTCAGTCTGTGAAAGCGCAGCTGTTTTTAACACAGCGTTCTGCAGAAAGACACATGCAGCGTCAGGAAAGGGTGAAGCTGGCTGACGACCATGCCAATCTGGCAGCACGAGATTGGGTTCAAGTCACAGGCCATCCTGCCCTCTTCCCCAGCACTCCAGAGAGCTAAACTACGTGCGTTCTTCTGACACACCCCGTCCAAATCCCCATCCCATTGTTCAGAACGCTCGGCTTTATCTGATGGACATCCCGGGACTGTTTACTGCCCCCTTTACTGCTCATGGGCTCCATTGTGTACCAGGCTGCGCAACTTTCTAACTCTTGGGTTCTAAGAAAATCAGGTGCCAGCTTCCAGCTGGGGAGATGGGCCTAGTGCCTCTGCTTACCTGTGACTCTTTGATGAACGCTAAGCACATCTAATACTAAAAATTGTCCAGAATGATTTATTTCTTATCCTATAACATGGTTTTCCTTTAACATGGACAACTATTATCAATTGAGATCTAGTTCATTCAGGGTGGTATGGCCATAGACATGTACAGCTATTACCATATCCCTTAATTAGGGATGTGGTTGCCAATTTACTATTATTTCTGGTTAACTGGTTGAAAGATAGTTCATCTTTGGAAGTTATAGTCAACTGCCAGTAAAATTGTAAAATGCCTAAATGTTCATGAATTCCACTATCTTTTATTCAGCATGTCCATACTGTAAACATAATAATAATAGTGAATTAGAAGCCAGTGACTGACTCTTATTCAGAATGGAATGACCACTCTATTTTAAAGGTAGAACGCACATCCATTCTGGAACTAGTATGTGTACTTACTGACTTCCTGCAATGGCACAGAGGAACGATAGGGTAGTGGTTACAGTAAAAGGCATGCTCATATGGACTTCGGAGCTTGGCAGTGGTTATATCTTATTCATAAATGGTTTCCATCAGTGCTTGGAAGATCGTTCCTGAACCCTTGCCTGGAATCCTTTCTACTGCTAATTGCAAATTCAGAAAGACTGTATCTAGCGGGGGTTGGGAGTTGCATTTGTAGACAGTCTCGAAAGGGCTCTCAGCTAAAGCACATTGCCTGGAGCAGGACGACCTTACCTCATTTTCTGGAAGGGTCCAGCACCTACAACTTCAAGGAAAGCATGTAAAAGAGCTAGAACTTCAGACATGGGACCCCAGAACTGTACCCACCCAGAAAGTAAATAAGTATTCGATGAAAGATAGCAGATTAAACATGTTTGATTTCTCCTAACCAAGACGATGATAAAATAACAAAAAGGCACTTGAAAATGACAGAAATCCAGCAAAGATAAGGGGACTCGTGGCAGAGGAATGATTTCAAAGAATTTGGAGGTGAGTGGTGGACAGAGGAGCATTGGTAGAAGGTGGGCAATGGATGCCAAACCTGCGTTGTATGAGTGTGGGCTGGAGGCTATAACCCAGAGGAGCCATTTCACAATAAACTGTGGGAGCCCAGGCGATCTGCAAGCATCCGCTGAGTGAGCCATGGAGCTGGATCTGTGGTGATTAATAACACTCAACAGAGGAGCAAATGGCCTCCTGACAGTCACCTGGCAGCTAGACAGGACTCACTGTACTGCCGCGTACCCAGCCTGATTGGCAAGGAAGAGCCTCATACACCTTGCTCTCCTCTCAAAGATAAGACTCCGTGTGCTGGCATTTGGAGCTCCCTATAAAATATCTGGGTCTTTACCTAGCTACTGAAGTAAAAGTAAATGCAGCAGACGGTTACATTCTGTTGTAACAAGCGCATTATGCGTTAGTACATGTACTGAAGTCTAGAGTAGCCAGCGATCAGACTCTAGGAGTCCCAACGAATCAGGGCTGTCCACTAACCCTGGAAATCAGTGGGAAAGTAATAATGGAAAAGCAAGGAAGCATTGATCAGATGCAGCAATCTTGGGAAGACAGAGATGAAGCACTGAGCCCTCTGGGATCCGACGGGAGCTGTAGGCTTAGTTAGGTAGAGGAGACATTGTGTGGCACACGCATCATTGAACAGCCCCCGTCAGTCTGTGGTCCACCCTGGTCTTCATTCTACAGGGCGACTCTGGAGAGGGCCTTATCACTGGAGAGGGCAAGCCAGTTCCCAGGAGATGGTTGCTCCTCGGTTCCCAACATAGCAACATATTGCTTCCACTCGTCCTGTCATGGGCTGATCCGCAAGGCTTCACATTCCCGGGATCCAAGGTGTCTTCAGGTTCAGGACAGACTGGAGACTTTCAGGCACCTAGGGCCTGGAACAGGCTGCTGCAAAGGCAGATAGTGAAATATCTTAGTTTTAGCTTTGTGTCTTTATCCTGAAGAGAGTTAAATAAATTAGGGCTGAACATCCTTGTGTTTTTAGACACTCCTTGAATAACTGGCATGCTTGCGTGCAGAGCAGATCAGGACTCTGACATTTGACCCAAAGGAAAGGAGACAGACACAAAATGAAAGAGAAAGGCCAGGCTTTATGCCCCTTTAGCTACCTTATAGGCTCAAGAGAGGAGGCAGTGAACTTTCAGCAAAGGCCCGACCTATTGTTGTTAAAGTTAAGGCAGGACCTGTTGCTGTTAGTCTGCTTCACACAGCAAGTGAGAGACAGTGATAAGTCACCACACAGGAAAGCTGTCAAACATCATGCCCCACCCAAGTACGAAAGAAAATGGAGATGAATTAGAATCACGTGGAATTAGAATCACATAGAATTCAATGCCTGCAATAAAAGCAACAGAAGGAACTGGAGTAATGGTTCTCAACTTGTGGGTTGCGACCCCTGTTGGGCTGAACAATCCTTTCAGGGGTCACCTAAGACCATTGGAAAAACAGATAATTACATTATGATTCATAACAATATCAAAATAGAGTTATGAAGTGGCAATAAAAATAATTTTATGGTTGGGGGTCACGACACCATGAGGAGCTGTATTAAAGAGTCTCAGCATTAAGAAGGTTAAGAACCAAATGTGCTGGAGTGACAACTCAGTGGTTAAGAACATTGGTTGTTCTTCTAGAGCACCCAGGTTCAATTCTCAGCACTCACATGGTGGCTCACAGCCATCTAGACCTCCAGGTCTAGGAGATCTGAGGTCCTCTTCAGACCTGTGTCGGCACTGTGCACGTGTGGTGCACTTAAAAACACAGGCAAAACATTCAAAGACAAAATAAAACCACGCTTTTTTTTAAGCGACAGAAATGACTATGTATTTGAATAAGGGCAACAACATAAAAAATGGGTAAAAATAAATATATAACCACAAACACAAAGATGAACCAAAGGAAAAGTACAAACAGGAAAGAGAAGAAACTTCCAGTTAGCATCTTCAGACACACTTAGGAAGGCACTGTATCCTAAAGAACAGGGTGGAATAAAGAAAGAAGTTGACAACTGGAGACTCCTCTGGTGAAGAGCACACATGTGGGACAGGGGAGATGGCTCTGTGGATAAAGCGCTTCCTGCACAAGTGTGAGAGCCTGAGTTTGCATCCCCAGCAGCCTTGCGAAGTAGAGCATGGCCTCCCATACCTTCTACACCAGAGCTGGTCCAGGGGTGGGAAGGGAGCTGCAGACAGATGGGTCCCTGGGGCTTGCTGGCACCAGCATGAACAAAAACCGGGCAAGCTTCAGGTTCTGTGTGCGACACTGTCTCAAGGGAACAAGCTGGGAAGACAGAGCAGGATGTCTGCTCTCCTCCTCTGGTCTTTACATGGCACACACACATGCACACGGACACATACACACATGCAAAGCAGTTTTTGTGACCATGAAAACGCAGAGTGTAGTGTGTGGAACCAGTCTCATAGGCCTTTCTTGCACAGCTCTTTGGACTCTTCCTTCCCTGCAGTCTGCATTTGCCATTCTGAGAAGCTTCACCATGACCGTAGCCCTCAAGTTTATGGAATGAGACATTGAACCAAGTCCTCCGTGCGTCCGGGACCTTCCCCTGCTCAATTTGGGTAAGTGCTCTTGGGACTCAGTATCTTCTCCAGATCTGACTGCTTCCAGGAGCCTACAATTTGCTCTTTCCAGTTTTACTTCTATTATTTGCTGATCTAAGTCCTCAGAAAACTTCAGGAAAAAAAAGAAAAAAATAGGTACATTTTCTTTGACCTCAATCAATTATGTTTAATTGATATCTTGGTTAAGAGTGTTGTGGTGGTTTGAATGAGAACAACTCCCATAGGCTCATATATTTGGATTGTAGGTCCCCAGATGGTGGGACTGTTTGGGAAGGATTAGGAGGTGTGGCCTTGTGGCAGAAGTATGTTATTGGGGATAGGCTTTGAGGTTTTAAAAGCTTACTTGCTCTTTCTGCCCCATCCCCGCTTGTGGATAAGGTGACGGCTCTGAGCTATTGCCCCAGCACAGGTCTGCCCGCCTACTACTGTGCTCACCACCATGATGGTCACGGATTCACCCTCTGAACTCTTAAGTCCCAAACTAAATGCTTTCTTTTTTAAGTTTGCTGGTCAAAGTGGCTTTGTCACAGCAATAGTGAAGTAACTACAGTGTATTTTTAAGCTGAAGCCAACTATTTGTTTGAAGTATCAGGAAGATTGCTCTGGTGCCTTCCAGCCTCCAGTGTGCTGAGGATGTGTCAGCCACATCCAAACACTTGCTCTGGTGACAAGAACTGGTCTGCCCTCTACTCCAGTGCCAGTAAAGTGAATACAGCTACCACATGCATGCCATCTAAGCACACTACTTACAGGTCTGGGGGTATCACCCAGAAAAAAATCTCTGATTACTTCTGGAGAAAGACAGGAAACAATTGGTTTTATTTATTTTTCTTTCTTTTTTTTGGTTTTTTTTTGGGGGGGAGTTTTTTTTCTTCAAGACAGAGTTTCTCTGTGTAACAGCCCTAGCTGTCCTGGAACTAGCTCTTGTAGATCAGGCTGGCCTCAAACTCACAGAGATCCACCTGCCTCTGCCTCCCGAATGCTGGGACACACCCAGACCATAGCGTCTTGAAAAATAGCATTGTACGGGCCATAGTGAGGGCATCCCATAACGCAACACACAGCAAAGCTTCCTTCAGCTAGGCAAGAGCTCCTCCCCCAATCTCTTTGTTTACCAAGGATGTTTAGACCCAGATCTCTCTTCCTGCCCTCATCACTCTCTGTCCCTAGTTGCCTTTTTTCTCTCCTCCCTCTCCCTTTATCTTTACATCCTAGTTAAGCCTTCAACCTCCAACCCAACTCTCATGCTCTCTCTTTTCAGGGGACTCTGAACCCTTTGCCATGAGGTTGACCTCCACCAGTTCCCATTTACATCTCTGTCACAGACAAACCAGAGGGCCTTCCTCCAACCACTCTGAAAAGTAGAGAAAGAAATGGAGTTCTAGAAACACCTTCCTGGACTGTCATTTTTGCTAACCAAAATGCGAAAGTGGGCACTGAAGGAAGTCTGCCAACAAATCACCTACCGAAACAACCAGCATCTTCCAGAGAGAAGAGGTGGTGGGGAGAAGAAGCCGAAGAAAAGAAAACAAACACGATGGAGCTGCTGCTGTCTGTGCACATCGCGCTCACATCTGGAGCTGCTGCTGCTGCTGTTTGTGCACATCACGCTCACATCTGGAGCGGCTGATGCTGTTTGTGCACATCACGCTCACATCTGGAGCTGCTGCTGCTGTTGTTTGTGCACATCACGCTCACATCTGGAGCTGCTGCTGCTGTCTGTGCACATCACGCTCACATCTGGAGCTGCTGCTGTCTGTGCACATCATGCTCACATCTGGAGCTGCTGCTGTTTGTGCACATCACGCTCACATCTGGAGCTGCTGCTGCTGTTTGTGCACATCACACTCACATCTGTTTTTACTGTTGGATTACAGAGGCCATGGCACACATTGTTGAAGTCAGAACTTAGCCCTAAGCAGCCACCATTCTATTATCTTCTCTATAAATGTCCCTGTTCTGTACATCATGTATGGTGTGGCATATCACAAAAGGCTCAAGCTAAAATTCTCCAAACCAGCTCTGCAGAGAGAGTGGTACAAATGGTGGGATGGGCTGGGAGGCCCATGAGAACCATGAGGAGGACAGTCAGTGGCTGTGAGGTGACACGTGCTCAGTGATGATGAATCTCTTGGCTGCAAATAAGAACACTGGGCCACAATGGCTTAAATAACAGAGACAGCCTGTCTCTCTGACAAGAAGTCTGGAGATAGGCTAGCTAACACTGACCCTGTCTCACCGATGTTAACAGGGACCCAAGTCTTAACCTTTCTCTCCATTGACTTAGTGCACTGACTTTTGTGCCTAGATCTCCCCCATCTTTGCTGCAAGATGCTGTTGCTCGCCAAGGCATCACCTCTTAATATAACTGATTAGAGAAGCATGCAGCTGAAGAGAAGGATGTTTTCCCTGTGTAACCTACCTACCTATTGTGTGCTACTGTTCTCTGGACCACAATGCACTTCCCTGCCTCAGCTGAAGGACAGGATTAGGCGGTGCATGCATCTCTGCCATTGGCAGTTGCTATGAAGTTGTGAGCTCTTCCAGCAAGAAAGAAAGGAGGCTGGGCACAAAATACCATTTGTTGCATAGGACTAAATCTCTTTAGCCCGGGAAAGGCACCCTTTCCTGAAGACGGGCATTATGAGTGGAGTCAAATGTCACAGTGAAGACAAGAGAACAAAGGCCAAGAAAAGCATGATAGTGTGTGTTTTATAGTGTCACCAGTAACCTTCCACTGCCACAGTAACCGAGGAGAAGATGCCATGCGTTCACAGATGAGGAGACAGGGAATGGATGACAGAAGCATGGGAACCCTTAGAACCAAGCCCGGGAGAGCAGTTTGGCACCAGGACCAATGAGGGATGCTTTGCAGGAAGTAAACTTACTCAGACACATGCATGTGGGTTCTGGTCTCACTAGCATCAGTCATCAGCATAAAGTGTAAATAAGTGAAACAAAATAAACACAATGAATAAAAATTCATTTCCAAATTAACATGAAAGGCCAAAGGGATGAAACCTAGAATTTACAATGTGAAATGACTACACACAAACTTGGTATGTGGGTCGTTTGAAAGTACTACACTTACAGTCAAAAGACTAATGACAGAGTGCACAGAGCGAATGTTTGCAATCAGTATCTTATGTACGTATGGGTGTTTTGCCAGTGTGTACATCTGTGCACCCTCCCCCGTTTCCTAGTGACCAGGGAGGTTTGAGGAAGGTGTTGGATCCTCCAGAACTGGAGTTACAGGTTGAGTGCTGCCATGTGGTTGCTGGGACTTGAACCAGAGTCTTTTGGAAAAGGAGGCAGCGCTCTTAACCACTGAGCCATCTCCCAGTCCCTTGCAATCGATATCTTACATGCAACCAAACCTGCTTGGTGTTAAAACGAACCTACAAACTGATAAAAGACAAACAAGCCCATGAAAGAATAGTCAAAGGATAAGGAGCAAACGTTCACAAAGAAGACATTCAAATGACCTCTAAACTTACAACAACAAAAAATAAAGCTGTTCAAGCTCACCTGACCTAACACATGGTTAGTGCTTCCGGTTCAAGCTCTCCTGTGACATGAACTCATAGCGAGGGCTTCACCATCCAGGCACTTTTCTCCCGTGTCCCTGAAATCAGAGCAGCTCTCCTGGGCGGGGCTTCAATGATCTCCACTAGGCAGGTGTGAGAAGCGCTGAAACTCTCAGCCATGAGAAACGTAACCAGGCAACAGATCCAACTTCAGAGAGTTTGGCTTCAGAGTCTGTGGTCTAAAGTACTAGACATATGACTAGTCAGATAATATCCAATAACATCTAAGAAAAGACTTTGACTCAGATATTGCCATGTGGAATAAAATATGACTTATTTCAGCTTTGGGGGAAATCATCTATTAAAATTTAAAATATATAAAATAAAAACTATCAGCTATCAGCCTCACTTGATAGTGTATTAATAAAAACTTTGGACAATGTATTCAACAGAAATTAAAATATGAAAGGATATTCACTGAAGATTGTTTTAATAGGAAAAGAATTTTTTTGCTCATCAGTTGTAACTTTTAATGACATGTGATCTGCCATACCAAGCATTATTAAATATCAGTCTTGTTCATTAATATACACATATGTTTTTCTCTCCTGGAACTTGCTCTTGTAAACCAGGCTGGCCTCAAACCTACAGAGACTGGCCTGACTCTGTCTCCCAAGCGCTGGGATTAAAGGCGTGCACCACCACCACCTGACCCATTAAAATATTTTTATGAACCAAGGAGGTGGCTTAGTGGTTAAGAACATTGGCCACTTTTCTACAGAATCTAGGTTCAATTCTCAGCACCCACACTGTGGCTCACACATATCTCAGCAGGATCTTCTGACCTCAACAAGCACCAGGCATGTGTGGTACATGGACATACATGCAAACAAAAATACCCATATACATAAAAGAAATAAAAACAAATTAAATTCTTTATTTCAGTTTTTATATAAATTTGCCACAAATTTTATCCCTCCAGTCAATAGCAAGACAATATTAGATTTTTTCTTAAAAACTGAGTCGCTTTTTTCTGTTCTTTTCTTTATGAAGTTTTTTTTTTTTCAAGATAAGTTTCTCTCAGTAGCCCATGCTACCCCGAAACTCATTATGTAGCCAGACTGGCCTTGTAATTGTAGCAATTCTCCTGCCTCCCAAGTGGATGAGCCACCAGTCACTCAGCTGTTATCATAAAATAATAAAAGTAACAACAAAATAATGTTATTCATTTCTAGTTAGAACTAGCTACCGTAAGTTAAAATCCTGAGCCAAGCTTTCCACATAGTAAGGAAATCCCAGGCATGGACTTCAACTCCATGTCTCTAATGCCTGTTGTGGATTATCTTAACTCCACAGGGCTGAGCAGCCCAGTGATGTGGAGACATGGAAAGACCTTGTCTTCTATCTGAAGGGATATTCCACTCGGTAACATTTAAGTATTGTAAGCAGCTAAAGACTCCCGTGCATGCGCATCGACATTGTTTCGGTCTGTGCACAGGGACAGGGTGGACATCTTACAGCGTGTGCACAGGGAAAGGGTGGACATCTTAAAGCGTGTGCACAGAGAAAGGGTGGACATCTTACAGCATGTGCACAGAGAAAGGGTGGACATCTTACAGCGTGTGCACAGGGAAAGGGTGGACATCTTTCTTACAGCATGTGCACAGGGAAAGGGTGGACATCTCACAGTGTGTGCACAGGGAAAGGGTGGACATCTTAGCCAAAGGAAGTTGCTATTTTGGTCAAAGTAGTCTTCAGGTGGCATTTTAATATAGTTCAATGTAACAAACTCTCAAGGAGGCTAACATGGATTATGAAAAGGGATGAGAAAATAGTTCTTTTATTATTTTGTTTTTATTTGACAGTATGTATTACTGTATTACTTATGGATTTTTAATAATTCTAATGCAAGTTTGTAAGAGCTTTTTGTTGTTTGTTTTGGTTTGGTTTTGGGTTTTTAAGACAGATTTTCTCTGTGTAGTACTGGCTATCCTGGAACTCCCTCTGTAGACCAGGCTGGCATCAAACTCAGAGATCGGCCTGCCTCTGCCTCCTTTGTACTTGGATTAAAAGTGTGCACCATCACTGCCCCACTATTTGTAAGAGTTAATAAAAAGAAATTGCATGCTCAGTCTGAGCCTTCACAAGCTAGGAAGAAACCACAAGTCTCAGGCAGGGCACATCATCTCCTGCCCAGGGTTCCCTCACACCAGCATCACTGACCTGATGGGTCTCCAAATGTTGTCAAACAATTCATGGGGAATAAAATCACCTCCGCTTGAGAACCTCAGGTTCTCATCAGGGAAGAGAAACCCAGAGCCCTGAGCTCTCTGCCTTGTTAGGTGCTGAAACTATAATCTGTTTATATAGGCTATTTTCACCAAAGCCACTAGAGGGGACACTCTGCTATACAAAGAACAAAAATAGAAAAAAAGCAGGCCAGGGACCTGGTCTTCCCTCTGAACTGACTGGTTCCTACTTCTGACAGCTCTGGCTTTAGAGAGTCCTTGATACTGGGAGTGATAACCCTTAACTTGAGGCGCGAAGCATTATCTGTCTTGTATTTTTCTAGTGTTTTCAGACATGGGGGGCGGGGAGAATAAAATGGCCTTGGCTTTTCAAAGCATTCTTCCTAAGGCAACCAGATGATTCATCCTTCTAAAAAAAAGAGTTTTCATGAGGGGAGCCCATGGACCATCTAGGCTGAGAGGAGAAACTCTAGTTCTCTTCTTGATCCTGCCAATTCCAGGCTGTATGAGGTCAGTCAAGATCCTCGGCCTCTCTGGTTTTATATATGTTATTTGTAAAACGTATGTTAGAGCTGAGGACACCGAGCCTAACACATTCCGTAACTTGTCTAAGGTCACTTGTGATCAAATAGGAATTTGAGTCTGATCTGTCTACTTCTTGGGGTAGCTGAGAGAATAAAGAAGAGGGGATGTCTTAGAGTCTCAGAAGATAGCAGAGTTCAGTATGAAGTTGTGTACACCTCGTGGGAATGAGGAATTGACTGAGAGGCGCCCTGGGAGGAGGGCTCCTGGTCCTTCACTCTTGCTGCCCTCCATCCCTCAAGTTCATTTTTCCACCCTTCTTGATGGACGTGGCAGATGTCCTCCATGCTTTTATGAGTTACTTAAATGTGTCAATAGGGAAAGGATCCACTCTAACACCCCCACCTCTCTCTCCTTTTCCTCCGTCCTTTCTTCCTTCCCTTGCATTCTGCCTTCCCCTTCCCCATCTCAGCATGGAAAAATCAAACCCAGGGCATTGATTATGTAGGGCCAATGGTCTACCACTGAGCTATACTCTAGCCCCTAAAACTATTGTTTTTTTTATTTAAAAATTTTTTATTCAATATATTTTGATCTTGTTCTTTCCCCTCCCCCAACTCTCCCAGAATCTCCCTACCCAGCTAATTCTATGTCCCCCTTCCTCTCTCAAACAAAACAAAGCAAAATGAAACAAAAAGTTAAAATAAAACACAGAATTCTTTTTGTATTGTCCATCCACTCCTGGACATGGAGGCCTGACCTGGACTGTGATCAATATACCTTCCCAGTGACACTCCATTAGAGAAAATTGACTGTCCCTTAGCCAGTGGGTATCATTTATAAATAGCTTCTTGGTTAAGGATAGCACTCTGTGTCCACTTCCCCTTCTCTGTGCTGGTACCCCATCTGGCTTGAACCTGTGCAGGGACTGTGCATGCTGCCATGCACAGTGAGCTCACGTGTGCATCTGTCCTGTGCGTCCTGCCCTGCACGGTGAGCTCACATGTGCATCTGTCCTGTGCATGCTGCCATGCTCGATGAGCTTACATGTGCATCTGTTCTGTGCATGCTGCCCTGCACAGTGAGCTCATGTGTGCATCTGTCCTGTGCGTGCTGCCATGTTTGGTGAGCTCACGTGTGCATCTGTCCTGTGTGTGCTGCCATGCTCGGTGAATTCATATGTGCATCTGTCCTGTGTGTGCTGCCATGCTCGGTGAATTCATATGTGCATCTGTCCTGTGTGTGCTGCCATGCTCGGTGAATTCATATGTGCATCTGTCCTGTTGGGTTCGGAAGACACCTTTTCCTCAGTGTCTTCCATCCCTCTGGCTCTTATCATCTTCTGCCTCCTCTTCCCTGAGCCTTGAAGGGATGGTTTGATGAAGACGTCCCACTTAGGACTGAGTGTGCCGAAGTCCCTCACTCTCTGCACAGTGTCTGGCTGTGGGTCTCTGTGCTAATCCCCATCTACTGCAAGAAGAAGCTTCTCTGATGTGGACTGAGCAAGGCACTGATCCATGGGTTCAGCAGTGTGTCCTTAGGAGTCATTTTAGTGCTACGTTCCTCTAGCAGCACAATAGTAGCAGGTTTTCCTCCAGGCCCCATAGCCTATCCAGCCTCAGTTTCCCCTGCCACTTCAGCAGTGTCAAGTATCGCCTGCATCTTATGGATTACATCAAGGGATTGCAATCCTTGCCTAGCCTTGTGTACAATTAAAAAAAAAACGGTTATTCCTCTAAAACCATCCTTTAAGCACTTAAAATTTTTAATATTTAAAAAATCTATTTTATGTGTATGAATGTTTTTTCTGAGTGTATGCACATGTACCACAAGCACGCCTGGTGCTATAGAGGTCAAGCGAGGTGTCCTATCCCCCTGGAACTGAAGTTAAACAATTGTGAGCCCCCATGAGGGTGGCTGGGAACTGAACCCTGGTCCTCTGTAAGAACAACCAAGTGCTCCTAACTGCTGAGCCATGTCTCCAGCCCCCATCTAGTAATCACTTTTAAACCCTGAATCATATATTCATAGCAACAATAAAAGTAACTAACACAGCTCAGCAATCTTTCTCCTTGGTATCATTCCAAGAGAAACAAAACTTAAGCATGCATACACACACACACACACACACACACACACACACGCACGCACGCACGCACGCACGCACCCACGCACGCACTACCAGCAACAACAACATTGTACACCAGTGTCCATGGCAATATTGTTCATGATAGTTTAAAAGTGAGTTGTGCCAGTGGTTAAGAGCACCAGCTGCTCTTCCAGAGGTTCTGAGTTCAAAGTCTCCCTGGGACACAGGATGAATTCAAGGCCAGCTTGAAATAGAAAAAAAGATATATTTTTTTTCAATTTCAATTGGTTCTTTATTTAGTCTGATTTTTCACAAACAGAAGGAATTTTTTTCATGCTGTGGATATAGCTCAGTGGTAGAACACTTGCCTGGCTTATGTGAGACTCTAGGTTCAATCTTCAGTATTGTACAAAAAAAAGCAAAGCAAACAAGTGGAACAGTTCAAACTTTCATCAACTGATTCAAAGATAATAAACAAAATGTCTTATATTCATGCAGTAGATTATTATCCAGACATAAAAGGAAATACTCTGCAACAGGGTTACACCTCGGAGACATTACATTAAGTGAAAGAAGTCAATCACAACAGGCCATGTACTGCGATATTCCGTGTGCAAAATGTCCCGAGGAGGAAACTCTTTAGAGCTGAAAGATACATTGATGGTTGCCTATGGCTGAAATATACAAAGTCTCTTTACAAGGGATATCTGAGAAAAATGCTGTAAAAGTAGACTATGAGTATGTAAATATACTAAATATATGTAAATACATGCAAATATACTAAGCCCATTGAATTGCATACTTTAAGTGGGTGGGCTTTCTGCTATGTAAATCAAATCTTAATCATGTTTTTAAAAAGACTAAAGGAAGTGAGAAAAATTGGAGGTGGCAAGTATAGAGAGGTCTGAGGAATTCCTTGAGCCCTTAAAGGTTTACCAGAAAATTAGCAGTGTACAGTTACATTATTGTAGCCAAGAAGGAGGTTTCCCAGACGAGGTGCAGGCAAGAAGAGCTCCCGGGGCCACTTCTCTGTATCTCCAAGTGGATGGTCTGTCCAATTCCCTAACTTTACCCCACCCATCCCTGTTAGCATCAACCACAGTGCCCGAAACACAAGGCTCTGCAGCTCGCTTAAGCTGTGAACCATTTCTGCTTATTATTTTCTCTCCCTTTTCTGTTTGCATGTTATGAGGCACAGTAGGAATGAACCTCTAGTCTTTTTATTAAAGAAATGAAGACCAGTGCCTGTGGCACAGGCTATGCACCAAGCCCCAGGGGAAACAGAGCAGGGAAGCATCCAGAGGCATTTCTGTAGAAGGGGCAGCAGTGGATAAATAAACTTTCTACCATAAAAGCCTGAAACTTGCAATGCCCTCCTCAGGCCAAGGCCAGGCTCTGGTGGACGCTGCCAGCAAAGATGACCTATCATTGCTGTTCCCCTTGAAGAAAAGCACACGGGTTTCTACTCGGAAATTCTCAGCTAGTTCCATCTGCATGGAGACCCAAACTCTGCCAAGTGTGATTTCTGAGTGTTGGCTGGCAGAGCCTTCATGAAAAGGTAATCACATAGTGTCTCTTGGTCATTGGAGACAGGATTAGTCATGGAGAGAGGTCTTCCTGATGTTAGCATCCAGGCACACCTTGGTCCTGCCCCTTGGGAACCTGGACCCCTCTGCATATGGCAAGCAGAACCCTCACTGTATGCAGGTGCAAAGGTCCCTTTAAGAGACAAGCTCTTTCCACTCCCAAGTGCGATCTCTCTCTCCCTCTCTCCCTCCCCCCCCTCTCTCTCTCTCTGTGTGTGTGTGTGTGTGTGTCTTCCCTCTCTTCCCCTATCCTCCTCTCTTCTCAATAAACTCACACTCAAACTATGTCTGCTTGGCGGCATATCCTGTCACCCAGCGCAGTTCTTCCCACCATGGGAAGGATTCCTCTCACACTGTATCAGAGCACCTGACCCACCAAAGATGGGTGGGGGAAATGCTGTGAGACCACATCATTGAGACCTAAGGGGCTGGAAATTTCTGGCTTCCTCTTGAAATGAGACATTTGAGAGTCATGGAAAAGTACAAGACAGAGTCACAAGCCACTGCGGAGAAGGTGCTGAGGAGCTCATCCTGATAGGGGCCCAACTCCTGAGCAGACTTTCTTCCTGCCACCCCTTTGCCTTGGTGCGGGCACAGCAGAGCACAGCCGGGGCTCTGGCTGGGTCCTGACCTGGTCACTATTCCCACCACTTGCTATTCCCGGGGACATGACAGAAGAACGGTATTGTGATTGTTTGGCACAGGCCCCTTCTCCTCCTCTGAAAGCACTGTTTCAGCTCCCCATCTGGGCCTCCCGGTTCTCCCGAGCACTAGTGTCCCCCTTAGTGTCGGGGGCCAACCCCAACATAAATTGTCTCTCTGGACCAGCATGGAGGCACGGGAATAATTGAGACAGTGTTCACACAGCAATATTGGCAGGGAGTCTCGGGGTTCTTTCAAATCCTGAAAGATCACCTGCGTTAATTCTCAAAACAGCTTTTATCCCCAAAGGTAAACTGAGGGGGGAGTTCATTAGCTTTCTGTTTCTGGGGCAGCAGGACTAAAGTCAGGTCTGCATCTCTGTCACTAGCTTGGATTAACACCTCTTCCAAGGCAGTCCCTGTAATTACAAAGCAGGGAGCAGAACATCAGCATACCTGACCTAGGCAGCAGCCAGTCCCTAACTGCTGTGACCATCTCAGGTGTGGAACTGTGGCTGAGAGCCTGGCCACCATACAGTACAGAAATACGTGGCCTGGATAACATTGCCCCACACCTTAGCTTTCCTACCGGCCAGACTCACTCCTCTAAGCCCATGGGTCCTCTCTTCTCTGCCCACCACACCAGAGCTTGGGCCACCAGGCTTCCCTGGCTCTGTCTTCTGGCTCCAGCTTCTCAGGATAGACCAGTTGCCTGTCACGCCTCAGCTGTGACACTGACCTGTCAAGAGGACGCGAGGCTTACCCCACCTAGACAGATCATACCCGATTGTTCCATCACGTTCTTGTAGGGTCAGGTTTCGAGGCCCATCTTTGTTCTTACCTTTCCTCTCCTGGAAAGAACATTAGTCAGTATTTCCTCATTCACCCCAGCCTCTCAACATGGAGGCTGAAAGAGAACCTGAGGTCTGAGGACTGCCCGGGCTCTGCCGCTGATTAGCTGTGGGGCGGCAAAGATGTCTTTGTTTCTCCGAGAACCCATTTCCTCCTCGATCTATTTCCTCATTCATCCACAGCTTTGTCACGGTAAGTGAAACAGTATCACAAAGAACTTACTGCGGAGACTGAAACAGTCACCATAAGTTTTCAATATACGCCCTCCACATTTACTTTAAGGTTTTCATCTATTCATTCAGCCAGCCAGCCATTTATTCATTCATTCATTCATTCATTCATTCATTCATTCATGGTGTACTTTGTGAGCTTCACGCCAGGTACTGCAACATGACTATGTCTTCCAAGAGGAAAGCCACTTAGACCCAGGAGGAACAGAGTGGAAATCTGAGGCCTGCCTCCACAGCGCAGCAGAAGCAAACACAGCCTGAGCAGTGGAGGCTGCCCCGGAGATGGTGACAGCGAGTCCATCCTTCCATGTCTGTAAATACCCTTAGAGCTCTGTGCTAAGGTGAGCATCACATGACAGGGGAAGTGAGAGGGTCCTGGGGGAAAACCTCTGTTCCTCCCTGCTTCTCAGTTACAGAGGGTGGCCATGCCGTGGCTGTACGGAGGGCGATGTCCTTCAGGGAGGCCTTGTTGAATCTGTCTGGGACTGTTCCGGAAGGAGGAAGGGCGGATGGGGTGGAGAGACAGCTGGAATGTTCTGGCCCGCTGTTGCGCACAGCCAGCCTGCGAGAGAGGAGGGCCTCTGGACATCAAAGGTTCCTTTTGTCCCTTTCCGAGTGGCAGAGCAGCGGGGCCACTGGCTATGACTCAGGCCTGGCCCTGACGTCACCCACGCCCTGCTGCTGGCCTCGGGGTTTGTAGCCAGGAACCTGACCAGGGAGTGGTTCTCATAGCTGCAGCAAATCTCAAAACCGGGAGGCCTCTGTTGTGCTCTCTTATTTCTCCTCAAGTCACCTTATTTCTTCTGCTTCTTCTACTTTTGTTTTAAGCCTTAAGGAGGGCTTTACTTGTAAATCAACTTTCCAAGTGTAAGCAGTCAGAATGAGTGACATCATGAGAAAATTATGTGGCGCAGATCTCAACCAGGACTTGAGGAATCCAGAGGAAGAATGCGGTGGGGCCTCCTGAGCCCAGGAAGTTGGCAGCGTGTGGGCTTCAGAGCCAGCACCTCTGAGTAAGTGAAGGCCCCTCAGCCCCTCAGCCCAACATGGTGGGCGCCATCTTGCTTCTAAGAGTCAGGCCTGGTAGGCCCTGGCCCAGAGGAGGGAGTGGGGACGGCCTTTGAGACACCTTCTAAACATAGCCTCAGAGGGGTCTGCTCTCTCTCTTCCCCAGGGGCCCAGCAAGAACGGATAAACAAAAGCTGCTCAGGGGAAACCCTGAGGAGCATGTTCTACTGGGTTGAGGATTCTCATTCGCTCTGCCCACCTGAGCTCTGTTTCAAGAAGGAAACCAAAATGTGTGTCTGGGCTCCTGGATAGTTTGCTTCCTGGATGTCTAGGGGGTGATCAGACAGAAGACAAGCCCCATTCTAGGCAAGCATATGCTTTGTCAGTCAAATAGTATTTTCACACTTAGTGGGGGAGAGGTGGGATGAGGGATGAATAATGGCAGTCCTGGTCAGAAAGGGGCCACAGCCAGCCTGCCTGCCTTGGGAGCACGTCCTGCATGTTCTGCGCTTTGGCTGGGGCTCCTTTGTTATCTCCTTGGTGTCCTGTTTACAGTTTCTCATTTCCATTTACGTTGCCATTAAGCAGAGACGAAACACAGTTCATCTGTTTCCATATCATCTGAAAACTCCCAGGCCTTTGCATAACCTGTCCTTTATGAGTTCTGGAAGTTTCTACTCAAGAAATTTCAGTTTCTATGGAAAAACATTTTTTCACGGGCCGTGAGAGCCACAGAGCAGACAGGCCTAGAGCTGTATCTCAGTTCTCCTGGCTTTCTCGAGTCACCTCCCGAGTGACGGTCTCTTTTCTGTGGATCTTCCTCAGCACATTAAGTCTGTTCTTCATGCTAATGTGGTTGCGTGTATCTTAGAAAATGACCTTCACTTTAAGGCAGTGCAGAAGTTGGTCGTTTAGCGAGAAACACAAATCCCTGGTGAGCCAACATCGTATGAGATGAATCATCACACTTTATGTTTTGAAGATCTTGTGTTTTACCTTTTAAATCTAATTTTACAGATGAGGCAGTCCTGAAGCGAGGCTATGCCAGTCTGCCGCTCCTCTGACTGAGAGATCTGAGCGCGGCATGAGAAATACTTTGGTGAGTGCCAATTGTCCCTGATGACTCCCTGCTTTTACGTCTCTAATTCTACTTTTTGGGGGTTTTAGGACAATAAAGAAAAGGGTACAGGGCATAGGTACTGTTGCACACAATGACAACCGCTGTGTCAAAGGGGATATGTGTCACAATAAGCTAATTGCTACCATAAATATAGATTGGCTTAAACAAAATAGGGTTTGTCTTTTGATCACGTCACATGCAGGTTGATTAGGATAACTCTCTTTCGAGCATCCGTTCAGATTCAAGGCTAGGGGTAGAGTTCAGTGGGTGTGCCCTAAGTGCCCAAGTCCCTTGGTTTGATGACCAACAAACACTAACAAAAACAAAACATTCAGAGTTTGAAGGAGACTCTGCTGTCAGCAGCAGGTGGTTTTCAGAACCACCAGGGTGGATCTTCGCTCCGCAGTGAAAAGAGCAAAGAACCTAAAGAGCATACAGGGAGGGTCTTATGGGTTGAGGTGGTCCATATCATCTCTCTTCCCATCCCATTGGCTAAAACCCAGGGACATGACTGTAGCTAGCTTAGAGCAACCAATCCCAGAGACAACTGTAGAGAAGTTCTGGAGAAAGATAATCTCTTCGGCATTGAGTGTAAAAGCTTGGAAATGCTCAAATACAAGGCGGTAGAGTAGAACAGTGTGTGTGTGGTGGGAAGGGGGTGGTGATGGATGGTAGATGATGGGCTGGAGAGAGAGCTCACTTGGTGCCCTTGCAGAGGAACCCAGGTTCAGTTCCCAGCACACACGGGGGCTCATCTCTATCTGGGACTATCCAGTTCCTGAGGATCCAGTGCCTTCTTCTGGCCTCCTTGGGCACCAGACATGCACATGGCGCACAACCATCCTTCCAGGCAGATAAGTAGCAAGTGTACACATATAAAATAAAAATAAATCTTATGAAAGCATATTATAATGCCAAGCATATAGGGTGTACACCTGTAAACCCAGGTAGGA
Organism: Arvicola amphibius; assembly: GCF_903992535.2. NCBI lineage: Eukaryota > Metazoa > Chordata > Mammalia > Rodentia > Cricetidae > Arvicola > Arvicola amphibius. Next base: position 163,179,614 of record NC_052049.1, on the reverse strand, counting down.
GACAGAGACAAGAGGGTTGCTCATGAGTTTAAGGCCAACTGGTCTTCATACTGAGTTCCAGGCCAACCAGGGTGACATAGCAAGACCCTATCTCAAAACAACAGCAAAAAATTAGGAGATATTTGGAATTCACTATTGGACACTCACAGGTTTTACCTGGCCATGAGGGCAAAGAACAGTAAGAGAAATTTCCCAAGATGCCTCTGTCCATTCTAATCCCAAGATTAAGGTAAACACATTCCTGTTGTCAGTGGCCAATGGAACAGAAAGGGCATCTTCCCCTTATTTTTCCTCCCTCAGTTCTCTTCGGTCTTTTCTGGCTTTGTTCCTTTCGTGTTCTTAAGTCAAGCAAACTAGCTGTCGATGGGGTTTTGCTCCCACCGCTATAAGCTGCAGTGATGTATAAGAACGTGCCTGGAGCCCTGAGCTATATGGTTCCGCCCAGTCCTGGAGAAGACTCTTCTACCCCATCTGTATCAGGTCCTACAGTGCTTTATTAGTGAGAGGGCTCCTCTAAGAAGAGACCTTCAAATAAAACTATTTGAGCCGGGCGGTGGTGGCGCACGCCTTTAATCCCAGCACTCGGGAGGCAGAGGCAGGCGGATCTCTGTGAGTTCGAGACCAGCCTGGTCTACAAGAGCTAGTTCCAGGACAGGCTCCAAAGCCACAGAGAAACCCTATCTCGAAAAACCAAAAAAAAAAAAAAAAAAAAAAACCTATTTGAAAAATATGTTAATATAGACTATAAAAGACTTGGGCAGGAACATTAATGCTAACCACATGAAATATAAAAGAGTTATACCCAATGTATCATTCTGCCTTTTTCTTTTTGGGAAGTCTCGTTTGCTGAAACAGTGAGCGGCAAGTGTATGAGCCCTATTTGGAGAGCCTTGTCGCACTTTAAAATTCATGTAGATTTTTAGCCATTGTTGATTTTTGTAGAATTCTCTTCTCACTGGTAAATGTCAGGAAAGGGCTCCAGTAAAGATCTGTTCAGGCTGCATGGTGCATAGTTCTCTAGTTTTGTGGTCAGTATCTGTCTAAGCAAATGAAATGTTGCCACTAGACTTGATATTCCTGGCTCCCACATCCCCACCCTGAAGAGTGAGCATTGTCCATTGTGTGAGAAGATCTGTCCCCGGCCAATCTGATAGCCTCTTAGACTGCTGTTCGTCCCTTCACCCGGGGAGTGGGCTAAAGAAATAGCAAGTTGTTTTGTTTCAGTTTTTCAAAACTACTTCCACCTCTGAAGGTGCACTTTCTGGGGTCATTGAGCACCAAGAGTGTCTACTAAGCAGGCTGGGATGATGGGAAAGTCAAGAGTGAAGTGTCCTGAGTGTGGGAGCGCACTGCCCACTGGCAGCCAACACCTGACGGAGTGAGCTGAGAAGACGCACAAGATCTCAAAAGTTCTGTCTTAACAGAGTTTTCCCGGAAATGCAGAGCCAAAGGCCACAGGCAGGAAGAACAGTGTCATGGTCCGCTCACTTAGGAGCTGGGCTGCGTTCGTTACTTCCTCACACTGTGACAAAGTGCCTAGAGGAGGACACGTTTATCTGGGCTCACGGTTCCAGAGAATTCACTCCATGGTGGCTGTGCTCCTGAGCAGAAGGATGTGGCGGTAGCGAGATGTAGTGGAGGAGTCATGGGACCAGAAAGAGATCTATGAAGGGACCAGGGTCGGACAGAGTTGTGAAGACATGCCCTCCCTGACCTGCTTTTCCCAGCTTGGTTTCATCCACAACCTCCAGTATTATCGCCAGTCCAGGGCCAAGTGTACAAACCCATGAGCCCATGAGGGAACATTTCAGATTCAAACCTTAACACTGACTAATTATGGCTTATTAATTTCAGCTACCATCTGATATGATCCCCTCAGTACATATAGCATAGCAAATTGATACAGGAGTGATTTCTGACATTTCTTGCTACACTGTATGACAAGGAGAGGTGTGTGACCACCAAATCGAATAACCAGAATTTCATTACTGTAAACATGTAATGTCTGAAAGAAAGCCACAGAGCCTTATGACCACCTGACATTATTAGGATGGCAGGCAGGGGTGACCTCAGAGGCATCACCAGCAGGGCAGGATTGTGTACAAACACACAATTCATATTTTCATATTCGACATTTATTAAATGGCACCAAAATAGATCTCACAGAAAAAAAGCTTTCATAAGTTTGTTTCACTTTAATCTTATATTTTATTATTTTTCATTTTAATCATACACGAGTTGTGTGATTCACAGTGGAGACACCAGGGTCTTTGCAGAGTTAGGTCATCTGAAAATGTGTGCCTGACCTTCTTTATCCACGACGAACACTGACAAGAAGTTGAACATGAACAGCTTCACATGGACATCTGGGCCAGTTGGTTATTTTGACCTCAGAGGTTATAGAGTTCTTGAAGCACAGATACGCTAGCCCCTTTCTTCCTGGTTCAGCCTTATGAATGCCCTGCTACCCTTTTTAGAAAGTTTTGCAAGGAGCTCACGTCATATTTACGACAGCTAAGGATTCATAATAATTGGCCTTTGTCATTTCTCACACTGAAATCCCCTAGTTCTCGTCAAGAACCAATTTGGAAAACACCACACAAAGGACTCTGGGGTTTTGTTGTTAACTCAAGAAGCCTCTGGTTTTTACCAGAACTTTCAAGCTCCTTCTCACCTTCAAAGTAGTGTTTTGTTTTGTTGAGACCATTAAATTGAGTAAGGTTCTGTGTGGAATGGTTTGGGCAGAGGACTGTGAAGACTAAGTCAAGCGTGCTTGTGACAATTGCCACCGCATGGTCAGCATTGACGTCTTGGCTTTGGAGATTGCTATGAAGTAGCGCTGTTTTGAAACAAGAAAAATTCTCTCTGAATCGCCTGCATTGTGATCCTTAGAAACAAGCCTAAGCAAAACACATGGTACAACTAATTCAAAGCCACTTGGCCAGGTGTGAGTGTGGGCCAGCGACTCAGAAGCGCCAACTTCACGAAAGACTTTGAGAGAAACGGGTTGAGCATCTCTGTGCCGAGAGCTGATTCCTGGAATTCTACTGAGGGTCCCAGCACATGGGAACAAGGCAGGCTTGATGTCTACTCTGTGGAAGCAATCTTGGTCATTTTTCTGTGGCTGTGATACAATGTCCTGACAAAAGTCACTTAAGGGAGCAGGGCTTTATTTTGCCTCAGTTTGGGATTGTCTACCAGTGTGGCAGGAAAGTCATGGCAGCAAGAGCTTGAAGCCGCCGGACACAGCACCTCCACAAACCGGGAGCAGAGAGTAAGGAATGTTCCTACTCAGCCTGCCTTCTCCATTTCATGAGGTACAGGATCCCCACTCAGGGAATGGTCCTGCCCACAACTGAGATGGGGTTTCCCACAAGAATTAACAAGATAAATTCTATCACAGATACGCTCAGAGGCTAACTCTCAAATAGTCGTTTCTCACAGGTATACCTGGAGGTCCAAGTCCTAAGCGATTCTAGAACCTGGCTAGTTGGCAAATGATACTGACCATCCTAGAGGCACTGATTTGGGGTTGTGCTTCCTATGCTAGATGAAAGAGGGCAGTCAGTCTGCCTGCTGTGATGGGGGTCACCCTTCTATTCAGAATCTCATAGGTGATCATCCTGCATCACAGGAGGAAGGGAGTAGCCAGTAAAAAGGCCTTTCTTGTTGACTTAAGTCCAAGGCAGCAGCTATATCAAGGTGCCTTGCAAGGGAGTAGGTTAGGATTCCCCAGGGACGGGCTGCACCCCCCGCATCTGCAGCTGGGCCATGCTTGGCTGGACTTTCAACTTCATCACAACATTTCTCTTCCTTCTTCCATTCTACAGAAGACAAATTCCTTTTTAGTTTGTAGTTTTAGTTTTGGTTTTTGCTGTTTTTTTTTAATGGCTATTATCTTTGCATTGGCATATTTTAATTTAGCCATTTTTTAAATGGATATTTTGATTGCCTCTGGTGGTCTACTCTTACAAATATATAAACACTCTTGAACGTAAATCCTTGTGGGCAGTTTAAGGAAAATGCCCAGAAATTGAAATGTCAAGTTGAATGATCTGTTTTTAAAGTTACCAGTTGGTAAATGCTGGTCCGCAGATCATCAGTGTCTAGCTCAGAACCTGGTCCCCTGAGGTTTCTCACGTGAAAACGCATGTTCACAGGTCCCTGTGAAAACAGAAACTGACTGTAGTCCCAGACATGTTAGATTCATCCATATCACTCTATGGAGACTTCGACGATCCATGTCTAAGAATCACCTGCTACCTTTCAAATATCAGGAATATACATTTTAACACACCCTCCCTATTCTCATATCCATCAAAGCCTGAGAACTACTTACTCGTCTGCCTAGTTTGCTACCTAATCAATTCTAGGCATCTTTACACAGAAAAACCGTAAGCAAACCCTGGGCTGGTATACTGTCATAGTCTGTACTGCTATAGCAAAACACGTGGCAAAAAAAATCATCACTAAAAAGATATTTAGTTTACAGTTCTGGAGGTTCAAGAACATGGTGCTACAATCTGCTCTTCTCTGATGAGGGCCTCTGGGCAAATGACAGCACCTGATGGGAGCACCTGTTACACAGAAAGAAGGATTCAGGAGAGGCGCCAGGCTTATTTACAGCAGCCATTCTCATGGAAACTAATCCCATCTCACAAAGCCTACAATGATCCCTTCAGTGGGCAATGCCCTTATAACCTAATTACCTTATTCCACAAGCCTCACTTCTGGATGGTCCCACTGCCTCAACATTGCCACCCTGAGGGCCAAGCCTCCAGCACACACATAAACTCTGGAGGAAAAACTGTACCCAAACCATAGCACATATCCAAACGAGAAACGAAAGATTATTATTATTTTTTTTTTTTTGGCTTCTGAGTTTTAGCTTTATCTGGCACAAAGATGATTGTTAGCTTGGGAACCGGGAAAGCTTATTACAAACATGAGAGCAGTATAGTAAACATAGATCACTTGCCTCCTAATGGTCACCCAGAGATTTATTGGCAGAGGGTGACCTAGACAAGGGACCTAAACATGCCCAACCTTCTGGTAGCGAGAAAAGGAACCAACAAGAAAACAACTCCTAAAACAGCTCCCTGCCTCAGTCAAGGAAACTGTGACTTCTCTCCGAAAGGGAGGGTCATATCTCAGGACTAACACATACAGTTTGGACCTCGGAGGGGTCCAGGTCATTCTCTTGGTCACCTAGTGATGCCAGACCCCTGTGATCTCTGAGCCCCGACAAGGACTTAGGAGAACATAGGACAGTCATACAGAAAGCATCTGTAAGATACTTTTCTTCAGAACTGAGCCATGGCGGGTTGAAGGACAGAAAGTAGAACAGCAGAACAGCATCATGGCAAATGCCAGGCTTAAGTGTGTGGGCGGATCTCAGGTCAGGAGACAGGAACTGAAAAGAAGACAGAGCCAGGGTTTGGTGTGGAGCCCCGGTGGATTCCCACCCCCCAGGAAGAATGTGAGGACGTTCCGAGCCAGAGGAGGTGTCTGTGGCATCTGCAAGGTGGTGTGACTGAGCCTTCTCACCAGGGAAGTGGGAACAATGAGCCAGATGGCAGGGACTGGAGCATGGAACCATAGAGGCAGATGAAACAGTAGTCACAGAGAACCTATTGAACAAACCCACCAAGACCTAAACACTGTCATTTGAGAGGAGGCATGGAGGTCCATGTGTCTTCACAACACTGCAGAAATCATTAACCCACGCCCACCAGCCACATAACGGTCTCTGATAGCCCCGCACATCCTCCCATTCTTCTGCCTTAACTGCTATAGGGGCACATCCCACCATTTGCCTTTTATTTTTAGTTTGTTTTGAGACAGAGTTTCTCTGTGTAGCCCTGGCTGGCCTCTGTAGATCAGGCTAGCCTCAAACTCAGATATCCACCTGTCTCTGCCTCCTGAGTGCTGGGATCAAATTGTTTGCCTTTCAAATTCTGCCTCTACAGACAGCACCACTATCGGCAGGCTCTCTGTGCGCCTTCAGACACCATAAACCTGCACATAGTTCCTCTGAGGCTATCCATGCCCGCACCATCAGCTGGTGAAGAACAAAAGCCCGTGGTAGCACTTCAGCTGTGCCCGTCTCCATGCTGAGACACCAGAGAGGCTGATGTTCTCACCAAGTGTCTCCACTTCTGCACATGTCCTCATCGTCTCGTGACTGTCCTTGTCCCCGTTGGTAACTCTTGATCCTTGGCTTTTTAGTACAAACGTAGGAGGGCAAGCTGTGATAAGCACGGATCCTAGTAGCTTTTATACTCTCCTTCAAGTCTGGGACTCAGCTGATACAGGCTGATATTACAGGAATGACTGGGCAATCCATGTCTTCACTATGTCTGCTCTATATGAAGCTCATGTTCCTGTTGTCTTGAAATTTTTTCTTTAAATTTTTTTTAGTGCTGGGCACAGTGGTGCACACCTTTAATCCCAGCACTCAGGAGGCAGAGACAGCAGGATCTCTGTATTTGGGGGGCAGCAGCTTGGTCTACATAGTGAGTTCCAGGACAGCCAGAGCTACATAGTGAGGCTCTGTCTCAAAATAAACAGACAAGCAAACAATTTATTTAGATTTATTTTAATTTATGTGTTTGTTGGCATGAAAGTATGTCTACTAAAATGCTGCCCTCAGAAGTGAGAAGAGATCAGATCACCTCTAACTAGAGCTAGAGGCGGCTGTGAGACACCATGTGGGTGCTGAGAACCAAACCCAGGCCCGCTACAAGAACAGTGCTCTTAATCACTGAGCCATCTCTGCAGCTCCCTTCAAAACTTTAAGGACAGAGCATCTTCTGGTACTTAAATGACATTCTGGCCACTCAAAGGACCGGGTCCTCGGGTTAGGAAACTGGAGAGAATGGTACCTCCATTTCTAACCAGTGAGAGAGAGAAGTCAGAGTTCCAGGACATCCAGACAGGGTTTCTACATCCCATCGACGAGTCCTATATGGGTCATAGAGCACAAAGGCCAAAGGCAAAAACTGTTCAGTAGGTCTTCTGATTGGCAGGTACTGCTGGAGGCCTTCCTTACTCCTACCTGTCTATACTGACTCCATGCCCCACCTCCACTATAAAAACGGGCTTCTACACAGTCTATGACCATAGCAGTAGGAAGGTTCTAGCCCAAGAAAATCCTCGGTGAGTTTGTATCACTCATCCAATCCTATAGAAGCAGGCACCACTAGGTCAAGGGGGTACTGGCTCAAGGAGGTTTAGCAGCTCCTGAAGGGGATATCCCATCATTGCCGTCAGGAGCAAGTGAGCAAAACTGAAGGCTCACCCCGGGCAGAGAGACCAGCAATTGCCCATTATCTAAATGCCAGGCCCATGTGGACAGGGATGCTGGGACAGGGAGAGCTTTTTTAGTGACCATCCTACTCAGGCTCAGCAGCCCCAAACCTTACCCCCATTTTATTGTACTTCAGCAAAAGGAGCCATTTTATATCTACCAGAGTGACTCAGTAGAAAATGCTCCTGTCACCAAGTGCAGGCCAGGGGGTGGGAAAACTGGATGCCTCGGGCCTTTCTTTCCGGTAAGAATGTAAGATGATCCAGTCATTCTTTGAAACAGGTGATAGTTTTCTTACAAAGTTTAACATTCTTTCCATATGATCCAGCCAATCCGCTCCTGGATACCTTACACAAGAGACACGAAAGCCAGAGAGTCTTCAACAAGTGAATGGACAGCCAGTTGTAGAGTGGGCCACACTATCCAGGAAAAGGGCACCCTTTGGCCTACAAGTGGAATGGGTCAGAAGGACCTCCCACAGGGTGAACAGGCTCATCTCCAAAGGGTTACCCAGATACAGACCACTTTCAGAGGGAGTGAATCGCAGTGAGGGGGATGAGTTCCATGGCTGCATGGTCCAGGACTGGGGAGGCTGTGACTCTAAGGAGGCCCAGGGAGCGGTAGGGACCGACTACAGCGTCCTGATGCTGTTGATGCTGCGTGAGAGCTGCAAAGCTACTGCGACAGAGCGCGCATGAGAAAACCAGAGAAACCAGATAAGCTCCATCCCCGGATGCCAGAATCAGAGTCCCACAGTCCGGTACCACTGGGGAGTACTCCGCTTACTACCCATTCCCTCACTTTCAGCAGGGTCTCACCCTGAGCCCAGGTTGGACGTCAACTCCCCATTCTCCCGCCTCTGCTGGGATCACAGGTGTGTGGCACCATCCTTCCTTTACCGTTTTTGTAACTTCCTGTGACTCCTCCCCACTGCCAAAAACAGAAAGAAAAAATTATTTTTAAAATTTCTTAAATGTTTGTTATTCAAAATAGGGGGCTGGTAAGGTGGCTTAGCAGTTACGAACACTTGGTGCTCTTCCAGAGGACTTAAATTTGATTCCCGGTGCTCAGGTCAGGCAGCTCACAACCAGATATAACTCCAGTTCCGGGGGATCTGAGGCCCCCATGTCCACACATCATACACATACACACACACATAATTACAAACAAAAAATAAGGTATGGAGAGATAACTCAGTGTTTAGGGGCATGTATTGTTCTTGTAGAGGACCCGAGTCCCAGTCCCCAGTCAGGCAGTTTACAACTGTCTGTAAGTTCAGCTCCAAGAGATCCAACATGCTTCTGAGCACATGTGCACATACATGCATACACACATGCATGCATACATACGATGATAATAATAATAATAATAAATAAACCCTTTTTAAAAAGTTTTTCTAAATGAAAAAGAAGAAGATGCAGAGGCCATTTCCTAGCCCGGGGAAGCGACCCGTTCTATTTACGTGACTGGTGTCTAACTCGTGGTTGGATAAGCCTGTCTAGTATCCTGGCAGCTGTGGCCTCACCCTCTCCTTCCAGACAGCCCATTTCCGTGGAATCACAGCTCAAATAGTCCTGCTCTCAGTGTGAACAGGCCCTCATCCCCCTCCCTGAGGCTGTAACTTCAAAGCTAAGCAAAGACCCCGAGATCTAAGAAATGGCCACAGTGAAAATCAGGACAATCGTTCTTCTCGCCCCACACCATAATTTCGTGCTTTGCAGAACGTGCTTTGTCTGCTCTGCACTTCATACAGATTATTCTCTTCACCTCCACCCAGCAGCCCCTCCTTAATGGAGGGAGATTAACCCTTCTTCGCCCCCTTTCAATCTTGTTTAGCTGAGAGCCTGCTTGCCACGGTGCTGCTTGCCGGGCACGAACATGGCTGAACGCTCCAAAGCGAGGTGGCTACCGTCCCTTTGAAGCACAGGCACTGCTGCTGAACACCTTTTTGCCCGACTTGGCCCTGAAAAGATGGTTTTGAAATTGAACTTCTGAGCTGCCTGGGTCTGTAGTATGGAATTGCATAAGAACAATGGCATTTGGGTCAAGGGAGACTCTGAGCTCAATCCCTCAGAACCCGTCGTCACGGAATCTACGGTTTTATTCATTTATCCCTGACCCCACAGAAGGGTCTCCAGCATCACTTGAGATTCAGGCTGACGTGTACGTGACACCATGTGCGGAAGTAATGATGCACCTACATACAAGCCATTGCCCGCCCGCCACCCCCCCATTACTAGCCTCAGTCCCTGGTTTCCTGCCGTGTCTTATTTATGTGCGTGTGTGATTCATTTCAAGACCATGAGAGGGACAGAGGTGTGAGTTTTTCAGGCCTGGGGATGAGCTGGTCATCGGGACAGGAAAGGAAGCAGTTTGAATTGCTGACTTTTCGCACCATTCAACGCATCTCCGAGGCTTGTGCTGTTTTGTTTCTAAGCCATGCTGAACAACAGAAAACGAAACTTGCAGCTTATTTTTAGCCGTTCATGCTAACTCATGAGATGTTTCTTTGCAAACCAAATAGAAGAAAGGTGACTTCAACTAGCTAAATTTAGAATGATTGACTTACAGCGATTAAGCCTGGGTTTCTGATACTACCCAAGTATCAAAGACACTTGGGCCTAGGGAATTTTGAGCCTATACTTACATATTTTGTTTAAAATTATTTTTAATTGAGCTTTTTAAAGATGTAAATGTATTTGCTCCAGAGGAATTGAAAAACACATTATAAATCCTCTTTGGGCATCTGATCATTTTCATGTAATCTGCAGCAGTTCAATAAGCAAGTTGACAGTCTGAAATTCCTTCTAGAAGGAACCAGACGATGAAATCACAAAGAGCAGAGCCCTGGACAGCAAGGAGTCCTGTTTCTATCCTGTTGTAAGGTCCGACTGTACTGTCTTTGACCTCAGAGTGTGTAGACGACATTTCCCAAACTATCTTCCCCGTCCTATAATTTTGTGAAATACACTCAGGCACCAAGACCCAGGGGAAACGGGAGGTGCTCTTTGGAGGTGGAGGTGGTCTTGTCGGGCCACCCTCATTTCCATTTCCCCTTTCCCTGACCCCAAAAGGGCAGGTTTCACAGCTTCTCAGTCAGCTTGGGGTTTTTCTTTGAGGAGCAAGTGATGAAACCTTTGAAAGGTCTCCATAGGAATCTCCATCTGTCTCTCGAGGGCTGGAGTTCTCCATTTTAGGAAGCATCTTGCTAGCCCCAAGACCGAAGCTGCCACTGGTAGTGAGGGAACTAGCGAAAGAATCTCATGACTTAAGTTGGGAGTCAGTAACAAACTCTAGTGAGTCATTTCGCTGCATGAGGCAAAACTCCAGGTGCCCTGGGAGACACAAAGATACCACAGGACAAGCCCAGAGACTCAGGTAACGATGGCTGCTTCAACCAGCAAATGCTTGCTACGCTTTATGTTCACAACAAGGAAGAGGAGTCACTGGGATGTGGGTTGAGCTGCCTGGGCTGAGGTGAGGCTCTCGGTACTCATTTGGTACTTTAGATTATCTAGTAAAAGAAAAGACCAGTGCACTCCTAGGTTCAGTCTAGGAATAGTTGTTGTCAAGAGGAAGGACATGTGGGAAGGATGATTCTCTCATGTGAGGTAGATGCTGGAAAGTATAGGATTCTTATTTACAGTTCCACCTTTCTCTTTCATTTTCTCTAGAAAGAGAAACAGCCTCCCTGCCGGACCAGTATTTTCCTAGTTCCAAGACTAGACGAGCCTATCGTTTTGTTTGTCTGTTTGGTCAGTGGCAGGTGGTCATGGCGGTAAATGGTTTTGGTATGGCAATGGACCCAAATAGACTCAAGGTCGTCTAAATAATGTTCTTCAACTAGCACTCTTCAGACACACTAAGACAGGAAAGCAGAGCTCACACAGCTGCTAAAGCAGATGTAGTGACGTCCCTCGTGACGGTGGCACCTGTTGAGGGGGTTCCACCGAGGATGTCTTGTCATTTGGACTAGCCTGGGCTGAGCTGCACAGCCTCCCCTCCATCTCACAAGATTTTATCTTTTCTTTGTTGAAAACCTGTGTTTCGGTTCCCCCTTCTCCTTCTGGCTCTTTCTTGGAGTATCTGCCTCAGCGTGATCCTCAAGGCTTGGGAATATCCACCTCTGTGTAGTCCCCAAGGCTTCTGCCTGACTTTGCTACCAGATCTTTCCCAGATGCTGACAGGTGGAAGTAAAAAGTTGAAATCTAAGAATTGAAGGCTTCTTAGTGTTCTAGTTGCTCAGGCAAGCCACTCACTCGTCCCTCACTAGACAGAGCGAGATAATCCTCTCTCATTCCCAGGCAGGGTGGAGCGGGTTGATAAGAAAGCCCCTTTGAGAGCCGTCTCACTGGCTTACACAATTGCTGACGGTTAATGGAAATAATCTGCCACAAGCCGCAAGGAGGCGGGAGGCTTGGGGTCCAGCTCTTGGTCTGCTCAACCTAGAAAGCAAGCTGGGATGGGTTCTTTTAGGATCACATACAAATAGAACATATATATGTGTGTGTGTGTGTGTGTGTGTGTGTGTGTGTGTGTGTGTGTGTGTGTATGTATGTATATATATATATATATATATATATATATACATATGTGTGTGTGTTTGTAGATATGCACAGAAGGGATTTTAGATCAGAACAAATGAACAGATGAATCCCTGCACACTCAGGATGCAGAGGCAAGCAGCTCTCTGAGTTGGAGGAACAAACTCTGGTCTAACTAGCAATCTCCAGGATAACCAGTGTTGCTTATTTCAAGTGGAAAGAAGGAAGGGAGGGAGGATGAGAGGGAGGAAGGGAGGGAGGGAGGAAGGGAGGGAGGGAGGAAGAAAAGAAGAGATAAAACAAAGAGCAGCTGTTACACATTCATTCATTAAAATGATACATTTAACCATTTAGCTTAGTTGAGGAAACTTAGGCTCTTCAATACACACATAAGTCATGAAAGAGGATATAACTTAAATGTTTTTCTACTTTCAACTCTGTCATAGGCTTTTTTCTTTCTTCTTCTTTTTCTTAATAGTAGAAAAGTGTGATAATGTAATTGAGAATGAAAGAATAAAATCCTAAGAAAAACTCCATGGCTTCAGAATGGCCGTTCTAACTGTACAGAAGTTCATTAGTTGTATAGTTTGGGGCTGTGAAAGTGTTTATTTGAGTGGCTCCCTTAATCTAGCTGTGCGATGTTTTTATTTGTGAGTTCCTTACAATAAAGTCAATTTTTTTAAAAAGTCCACTAAAAATAAATACATGAGCCACAAAGAAGAGAAAATATGTGGGCTGAGGAACAGCCACTATCCGAGACCAGACTCTGGCTTCCACAAGCATGTATAGACATGTGCATGTGTACCCCTCAAAACACAGATAAAGATACCCACACATACAAGAAAAAGAAAGGAAAAATACATGTTGGGGAAAGGGCCTCATAATATGCACCTGATTTTCTGTTTAAAAATTTTTTAAACATTCTTTTTAAAAAATTTCTGTTAAAAAAAATACTGTTTGTAACTTGAAACCAGGTTGACCTCGATGATTTATGCTGATTTTTTCATTCACTACTAATTTAGGCTTTTTAAAAGGCAGGTAATCTATAACAAATTTGTCCATAGATGCTAAACACAGTAGATACAAAAGAAAGCCAGCTGTGGTTTGTACTACAACGATTAGACGAACTAGCTTATTACGGGTGCGATTTGGGGCAAATCTGTATAAATGTGGTGACAGGGAGCAAACTCAAACCAAGCTACACCGCAAGCCTAAGGGGTAATATGGAAAAACTGGACTCTCCTCAATGAGATGTTAGCATGTTCAGAAATGCACACTTTCCCCAGCTACTGCATGAGACCCCTTCCCCCAGGATGTCTGGGAAGATGTCTGGAGTTAGGTAGAGATAAGAGGCAGGAAGCAGTCTCATCCCTTAGAGTTGGGGGAAGGTCCAGACTTTCAATCAACTAGTCTCAGATTTTAAATCCTAGTCTCTATATGATGGTTATCTTTAAAACTGATGATAGTCAAGACTATTGGATATTGTACTAGCAGGTTAGAATTTATTAATACAATTTAGTATGATTTTCAGCTTTGATCAGCCACAGATGTTCCTACGCAGATCTCCGGACAAGACGTAGCCATTGGAAGTATGATGGACTTTCTTAAAAATGCCAGCTAGATTATCATCCCATTATGTTTTAGATTATCTCTTCTTTTTTTTTTAATGTGTATAAGTGCTTTGTCTGAGTATCACAAGTATTCCTGGGGCCCATGGAGTTCAGAAGAGGGCAGTGAATCCTCTTGAACTATGGAACTAAGAGTTACAGATGATTGTGAGACACCATTTGGGTGCTGGGAATCAAGCGTAGGTCCCCTGAAAGAGCAGCCAGTGCTCTTAACTGCTGCGTCATCTCTCCAGCCCCCCAAAGTTATTTTAAGTCATTGATAAATCACTTTATTGCAGGTTGAGGTAACGCATGCCTTTAATCCCAGCATACAGGAGGCAGAGGCAGACAGGCATCTCTGAGTTTGATGTTAGACTCACCTACACAGTGAGTTCCTGGTCAGCCAGGGCAACACACAGTGAGAGTTTGTCTCAAAGAACACAACCATTGATAATTAAAAGAAAAGGAAAAAAAAAGAAAGAGAACTACCAAATTGTTTCCAAGCCTGAATATAATCAACATCATAAAAAATTATGCTTTTTATATTTACATAAGGATTTAAACAAAAATATTATACATGGGCTCACCTACTGATATGTAGATTAGGTATAAAATGAAACCAGCTGTAATTTTTAAAGCTGTGAATGGCATCAAGAAACATGCAAAGCCATCCAAATGTTTATAAACCAGGGATTCCTCTGGGACTCAGTGCCCTGACTTGATGGTTTTTTTTACATATGAGAAGAGCCGAGCTTCGTTCGTACTTGAATTATGTACTTTGCATAAGCCATGCAATTTAACTTTAACCCACAGGCCTGGAAATAAAATTAGCCCCGCCTGCAGAACGCAGAGGCCAAAGAATAACACGCCAGTAAAAGAGTCTCTCCTGCCTTGCTCTGTGCTCCAGTTCATTCTTGCCGCATTGTTTTGGAAACCTTGTGTTTGATTTGTCAAAGCCTACAATTTTCACTGTGGAGAAGGGATTCTCATTTGAGTTAATGTCTGTGCATGTGCCCTGAAGATGAAGGGCATGTGATTTTTTTTTTAATCCTAAGCAAATGCATATCTTTGCCACTTGTAATCGTGACAAAGCTTAAATAATTCAGGCATGCGCATACCTTTTTTTTTTCCAGGACAAAACAAGATTTATTAGTTGACAGCATCTGCCCAAACAGACTCATTTCTCAGAATATTTACAGCTAGAATTCATGTTTGCTTAACCCAAGTAGGCTTGGTGAATATATCACGTTTGCTCACTGGGGACATCACAAAATAACATTCAATACATGGGGGTTTCTTGCTCATTTTGACACAAAGAGTGAACAAGAATACCCCACAGAGAGGTGTGGAAACCCTCTCTTGCATCTGGCATCTGGTTATAAGAAGTACCCGTACAGGGCCCAACCACAGCCACAACCCTGACCTACAAAGCAGCCCTTCTCAACCTGTGTCTTGACCCCTTCGGGGGTTGGACAACCCTTCACAGGGGTCACACATCAGATACCCCACACGTCAGATATTTACATCACGATTTATATCAGTAGCAAAATTACAGTTGTGAAGTAGCAATGAAAATAATTTTATGTTGGGGTCGGCACAACGTGAACTGTATGAAGGGGTCGCAGCACTGGGAAGGTTGAGAGCCACTGCTATAAAAGGATGTGACACTATCCACTCATCTCCAGGGGGCCTGAGATGGATGACTGCTGTTGCCATCGGCAGTTATTAGCCCAGACAGAGGAGCCACTGACGTGGCTCAATAGCATCACCACTGATTCTGTATCCCAATAATACTTTGTGCATGTGTAATGTGACCGTCTAGCCTTCCAACGACATTCATGGGAACTAGCTCAACAGACACTGAGTGTTGCGTGCCAAGGTGTTTCCTTCTTGAAGGGCTCTGCTTTATAGATGATGGTAGTTAGCTTGGTGCTTGTAGCTTCACGTAACCGTCTAATTCTAGACCGCCTTCATAAAGAAGGAATTAGCACAAGGACACTCCATTCTAATTTTCTGTCGCTGTCAATGTTGTTAGCCAGAGCGTCAAGAGCCCTGATGTGGGGGTGGGGAAGAGGGCTCCACCACTGGTGTTAGTAACACCAGAGCTACCATTTCCTTTCTGGAGCACTTGTGAGAGAGAAGTGTGCTTCAACAGAAGGCGACTTGCTGTGGATCAGGTAGGACCCACTGTCCTGACAGCCTACCCCACCTACAGAATAACGCCTATGGGCTAGAGATAGGCAGGGGTGCTTTCTGCACAGTCAGCTGCCAATCACTTCTCTTCTGAGGGAGAAGATAGAATTCAGACTAAAACAATCCAGTCGGGAAGCCTCCTACCTAAGCCGAGGAGTTCCGGTGGCTTTTCTCCTCTAAACAATTTCTAGGGTGCGCGAACGCTTTGCTAACCTCGTTATTATCAGGCAGCTCGTACAGAGAATGGAGTCACTGGAAAACTGGCAAACCAGGAAAACATTAATTCATTGGTGCATTGTTAAAATTAATTAACAACGGCATATTGGTGATGCAATAGGCAATAAAAGACTGTGTGAGGAGAAAAATGTAAAGATTACATATTTAAAAATAACCTCAGAGCATTTCATAAAAACGCTAGCTTATATCTGGGCTGTGAGGGTGGAGGTGGATATGGTTTCTTTGTAGAAAAGAATCTGTCTTGTTTTCTTAAAATAAAGACTTCTTGTTATACAGCGTGTTAAAAATTTTTTTTCTGTTTTTAAATCTGCTGGTAGGATCTTAAAAAAAAAAAAATCTACGAAGCTAACCTATTTTCCACTTTGAAGACATAGCCACACTGGCTTTGTAGAAAAATAGCATATGCTTATGAAGTGTTTCTTTAAAATCCTGAATAAGCAGCCATTTAACAGTTTTGTTCCATGTGTTAACATTTTGTTGCACACATGTGTGTGCCTGTACGTGTATGTGTATGTGAGAGAGGGTCTGTGCATATAAATTCTGGAAGGCTTTTTAAAATTAAAATGCAATAATTAAAAATAATTTAAAAATAATTTCTCATAATTATGAATTGGATTCTACAGACAGCAATCCCAGTTTATTACATAGAGCCACACTAGGTCCCATCAATCCTGAGCAGCGGGGGAGGTGGCACTGAGGAAGACATGAAATTTGGTGTCTGAGTAGATGAGATTTAATTTGGGGGAAACATTTCACTCATAAAATGGATATCAGCCCTAGCCTCCTAATGTCCATGCCATGGTGCAAGTGTGGCTCAAATAAACCTCAACGTGAAACAAAGGGACATCGTCTCTGGACACACACCGCCTCCCCTCCAGTGTGTACCGTCCATTGCCTTTGGTATTCCTGTAACTGGCTTGTTCACTTTGGAGGGGGAGGGGGAAGGCAAATCACTCCGCGTTTGCTATGTTGGGAACACGTACAGTATGCTGCTGTAAATCTTACTATTATTTAGGTCGATATCCTAAAGATAGCTTTAATTGTTTATAAAGGCAAGCTGTACATCCTAAGGAACCTGACATAATTTCTTTTTCTGTACTGATTTTCTTGGGCTTCTCACTGTAAGGAAAGTCTCTTCCATCTTCATACAATTATGTCTGCAGCGGTATCTGCCGTTCTGTTCTGCAGATCCATTTAGCCGGATGCATTTACGCTGCCTGTGGTTAAAGGTTATAGAACGGATACAGACAACTGATCATGCATTCTTCTACAAGCCTGCCGCCACCTTAGGGTTTAGAAAAAAAACAATCTACAAATGCTATTCCCTTTTTCAGAATCCGCCTTCACTCGGCAGTAGCTTAGCAGATTTGGTTTTTTTTTTTTTTTTCATTTTTTTTCTGCTGCTGCTAGCAATTCTATGAAATTAACAGACTATAAAATGCATCCCCAAGCAGATACATACTGTATTGCAAGCTTTCTCCAAGAAGAGGATATGATTGTGCTCATTCCAGCTGATTTTCTTCCTTAGCAAAAGGACTGTTTGATTTTTTTTTTTTTTCAGAAGCAGAAGGACTCCTTCATTGTGCAGCCGCTCTGCTTCAGTGCATGGAATGCCTTCTACTGCCTGGTTGCAGAATTTGGAGTTTGCTAAGCAGTGGTTAGTGATTGGGCTCATCTTGCATCACCAGTTGATGACATTTTTCTTTGTTCCCTCCTACCCAGTTGAGCCAAGACTCTGAGGCTGATATGCAATGTCACAACATTAATCAGATACTGCATTTAAGGTGAGCTGTCCCTTGCCTCCTCCTCCTTCCCTCGCGCTGGCTCGCTTGTGGGCTGCATGCAGTGCGTATCTTGCTTGTGTGAGCCTAAGATGGCAGGCAGGATTAGCCGTGCTGTGCTGTGTGTGCGTGCTGTGTAGAATTCATTACATGTTGCCTAGTATTTCCGATGTGAGTATGTAAACGCTCTCTATGCCACATCATCTGGTAGCGAAGCCTGGCTCTGCACCATTACAGACTTCGTTATTTTGACATCACCCTTCTTTTCGGGTTCATTTGCTGCTGGAGGTTTGCTTTCCATCACGTTCAAAATAAGATCCTGTCTGTCTCTCTCTCTCTCTCTCCCTCTTTTTTTTAAACAAAGCCAAATAAATCCCACAAAACCCTAAAACCCAAACAAGAACAACAAAACTCTGCTACCAGATGGCGTCTCCCCCTTTCTCCTTGCATTTGCTGTCTTTTAAATAATGTATGTTGTATTGTTAATTAATGTGAATATCAAATTAAACACTTGAAACTTACATGTTTATTATGCAGGTAGGAGGCCAGGTGGACTCTATTTTTAACTCCTAGGTACCGCATCGTGTGCGAGCAGCGCAGGTCCTGTCTCACATTTGTGTTTTCAGTGCTGGGATCAGTGGTTTGATTTTCAGCAGACAGTGACTGTGGCTGTGGCCTTTGCAGTGGTCAGCTCTGAGCTTTGAACTCTCAGAGGAGCAAGGGAGGAGAAGAAAAATCCAACACACCACCTCCTTGGTTGCAGCCTCAGAGAGCGTCCTCGGAGAAGAAACCTCTTCCTTCAGTCCTGCTTTGCCGTTGATAAATTCAGTCCTCGTGATCACAGCACACTCAGGCTGCTGCGTGTGACGCCTGGTGTGTGTGACCATCGCATCTAAAACTCGTGAGCAGGAGGACGGAGAAACCAGTGGTCTCCATCGCCTCACGTAAAGATGGCCGAGTGTCTGGCTATGCCAACACTGCCCCGAGTGACGCGCACAGGTAGGTTGGAATTTGCATGTTTTATAGGTTTTTTTTTTTTTGAGCCATGCAGGAAAAACATCAGATGTATTAAAATGTGACTTTTAAAAATTGAAACTAAGATACTTGTCATATGTTGAAAATGGCATGAAGCTAAATAGCCCCTTGTATTCAAATACTACACAAACACAAGCATAAACTTATAAAGAGACTCTGCTGTAAAAGTGAGATGGCTTCTGTTCTAAAGAAATTCAGTTGTGTGATAGGTGTGGCGCCACTAGACAAAAGAATTTTTTTTTTTTTGAAAAGTCTGGTGATTTGGCTCAATTTTAGCTTGAAACTAAAAAACAAATGGATTTCTGAGATAATCTCCAAGAGCGTAAATAAGTTCATTAGGAACTATCAAAAAATGTTTAATCTTTAAGAAGCGGACTTTAACTATATTGTGTGAAATATGAAAATTAAGAATTAAATTCTTTCAAAATCATATTTTTTGTCGTATACAATGAGACATCCACCATTTGTATGTGCATGGAGCTGGGGGGCAGGGCGTTATCATTTTTAAAGAGCTAAGTTTCCATGGCCCTCCTCTCAGAAATCGAGCTCCATTAAATGAAGCTGAGCCCTTAGAATGGCTCATTGCAGAAATACAGCCGTGACTCCCTGTGTACCAAATCCTGGTATTTTTCAAAATCATCTCACAAGCTCTTTCCTTTGAGCCGAACCCCTTAAAAAATATTTTTGTTTCAAACTAACACTGGGCCAGAACCTGTTTCCTTGGTAACCAACTCGTTTAAAAATGCAGTCATAGATATGCACACGAATGTGTTAGAAACGGAGCCACTTGCCAAGCGAGAGCCCTGCAGTTCTGTGTCCTCTCACACGGAATGTGCATTGGCTTTAGACATTCTTTCAAATGGCAGGCTTCAAACCTTAACCTCCCAGCTGCATTTCTAAATCTGCAGAGGCTTGCTCCGCGGCAGCTCTTCCCTTCCCCCTTTGTGCTCAGCACGTTCTCAACGAAGGTTTCTCCACGCGCTCTAGCATGCAGTCCAGGTTTGTGGAGAGAGGTGGGCTTTCATTCTCCTGAGTCCACGAGCGCACGCTGAAACAAAAGCCATCTCAGAAATCCTGAGAATCGGCCAGTGCCTCTGCTTCTACCTTCCTGAGCCCTCCATAGTGACCTCCCAGCTTCGGATAGAGCTGCACCCAAACCCAAGCCTTCCCTCCCCATGGCAGGTGTCTGTTGAGCCCTCATGGGAGCGTCTTTGGGGCTGCTGCCGGACCTGAACCCTCCGGGAGATGCTCCCAGGTGAAGCAGTTTGAGATTCAGAACCATCTATGTAAATGGGCGCTTGTTTCCAGCAGTCTGCTTCATTTCCTACAGCAACATCTGCACAGTCAAATCTCTCATGGGTTAAAGAGTGGCTATTGTCTATTGTTGTTGTGTTGTTTTGAGGCCAACTAAGTTACTGTGCTTGGAATCATTATGTGGTTCAGTTATAGCAAAGCATGATTCCCACCTGTGATTCGTTCTCTGGGCTTGCCACGAAATGGCCGTCTTCCTGCAACCTTTATTTATTTTTTTTTTTTAATCTGCTTGGGAGCCATTTTCTTTCTTGCCTGTGACTTAAAATGACTAAGTACATTTCAAATATACGATCCGTCAGGTTGCAGACTAAAGGGAAATGTCAGAAGCCCGGTAAAGAATGGACATTTATGTTTAGGACCGGCAGCATTAACAGTTTCAGGAGGATGGGGCTAATTGTCCTTGCTCTGTTGGACAAGCATAGTGAGCTCTCAGCATCTGTAGTTAAAACACTTGCTGCTCAGAAAGAGCCGAGCAGAATGTCTTCCATCTTTATAGGCCAGGACAAATTAATCCTTTTAAATGAATTTGAATCTTAACTCCAAGACTGGGTGGATGAAACGCGGTTGTTGTTTTAGCAATGAATGAACGCCTGATAGACCCCACGCTCAGAAGATGTTGATCCTTTTGTTTTCTACTTAAGCGTGGTTGCGTCATCGTGTGGATTTTCACAGCTAATGATTTTTAAGTGACATTATTCATTTGTGTTGCTCTAAAAGAATTTCAAATATAATTAAAATATAATTCATAGATCCAGAAAACCGAATACGCCTGCTGGGAAATACACTGCGCTGTTATCACTCTAATAAATAGACCAGTGAATGGGAGAATAATTATTATTTATTACTTTGTCGTGTGTCGCTTAGAGCGATATTTGCAAGGCATAAAGCCTTTCTAAACTTACCCATTTACAATTATTATTGGATTTCCTAGATTAGCCAAAATGAGGGAAAGTGGCACTTGCTCCTTGCTGACTAACAGACTAGGTAGGCTTAGCCCCTTTACACTTTTTGGCGGAGGTGTTTGTGCTGGGCAGGCCAGAGCAGGTGCTACAGGAGAATGTGCAAACAACTGCTTTGTTCTACCAAAATGCAGTGGGCAAATGTGTGGTTTTCTGCCTGAATGATTGATGGTATAAAAACTCTCAACTCTAGTTTCTCTTTGGGGAATAGAAAAAAATGTTCTTCCAAGCTTTAACTCACCGGTGATGTGTAAGGCTTCATCTCTTGCTTCTGCACTGGTGTGGATCTAACTCAGTCCTCTCTGAGGATGTCCTGCAGCTAGACTGGCAGCCAGGCCACAGCATAGGCTTGGCGTCTCTTTATTGCTTTATATGTTGGGGGTGGGGATCTAGAAAACACCCCGCACTTTCTCTTTATGACTCAATCATGCTGAGTCCCATGCGGCGGCTCGTCCTAACGGCTGCTTTCCAAGGCTAAACATTCAGCATTTTTACTGAGCACCTACTATCTACCAGACATAGTCCAGAAGCTAGAAATACAATAATCGACAAGACAGACCAGAGCTTGCTTCTCACGTTTCTGCCTCCAATAAGGCAGGGTAGACAGTAGGAAAGTGGCAAAACAAAACAACGTGGAGGCAAATAGCTAGCAAACCCAAGAACAAGACGGAAAAGTAGCTGGGTGCAATGGCACAAGCACCCAGTGTAGTTTAGCACTGGGCTAGCCTGGGCAAGTGACCCTGTCTCAAAAACAAATAAAGAAGAGCTAGAAGTAAAAAACAAACAAACAAACAAAAAAAACCCACCAGGATGATGTGCTGTAGGGAAAACCACTCGAATGGTTGGTTTGGGAAAGCCTTCCTGGGGCTGTGGCACTGGAGTGGAGACCCGCAAGGTAAGGACGCAGCAGGGCAAGGAGCTGGAGGAACTGCACCATGTGCAGCAGAGTGTGCAGGCATGAGCAGCAACCCTGTCTCTGTGGACCCGTCAGCCTCCTGAAGCCAGGCTTCACAGCTTCGTGGCTGCTCCTGCCTTTGCGAACTCCTGGGGTGAAGGCAGCCCCAGGCCCCTGCGGGGCGGCTGCTTTCGGCCTGTCAGACACCAGCTATGTCTGCCTTTGACCCCGGCAGCACCCTGAGTCTACGTGGGAAGGTAGAGTGAAACTCTTGGCACTGCATCCCAAGGAGTGATGCAATGCTGGCGCAGACCCAATGTCAACTCAGTAACGGCCTCTTGGAGCAAGGAATGTTCTGGAAAGTATCTTGTTTTGTTTTTCATAAGGACTCCAGGATTTAAGCTCATGGCAAAACACTGAGACTTCCATTTCTTTCTTTTTTTTTTTTCCCAAGGGCAAAATGCTCAAAGGGTCTATATTTCAACTGGCCAGTAAACAGCCTTTGTCTTGAAAAGCCTGACACACTGGGGCTCTGCCTGGTGTTCCTCTGATACAGCAACAGGGCTGAGAAAGGTCTTCAGAGCGACTGCTCTTCCATGCCTGTCAGGTTTCCATGCCTGTCAGGGTAGTTGCCGCTGGGGATCAGAGGACAGGAATGATCCGTTATACAAGTTAAACACTCTATGGTCCTTAAAAGCCTTCTGAACATTCTAGCAGCGCTTTCTAAAACTGATCCGCAACTTAGCAGATTACTGAGCACCTTAGAGGTGGCTTGGCTGGTTCTTCATACTTCATTGGTTTTACAAAACATCCTGCTGCAGGACAAGCTTGTTCTAGTCCTTTGTTGTAGAGAATCGCCTGCCATGGGTGGAAGCAAGAGATGCTTCAGCCGTTTGGTTCACCCTTGGAGTGTTTGTCTAGCATTTCCTAGGTAACAGGCACTGTTGTCAGCCCAGGCAAAATGGATATGACAGTGCCCCCTCGGGACTCTGTTCAGGTCTCCCCACAAGGCTAGATAATGGTACGGACAGGCACAATGACATATCCTTCCTGTTGCAGAAAGAAATCTGTGTTACTGTTCCCTGAAGTCGATTCTTCAGTTTACAGACAGCTCAGCCAATGTCAAGGACAGGTTCCTTCGCTTGGACTCAGTGTCTTTTTCTCTCGCCACCTCGCTAAGACGTGCTGGTTCCTAATAAACCAGAAGGTATGCCTGGCTACCCTTCTCCAAGCTGGTCCGCCTACATTGCCAGGTGACCTCAGTAACGGCTGCCACTTTTGAATTCATGAGCAGATGTTAGGTTGAGAAGCCCTTGAATGCAAGAATTTGAATTCATGATGCGGGCAACAAAAGGGCAGGGAGGCCTGGCTCCTGACATCTGCAGAAAGCTTGCTGGGCAGCAGGTAAATTGAACCCAGTTGCTAAATCACTCGTCTTTGTTAGGTGATCCCAGCAGTCACCGCTGTGGTCTAAACATCAGCCATGACCAGAAAATTGTTCTCTGGGTCTGGCAGCTGACTCTGCATCTTTCTGTTTAATGGAGTATTTGCCTCCGCGGCTCTTTCCAGCTAAGGGTTGGAGACCAGTATTTGTGTCTGCTCTCACTCGGTTAGGCTTGCAGAGGGAGTTTGTTTTTTAGTACTGTTTTGTTTTTTTAAATGCCAGTATAAATATTCTTTCTGTGTTCATGAATGCATGGAGGCTTTCATTGTTTGCTTTACACAATAAAATAACCATCTTCTTTACCCTCCCTCGCTTGTTGCTACCAAATGGGTGTTTTGAAGTATCTTTTCCTTCTGCATACTAAAATCCTTTACTGGGTCTGAGGCCTTGCTCTAATTAAGGCCTCACTGTGCTGCCCTTCTCCCCAACCCCGAGCTTGCTGCAGAGTGCCCGCCTGAGGGCCTTACAAGCCTGTGAGATGAGAAAACAAAAGCCACCAGCTGAGAATGTGGTTAAATCCCAGAAGGGCAGTGCCCTTGTAATCCCCACCCCGCCCCACCCCCTTTTCTCTTTATTTCTAGAGCTGAGAAAGGGAAAAGGAGGATTTTTAGCAGGGACAGGGAGGAACTACGCCATGGATTCTTCAAAGTATGCAGGGTACAGGAAGTCACGTGGAGAGAACAGGGCGTCATCTGAAAAGCAAAATGGGGTGGTGCCGACCGAACGGGCAGCGGGCAGTGGCTGAGGCGGTCAGAAAATGGGAACGACGAAGCAGACAGCAGGCAGTGTGGGCAAGCCGGGGAGGCTGCTTTGCCCCACTCCGAAGCCAGGGGTTCAGGGTACAGGGGAGAAAATGGAGAGTCTGCTGTTGAGAAAGAAGTCTTGGGTGCAGGCATGGAGACAAACCTCTATGCCATTCTGTTGGACTTGGGACGTCTCGTTGACCTTGTTACTTAATTGTGCCACGTAGCCTATTGGGCAGCATCCACTGATGGCTCTCCTTCGATGTGATAAATCTTACAAAGCCTTACAAAGTCTTTAGTGACATCCTAAAGCTCAGAATGCCGGCGAAGACCCCCTTCCCTCTTGCTCTATGGACCTCCACCAAAGTTTAAACAAAGCAAGAGGGCTTTTAGCTTGTGCTGCGCCTAAGAACAGCTGGACTCCTACAGAGCGGACTAGAACCAAACCTGCAAGGTCTGGGAGAAGGAAAGCTAGACAATGACTCGGGACCAGTACATAATTTATCTGGGAAAAGACCTAGAGGGATGTCTGTGGTCTAAGATCTCCACTTACAGGCTGGGGAGTCCCAGGGCAGAAAAGGAGAAGGGGATGGGATGGCCCATGGTCAGCGTAGCTGGAGAAATGAAGTTAGCAGCGGGTTAAAGACTGTTGCTGAGCCATAAACTCTCCAGTGGTGGTTAGCCTTTACCAGGGGGTGCTAGAATAGGGACGGTAAGAATCTAGAAAAACAGGTTACTTTAGTTCTGAGAATTGTCATTTGTAAACCAAAAGGGGGGCTTTACAAAATGGTGTGACCATGGCTAACACTACCCAAAATACCTGCTGTAAGCTGCAGAACCAAGATATTCTCTTTCCCAAATCCATGCTTCTCTGCATTTGGCTCCTTCAAAGCCTACTCCTCCTTCCTCTTCTTCCTCCTTCCTTCCCTCTTTTCTTTCCCTCTCCATCCCCTCCCTGTCATCCTTCCTTCTTCTTCACCATCCTGTGTGGTCTCAGTGCTCCTTGGCCATCCCCAGGGGAGATTCTGATTGTCTGAATGTCATGGTCTGCAGAACCAGGACAGGGTGGCATGGGAACATTGAGTATGTTGTCTTCCTTGTGCTTCTTGCCGGCCGCTGACAGAAATTCAAACCAGACTTGACATGCCCCAGGCGTGGTTCTTTTTCTCTCATTGGAGGAACTGGTCCGAGCAATTGTGCCTTCGGAGGTTGTGTGGAGAGTCAAATGTAGACTCATATTTGACTCCTAGTCTAATGTTCCTTCTATTAAACCAACTGTTCCCAGTTAACAGGGAAGTTTAGCCCTTTCGTCTATAAAAGATCAGATAGAAAACACAGCTGAGGCTTTTTTTTAATGCCTAATATTTTTTTAATTAGGAATATGGGGTAGAGTGTTTACCTAGCATATATAAGGCCTTGTGTTCAAGCAATGCCAAAACAAAGAATTAGACAAAACTTCAACAGATTGATTTTAAAGATGGAGTCGACTTTCTCTAGAGATCTGTGAATCAGGCAGCTCCTTTTCTATAACAAATGGGCTGCTTTGGGCCTGGCAGAAGAGCCAAGTTTTATAAGGTAGCTTGAGAGGAAACATGGGGGTTCACACTGGTTTCTTCAGTTTTCTGCCCTTAAGAGGGTTAAAGCAGAGGGACTTTCTTATGTGGTGGCCAGGGTTGGCCTACTTCAGAATTATCTTCTGATTCTTCAACCTAATTCTAGTTCAGTCATTTGGAACTTTAGTTCATCTATTGGGATCCATGAGGAACTCTGTATCAGTATTTTTATTTAAGCTGGGTGTGGTGCTATTCAATTTTAATTCCAGCACTCCAGAGGTAGAGGTAGACAGAGCTCTGAATGTTCAAGGCCAGTCTGGTCTACATAGTGAGATCCAGGCCAGCCAGGGTTACAGTGAGACCCTGTCTCAAAAACACAAAACAAAAAAACAAAAACAAAAACAACAACAACAAAAACAGCAAGTTGATGCAAAGCTGAGGATATTGCATGAGTATCTATATAACAAAGAAGAAAGCAAATTTTCAAATTTTGTATTGATAAAATAAAATATAACATAAAATATTAGCCATAATAACTATAACAGATGTGGTTGTAATTGTGTCTCTATACTATCTTGCACAATAAAATTTGAACTCCATATGATTTTCTCATCATATAATGTTCTTCTGTTTGACACTCCCTCAACCCCATCACTTAAAAATGTAAAACTTGGGCTGGAAAGACGGCTCAGATGGTTAAGAGACAATAATGCTTTTGCAGAGAACCCAAGCTGGATTCCCAAAACTCATCTTGCTGACAACTGTCTGTAACTCTAGCTCCAGGGGATCCAATGCCTCTGGCCTACTCAGGCACCTGTACTTTGTGCACACAATCCAACAAAGATACATATTATGAATAACATAATTTTAAAAATATTGTTTAATCTTAAAAAATATAAAATTATTCTCAGGCCACAAAAACAGGTCACAGGTTAGATTCAGATTTGAAGATCCGTCTTCCCTCGCTTCCTCCCTTTCTTCCTCCATTTACTGAGACAGGGTTTCCCTTCGTAGCCCAGGCTGAATTTAAACTCACAGTCCTCCTGCCTTAGTCTCTAGAATACTGGGATTACATGAATGGATGATGATTCTGTTTTGTAAATTATAATCTGTTTTGGGGACCAATGAGCCAATTGAGCCAATATGTTTTGTTTGATTTCTAATATTTTTAAAACTCTGTGTGTGTATGTTTGTGCGCGCGTGCACACACGTCACACATGTAGAGATCAGGGGATGACTTCCAGGGGTTTCAGGCTACCAGGCTACCAGGCTACCAGGCTACCAGACTTGGCAGCATGTACTTTGCCCATAGAACCATCCCACTGGCCCCAAGTTCTAGTCATACTGAATGTTATCTTCTAATTTTATTACTTTTTAAAATAAAACTATGATATACATACAGTGAAATGGCTAGAATAGTAATGTTTTACACCTATCACTTTAATCTTTTATCTGCATTCAGTAAACATTTTAATGTTTTGTAGACACATTGTATATTTTCTCAACTGATAACACAGCACAAGCATTTTATACCATTTAAAAATCTTTCACAAACATACACTTTAAAACTTTACTATGAAAATCTTGAACATATAAGGGCTTAACAAAGCTTCTCCTTCTTTTATGCAAATTCCTTCTTTATTTCAAAGGAAATCCCACACTATATATCTTTGTTGTTGTTGTTTTCAAGATAGGGTCTCTAACCCTGACTGTTCTGGAACTCATTATGTAGAGCAGGCTGGCTTTGAACTCACAGAGATCCATCTGCCTCTGCCTCCTAAATCCTGGGATTAAAGGTGTGGACCACTAAGCCTGGCTTTCATACCTCAAATCTTTTTATCTCTGACTCTTGAGTATGCTTCTCTAAAAGAGACAAATTCTAAGAAAAACTTTTGTCTTAGGAAAGAAATGCTGAATTATGTGAGGCTGGATAATGTTCCAGAATAATGTCTGGAACTTTCAAATGAATCCGGAGAGGAGGAGGGGAGAGAGGGAGAAGGAAGAGAGGGAGAGGGGAGGGGGAGAGAAAGGGAAGAGAAAGAGAGAGAGAGAGAGAGAGAGAGAGAGAGAGAGGAGGAGGAGGAGGAAGGAGGGGAGGGGAAGAGAGATGAATGGGGAAGAAAGAGAGGAGTCCTTGCCATTCTTCTGTAAGCTTGAAATATTCCTTTAAAAGACATTTTTAAACTGTAGATTATTGAAAACATGTATAGCTGCTGCAGGGCCATACCGTACTGCTGAATGCCACCACATCTCTAGGGGATATATGAATTTGTCTAATTAGGTCATTAAACAGACAAGCACAATTCCAAGTAAGTTCCACATAATTCATCTCACACTACATTGAATTTCATTGGCTCCACACAATTCCCCCTTTCTCTTAGATCCTTGCTATAAAAAAAAGAAGAAGAAAAAGAGAAGTAAATTGGTAGTCTAGGACTAGAGGCTTGGTCAGATTCCAACTCTTTCCATTTTTCTTTTCTTTTCTTTCTTTCTTCCTTCCTTTCTTCCTTCCTTTCCTTCTTTCTTTCTTTCTTTCTTTCTTTTTTTCTTTCTTTCTTTCTTTCTTTCTTTCTTTGTTTTGTTTGTTTGTTTGTTTGAGACAGGGTTTCTCTGTATAATAGAGAGTTCCTGGGCTGTCCTGTAGACCAGGCTGGCCTTGAACTCACAGAGATCCACCTGCCTCTGCCTCCCTAGTGCTGGGATTAAAGGCGTGCACCACCACCTTTCTGACTTTTTTTTAAGGGGCAGGGCCAACATCTCATCTGTCTTGTGTGACAGCCTGCTTTGGGGTTTCATTGGACTATCCCATTCCCACTAACAGTCAGCCTGGGTCTGGGTCTGGGTAGCAAGCACTCAACTCTCAATCCCCCGACCCTGGGTAGAACAGGAACCTTCCTGTAGGCCAGGGCCATGTCTCTTAGGATGGGCATTTTCATACATGTCTCTGCCAAAGGCACACACATGTGTTTGCAAGTTGACAACTTGCAATCTCAACTCTAAATGCTTTGACAGAGGCTGTGGTCCATGTCAACACCGCATCCCATCCCTAGGAAGTCCTTCAGGAATGTGGTGTAGACGACAGAAAAAAATGATAGGATGGGATGGTCGGAAAGGCTTGAAGGGAAAGAGAGAAGCAGCCATAAGAAAAGAAGACCCAAGAGATGGCTCAGTGGCTAAGAGCACTGGCTGCTCTTTCCAAGCACCCACATGGCAGCTTGTAACATCTGTAACTCCACTTCCAGGGGATTCCGTATCCTCACACAGACATATACGCAGGCGAAACATGAGTGCACACCCCATATTTCTATATGGTATGGCAGCCAGGCTCTCAAGCCATAGCTCCCCACCTGAGGTGGCCACGTGACCTTCCAGACAGGCTGTCGCTACCTAACAAAAGGTCAGGATGTTGTTTTGCTCCTTTCTTTGTAATTTGGAGGATGCCTGATAGAGATGCTAATTCAAACCTATGGAACAACTAGCATACAGAGCACACAGGTGGTTATGGATGTGACTAAAAGCCATTCAACCTGGTTACCTAGGAAACAGAATGCTAGTGTCTTTCCCCTCAGTTAAGTTTTGGTATAAAGACTGTTTGGAGAATAAACGAGGAGGAATTCTTCAGCATGTGAACTCAGGATATCATGAGGGACCGTGGAGAATCTCCCTCCCGATAACGCCATGTGAGTTGTGCCTTTATTCCCGCGCCTCCACGCTGGTCCAGAGAGAGATAGTTTATGTTGGGGTCTGGTCCAGAGAGAAATAATTTATGGTCTGGGCTAGCACCAGACCCTGACATAATGGTGCCCAGACGTGGGGCTGACCTGCAGACCATGACAGAAGATCAAGTTAGAATTGAGAACTGAGAATGTCATGGTGAGCGGCAATGTTCACTATAAAGTGGCAGAGTTGCGAGAGACCAGACTGGTGGAGGATGACTCTCCAGAGTTTAAAGGGGCAACATTTTAGTCTTTTTAGTTACTATCTTGAAGTCCTATAAAGAAAGGGTGCAGTCAGTCTTAAACTGCCCCACAGTCTTAATCAGAAAGCACATGCAGTCTAACACAAATCCTTTGGGAATTAAACGAAATGAGACAGAAAACAAAGATAGCTTCCTGGACAAGGCTTAGGAGTTATGCAGCACAGATAAACAGACTGAAGTTTAAGAGGAAGAAACTTAAAGTCTTAGATTCCTTGTTTTCCTTTTTAAATGCATTGAAATGGAAATTGTCAAACGGACAACACCACATGTAGTTATTTTAGAAAAGAAAATTTCTGTAAAGAAAACCTTTACAGAAAAGTGTATAATTATGATAAGGTGGGATGTTTCTGGAAATTTCCAGATAGTTCCTCATACTCAGGATGATTAAGACAGCCTGGTTATGAGAGAGGATGGAAAATTTTGAAGGACTAGCTGATTACATAACTTTTAGGCTATTACTGTAATAGTTTAGTTATTAATAACAATTTGAGGAAATTTGTTTGCTTCTGGAGAACACATTTGGCTCCTCTAAGAAAGAAGTGCAACTGTGAACGCCCCTGTAGAGGTGAGGAGCCATGCTACACAAGAAAGCCAGGGCCTAATTTCCCTAGAAACAAGCTGTTGACTGCACCTGATCAAGATGCCTCCCAGAACCCATTAGCAAGATGAAGAGTGGCCCCTGGAGCCCCACCTGGGTCTAAGTCCCACGTGACCCTCGCAGCTTCCCCCGTGGAAAATCACTGCCCAGAAAGTTAACCTGCACTGTTAACGTTCACACCTGCCTGAAATTAGAGCAAACTTATAACACTGGGCGCTGTGTGAAAGCTTTACACGTATTATGTAGTTCAGTTAAGAAAAAAAACAAAGAACACCTAGGAGGTAGGCATGACTATTAAAACTTGTTGCATGTTAGATAGCGAAGCTGAAGGCCAGAGATGTGGCCTTAGAGCAACAAACCTGAGCTGTCAACTCAGGCAGGCTGAATCCAAAAGGCCAAACTGCCTTGCTCTCCACCTCCTACCTGGCAGTGGCAGGCCATCAGTCACCAGCAGCAATATGGCTGACAGTTTCTTCTTCTGTGTACATCAGTTTTCTCTGAAGTTTTAAAAACATTTTCAGAGTTTCCAGAAGCCTCAATGGAAACATATGTAGCACGAATTCTAATTGGTCTCAATAATAAAAACCTGGAGCCAGATTTCAGGGCAAATACTGAAAAGATCAGAGAAACAAAGGAGCAAGCAGCTAGAGAGACTTTTATTGAAATCTCAGGTAGAAGGGCTGAGCTCCTTCCTGTCTCCTCTCTCTGCTTAGCTGTCCTGTCTCTGTCTCCCTAGTACTGAGATTAAAGACATGAGATCTCAAGTGCTGGGATCAAAGGTGTGAGCTCTGTTTCTCTTTTAGACTGATTACATCTTAGGTAGCCCAGTGTGGCCGTGAATTCCTGACCTTCCAGCTTCCATCCCCCCCCCCCCCCAAGTGTTGGGATTAAGGTGGCCTCTATGGTTAACTAGTGGCTGACTCCGCCCTCTGATCTTCAGGCCAGCTTTATTTGTTAGAATACAAACAAAATATCACCACAAACGTACAAACATGCAATTAGACCACGAGTTTCTTTGGTCTTGTTTGTAAGGTTGGAATTCACCATTATCAACAAGTTAGCTCAGGTTTCGTGGAAGTTCTCATTGACAGTTATATAGACAAAAACATTTCAGGCTTTTTTTTTTTAAAGGGGAAGATGAATCATTGCTTAATAAATGCAGTTTAGTTGATCTTTCTGAACACTGGCCTACGGAGGGAACGAATAAAAGAGCTCTTGGCATTGAGACAGCTCGGAACTGTTTGTTACATGTGTATGCATGTCGCTCAGCCCACCAACCATCACAGCTCTGTTCTTAAATGACACCCTTCCCATTCTTTTCCTGCATCATTTAAGATGCTCTACTTTGCATACACTATTAATATCTACTCAACTCACCAAAATGACCACATTCCTAACGCTTGGTGAGGAATTGGGATGCATAGAGAAAGGACAGTACCGTATTTCACGAAAATAGCCTTTTTCAAAATCTTAAGGTGTAGCCTGGGAGTCTTTTCGAAAGAAACAAATTGAAGACTCAGGGCTGGATGATTCAAAACAAAACACCTGCACCTAGGTGTGCAGGAGGCAGTAAGCGCGCCACACTGTGAGTTGGTGGAGGAAGGATGCCAGCAGGCAGGCAGTGGCCTTTATTTGAGGAAGAGGGTCTGCTCTTTTGGGTGAGACAGTTCTTATACCATGTTGGGAAGTAATCTAGGCCTCTCCTGACAGTCATGGGAAAGCACAGGTAACACCTTGTTCCTGAGAATTTGGTACGGCTAAAACTGCACAGGACCTGGGTCCGCGAGGCCTGCGCCCGGTGCCCAGGGCCTGCTCTGTGACCCCGCAGCCTTGTCCCAGCCGGCTCGGTAGCGGTGGCACCGGGGGCTGGAGCCCCGCGACCCTCAGCCTGCCTGAGGCCTGGGCGTCCGCTCGAGGTCTGGCCGCCCTCCGGCCTGCACCGGGGTGGAACGGAGCGCTCGGGCCCAGCAGCCGGCGTCCATTTTCTGGGTGGCGCTGCGGCCGGACTCGTAGGTCCGGAAGCTCCATGGACCCCGCGGGAAGCGCTCGGGCGGCGGAGCCCCGTAAGTGCCCCGGGGCCGCGCGTCTCCGGGAGGGAGCCGGGAGCCTGGGGGCAGCGCTCAGGCCGAGCTGCAGCCGCGGACGCCGAGCCGGCCGAGCAGCCAGCGTCCGTCCGCAGGTGGAGCGTCCCGCCCCACCAGGCCCAGCTGCAGGGGGGAAGCGGGGGAAGGGGGGGTGACTGTCGCGCACCTGGGGCTCGGGAACCGCTCAGGATTACCGCGCCTTCCCTCCCCTGTAAGCGCGAACCCGAGCAGCGTCCTGACCCTACCGGATCGCGAGGAGATCCTGGTGAGACACCAAGCCCCTGGAATTGAACCGGACGTGCAAAGCCAGGGCCCTGCCCCCAGGGGGTTGCAGCCTCGGCCTCCTGCTCCTCCTGCAGCCCTCGGTCTGTTGGGACAACTCAACAGCCAGTCGTTAGACACTTTTTGCAGACTAGCTGATAAATAACCTGAGATTTTAGCCTATCTGCGGCTCCGCTCTATAACTCCTGTTCCCCGGTCGGTAAGTGTCTTGATTCGGTTCTGGAGTTTGGGCCTGATTGAAAATCCCTTCTAATGATCTATTCTAGATGTTACGCGTTTATGTACTGTGTACCTATTTGAAAGGTTTAAAACTGTTCTAACTGGGAAGCTCAATCGTTCGCTTGGGTTCTCATTGCTGGGAAGAATGGGAGTTTTGTTGTGATTCCAGAGAAACATATAGTGACTTACTGTAGCTAAAATCAAAGAGTAGAGTTTTTGTTTCGTGACAGGGTCTCGCTAAGGAGCCTAGAATGTTCTGGATGCAAGCAGTTCGGGCTGATTTCGAACTCGCAGCGGTCTGCTGACTGCTAGGGTTACAGGCTTCTACCATGCGATTCGACAAACCAGTGTTTTTCCAAGACCAAAAACCCATTAGTAGAATCCCTTTGGTGGGTCGCAGCTGAAAAAAAAATATTTTAAAAGATTAGAATATATAGTAAGGTTTTTAAAAAAGTGTAAGCATTGCACATAGTAAAGATGAGCATTGTCTAATGAAGCCTCTGGCTTATATAATGTAATCTGGGGAAAAAAATGGGTCACTGTCAAACAGCCTTTAAGACCCTAGCTTAGTGTTTTGTGGCATAGGTTTTGCACTCAGGTTAACCTGGGTTTGAGTCCCAGCACTCAACTTAACTGTGTGACCTCCAGCCACAGGTTCCTGGCCGTGCTCACAGCTGTAAAATGAGGAAGTGTGCCCTTCAGCTGAGGGGTATTGCAGAGATTCCCCATCAACTGGCTGCACTTGAGGCAGTCCTTGGCTTTCGGGGCGTGGGGGGGGGGCTCCACATACAACAATTGCAATTGTGTCGCTGAGCTGTCGAATCCTAGACACCAGCCATGAAATGCTGCGTGTTTGTCTTCTCTTAGATCCTGATGTGGAGGAGATGGAAGACTCAGAACCAAGGATTGCCAAGTGATTTCTGCCGCGGCACAGAAACTAACTCCGTCAAGGCTGGTCCGTTCTAACTGAGGTAACTAAACTGTGTGTCTTTCCTTAGTCTACACGAAATAAGAAATGGCAGTTTTTGAAAGACTCCCGGAGGCGTCTGAATCATGCTCTCCACCTGCCAGGTTTGTGTACTGCAAAATTTCCATGACTCTCAAGCAGTCTGTTATTAAGAACACAGGACACGTGGTGTGCCAGTCCCCTGTGGGGAGGGAGAACTAGAAAACAGGACTTCAAGACAACTGGCTTCTCATGTTAGTTCTGCTGGTAGTTTTTATGTGAACTTTTGTGCATGTCTTGATAGATCTGAGCTTCTTCAAGTCGTAAGGACCCCAAAACATGACAAAAGCCCAGAGAGTTAAAATGCATTTTTATTGTTACCCCAGCGGGTTGAGGTCAAGGCAGGAGTATTTCCCAGGCACATAGCCAGCCTCTCCACTCACGGTAGGGTGAGACCTCTGCCAGCCGTAGAGTGTGCAAGCGTGAAGAGACCTTTGCAGTTCTCACACAGATGTACTGGCAGCCCCGGCAGCTCCGCTCTACCTTGGAGGCAGTTACAAAGTCCTAGGTGGTGACAGAAACAAGTACCATTTGTCAAACGGTTGTGTGTCTTTATGTGCCAGGCTGTGTGTTAATAATTTACTCCTCAACGGTACTAAGTCAAGGAAGAAGAGATTTAAAGGATTGAGATGTGAAATGGTGGCAGGCCATGGAAGGCCGGCGTGAATTCTGTATGCACAGTGCTTGGCTGGGGCCCCAGAGTTCACGGTTGAATGCCTGCCCTCCTGATGCTTGCAGTCTAATTTCTACTGAAATCCAAAGAGGCAGAGTTGGCGGGCCAGGCCACTCGGCCATGACTCTCTAAGTGCTGCTCCAGCAGCCGCACAGTGCCATCTGACACAGGCTCAGACTGCAGAAACAAACATTTCAAAGTTCTTGCTTTTTTAGTTTAGTTCAAGTTTTCACCCTTTTCCACTTTTAACATCTACTAAACTTACGCTTTGAATTTATACACAGTCATCAGGGCTCTGGATTCATTTATTTTTTTAACTGAACTTCTCTGAGATTCTTGAGTATTCAGAAAGATGATTATGCTTTCATAACCATATTTGTCATGGCCAGTCTTTAGCAAGGAATCATTTGTCCAACTGTCGGTGGTTTTCTTTTGGTAATCAGCTTTAAGAATGTTGGAGATTGACTTGTGTCATTTTCATTTTCAAAGTCCTGAAATCTAACTTGAGATTTTTCATTTTCCCATTTCTGTGACTCTCATTGGAGGCCTTTCCTATTTTTACACCTTGCCCATAGGTGGTCTGACAAGAGACCTTTTTTATTCAAAACAGTGTCTTTTAGCTTCGTAGACCAGAGGACTGTGGGCATTCTAAAATAAAGCAATTGAAGACCCACAAACACTGTTGTTTGATTAACGTGATAAAAAGCCAAAAGGCAGTGCCAGGAACTGTACAAAGCACTAGAACTCAAATTGCACGACCTGACTGCCACTTGTTACGAT
Source organism: Arvicola amphibius (assembly GCF_903992535.2). Classification (NCBI taxonomy): domain Eukaryota; kingdom Metazoa; phylum Chordata; class Mammalia; order Rodentia; family Cricetidae; genus Arvicola; species Arvicola amphibius. Next base: position 163,144,379 of record NC_052049.1, on the reverse strand, counting down.
GTAAGTCTTGTATAAAAACAAACGAGACTACGAATGTGCACGTGGTTCGTGCACTTTATGAAGTTCTATAAATGTTATGCAGCAAATATTTATCTAGTAGCTGCCATGGTATGGCCCAGCTAGAAGGACTGGAGAATTCAGCAGAAAATCAACTGACACTTCCCTCTCAGACTGTTAATAGAGCTGGAAAAAAACAAGAAATACACATCTACATATACATGCACATCCCTTCCCTCTGTCTGTGTGTGTGTGTGTGTGTGTGTGTGTGTCCAGGCAATAGATGTAAAAAGAAATCATTCTGGTGATTCATGGAGGCATTCGAAATAAAAATAGAGAAAGACTGAGAAAACATGGAGCAAATTCTGTGAAAAGTATCAAGCCCAGTTGGGTTAGAACTGGTCTATACAGGCGCCCAGGGGGAAACAACTGGAGAATATTTATTGCTGAACAATAATGGTCCTGAATGCCAACTAGGAAATAGGAATGTGTTAATCAATGGTGTCATTAAGGCTCTTTGAACAAGGAAATGTCATGGCTGTGCCTTTATAGGAGCCTTCTCGTGTATATAGTTTAGAGGAGGTTGGGAGGACACAAGGAAGAAGGCTGCTTCAGTCCTCCCAGAAAAGGGGCTGGCCCAGAGTGATGCTATCCAATCAGGGTTGCGAGTGGTAAGATGAGAAGCAAGGGCTGGCTCAGCTGTCTCACTGGAGAAGGAGCTAGCACAGCATCCCAGAGCCATGGTGCCATGGTGACCCTGAGAAGGAGGTGACGAGTTGCATCCTAGGGGACTCTATGTGTAAAGCCCTGAAGCTGCTTTCTCTCACCCAGATGGGGTTCAGGACCCCATAGGAAAGGAAAGGCCCATTTAGGAGTATTATGAAAAGGTAAGAGACAAGGTTTCCATTAGGGTATGGGAAAATGTGATTGAGTATTGAGCCTTGTAAGAAAAGAAATGACCTGGGGAGACAGAAGCCTGTCAAGAAAGCAAAAAAAAAAAAAAAAAAAAAAAAAAAAAAAAAAAAAAAAAAACACAAAAAAAACAGAAAACCTCAGAGGAGCATGTTTCCAGAAGCCTCTGGAACATGGCTTTCACCGGACTGTGGAGTAGGAGGGATGGGCCCAAGAGCATGAGACTGGGCAAGAGGTGCAGTGTGTGTCTGTGGGCATTTTTCTTTGCAAGAGAGTGTGATATGCACAGTGCATATGAAGTGGTTGTGTTTGCATATGTTTATAGCATGCACAAATCAAGAATGAATCTTGCGTAAATCATTGATCCTAGCATGTTCCCAATCATACGCCTCATTACTAAAATTCAGGATGCTAAATGTGGTTTTGATAGTGGGGTTAACACTGTATTCCATTATTGGCAGACAAATCAGAGAATCTCTCTTAAAAGCATGAACTAAAGAAAAAAAACTTTGTCATTGCAAAGTTTCTAGAAGTAATTTAATTCCGTTGCTTTTGCTATATATATTAAATAATGTGTCTATTTTTCTGAGCATATGACTTAATACAATGGAATGAGGATACTGGAGTCAGATAAACCCAGTCTTGCAAACTAGCTGGGCCGTTTTCCAGACTTGTGACTTATATGAAGTCCTGAATTTTTCCACCCTCAGCTTCTATTGGTCTGTTTTGAAGCTCTGAGTGATAGTTTGATCTGTAACTACACCATGGTAGGCAGTTGACAAGTGGTGATTTCCTTCGTCTCTAGCCTTGAACACAGATGGCGATCCATGCTAAGGTGAATCTGCACAGGAAGCTGTGCCTTCCTGATTCATTCCAGTCTATTTATTTTTCCCGTTTTATGTCTGTCCTGCATGTGTTGAAGTGACCAGGAGTGTAGCGTGGATCAGGCTTCACCAGAGGAGAGATAGATGGCTCTCGTGGTTAAACACACTCACTGTTTTTGCGAAGGACTTGAGTTTGATTCCCAGCACGTAGGTGGCAGTTCATAAGGGACTGTACCTCCAATTCCAAGGGATCCAGTACCCTCTCTGACCTCCACATGCACTGGGTATGCATGCAGGGCACCTGCATCCATGCAGATGAAAAACTCATTCACATAAAATAGGAACAAATCTTTTAAAGGAAATTTGTTAAAAAAATAAATAAATGAATGAATGAATGAATATAAATAAGACTTAACCGGGGTCTCTGACCAAAATGTAGATGTCTGGACCATGAGAGTCTGTCTGATTCAGTAGGTTTGGAGTGGAACCAGAGATCTGTGTTTTAAACAAAAATTGCCATGACTGCAGATGGAGATTTCCAAATGGCAATCTCTAGGAAGCAGAAGAAAGAATAAGCCTGATGCTTGATTTGCTGATTCAGATCCTGTTTCAATTAGAGAGGCGCCTGTGCTCCAAAACTGCGTACTTGTATTATCCATGTCGGTGGATCATATTTGTAATCATATAAGAATAGGCTCCAAGTGCTTGTGGTCCAGCATTAACCCCCCTCCACTGGCCGCCCCACGTTGCTCTCTGCCATGTAACCACAGTCGCCTTCCCAAGCTTCCATGTGTTTGTGTGACCCCTGATGCCTCCCATCAGCTCTAAGAGGACTGGGATTGGCTCCTAAGTGTAAATGAGGATTTCCTCTTTTGAAAACACACTGCACATTCTGCTTCGGCATCCATCTTCTGGGCTTGTGGTCCCCGATGTGACTCAAATAGCTGTTCTCTGTACTGCCTCAGCGCTGAATCACCCGTCTGTGTGATGGAAGTGTCACCGGCACACCCTCTGAGTGCCTGTTGTTGAATCACACCTTCCATGTGCGTTCACCCTTCCCATGGCTTTCATGGGAAACGAGGGAAGGATCGCTCTGCTGACGTGGGTGACTGAAGGGCGGCCTGAGGGGAGTTATTCTCAGGCTGGGCATTAGAGGCCTGGCTGTCCTCAGGGCCTGTGCTAACTGGAGTGAGGAAGACAACCCGACCTTCATTTCCCCCCATCAAGGTCTGGTGATTCTGAGTGTCTTCAGGCCCCGTTCGCTGTGAGTTGATTTTTTGCACAGATGTACTCTCAGTCACCTGAAGACATGTCCTTCCCAAAACAGAAATATCTTGTGCGTGAATTCTTGCCCTGCTTTGGTATTTCTTTCATTTCTCCGTGTTTGTCTCTATCTTTTGTTTTGGCATTTTTATTTTCGGAAAACCAATTAAAAGAGGTTTTTGTTTGTTTTTTTGACAGAGCTGACTCTAGAGTTTCTGACGAAATGCTTTGTTCCTCTCTTCAGAAACACTTGTCAGCATGGTTTTCTTCTTTTGTAAGGTTTAATGTAAGCTCCCTTTGAATCCTAACAACCATCTTGTGTTTAAAAAAAAAAAAAAACACGTTTTTTCCTCACGAGGCTCCCTCGCTTGGGGAGATAGTAAGAGCACGCTGGTGGTTAGTTACTGCGGTATTCAGCAAACAGACTCTCTGGGAAGCAAGATTTACGGTACTGGAGGAGAAAGAAGTTCCTCTGTGTCTGGGATGAGAGTGTCCCCAGATGATACCCTGTTTGCTGTGTGCAGGTCCCAACCGGGTGGCCATTTTCTGTACTGAGTCCAGGGTGATGCTCCGCCCACTGTGCAGCCTATGAGCTGTTTTCTAAAATGAAAGCACAGGCAGAAACTGGCGTGAGTAGCATAACCTGTGTTTAGATTATTTTTAGCTGAGTAAGTATAAAGCACAGTTGCTCTAAACGGCGTGCTGTAAGCTTTTTATCTGGGACAGTTTGGGTTGGAGGAGTTTCACGGTTTAAAGTGTAGATAAATTCTCCCTAAAACGTGTGAACAGGGGAACTATTTAAATACCCAGAGAGTGCCAGAAACATGCATTCTGAGTTTTGTTATTGTTGAGAGAAGGCTCTCAGTGTAGCCTAGGCTGGCTTCCAACTCACCACCTTCCTGCCTCTGCCTCCCCAGTGCGGGGATTACAGGCTTTCGCCCCTACACATATCACACCTGATGCCTTCTGCTTTAATAAAAGTGATTTCAGGGTAAAGTCAGCACAGGCCGCCCGAATGTAGTTCTTCACACTCTTCTCCCACTCCGGTCCACTTTTTGTTGATTTCCTTGGTTTTGTTGGCTGACCAGAGTTTCTGTAGCCTTTCCATCGCTGAAAAGCCATGTGTGTCTCCTCCTCAGGCCTTCTGTGTGCTTGCTCAACAACTCTGCTGCTCATCCAGGCTTCCCGAACTCTAGGAGGAAGTGGCTTCCACAACCCCAGGATGTCTCCAAGGCCTGCGCCACCACACCTGGCCTGCCTCCAGTAATCACAGTGCAAACAGTGGCTTCAAACTGGAAACATGCAGGGGGAGTTGTGGGAAATGTGTGTATAGAGAAAGTATGAACATCTGGGGTGCAGCCCCAAACAGAGGGCTCTGTACATTGACCCCATGTGTCTAGAACACCGTGGGAAACCATAGCAAATGTGAGGCTGTCAGCTGAAGGTAGAGAGGAGGTGAGAGCAGAGCCAGACCAAAGCCCCAGAGTCATGGTCCAGGAATTCCCAATGCACAGAGACCACTCAGACTGTTCTCCGGGCCGCACTTCGTCTTCATGGCATCTCTAGAGAGGAAACTGGCCTCCTGGCATTGGCGTCTTTTGTTCCATGAAGCAGTTTTGATTTGTGTCTCGGTGGATACGCTGTATTGTTTTGCCCCATTGTCTTGAAGCCCTGACTGCTGGGCTCCATTCTCATGGTCTGTCATTTTGTCCTTGTCGCATTAGGACACAGCGATGTACTAGGATGATGACAGAGTCCTCTGACACAGTGCTGAGCTAAATAAAGGCCTGTGTGTGGTACTCGGCCATTACTGTTCCCCATTACAGCACCCCTGAAGATGAGTATGGGCCTCTCTTGTAGGGAGTGTGGGTAGACCTGATGGCTTGATCACTTCTTGCCTCTTGAGTAGACCCCTTAGTGAAAACACCCAGGTCGCAGCGAGGCGTGTGCTCCCTGCAGTCTGCCTGCCGGGATTCCTGTGTGGAGAGCGTTTCCCCCCACAGCCTGGAGGGGCTCTGAAGAACTAGAGTGTCAGCCAGATGCGGTCCATGCAGGGAGGCAACGTGAGCATTCACTGTGGACTGAGATGAGAGAGGGAGTAGTGGGCATGTGGCAAGCCAGATGGCGTTAGACCTTTATATTTTCAAGATTTATTTCTTAACTACACGTGTGTGGGTATGCACATGTGAATGCAAGCACCCACTTATAGCGGAGGAGTCTGATCCCTCTGGACTTGGACTTAGAGGTGGTTGTAAGCCACCAGATGTGGGTGCTGGGAACCAAACTTGGGTCTTCTGCATGAGCAGTAGGCACTTTCAACCACTGAGCCACTTATCTAGCTCTAAGACATTTGAAGAACACTGTGGGAACTTAGAGACTGGTATGCAGGCTGCTGTCAGCTGTGGATTATACTGTATCCTGTCTGAGTGCCCCCCCTCCCCATCAGGATTGCCACAGTGGAACCTGTGCAGACTTTTTCTGTAGCTCACTGGGCTTGAACTTGTCCACGGCCTCATCCAAGGAAAGGTAATCACCATTGACCGTTCCGTCTCTGTCACAGCACATAAATCACCCACTTCGTATAGAACTATACCCTTTCCATGTGAGCAAAATAACCCTGTGAAGTCTGTAGCTGAAAACAATACATATGGTTGTGCTGTCTGGACAGGCTTCAGGTATCTGTGGCACTCTTGGTTAGAATGCCAGTTCTGGCTGAAACAGGAGGTGTCCACCAGAGGAAGTCCCTCCTTATCTGGGACGGCACTCCCAAGGCAGTAGAAAGGAGCCAAGCCTAGCATCAGGTGACGAAGGACAGCAGGCATCTCCTGACATGAGACTTAGACATCCTTACTCAACAAGGATGTTTACCAAACTGTCAAGCAGCAACTTTGAGTTGTCCTGGATTTGCACAAATTTTCTCCTCCCCTTCTATACATGGAGTTTGAAATACCTTCCCTTTCTCCTCGACATCTTTTGGCGACTCCCACTCTCCTCTTGGCAGCGATGAGTCATGATGTCCGTACAGCATTCAATAGAGCCTGGCACGCAGACAGTGCTCAGCATATGTTAGCTTTGATATCACTGGCTTCTTCATCATCTCCATCATAGCTATTAGCACTTCACCAGAGGAGGGGGCCTTCGCCTCCTTAGGCTTCATTTAACGCACATGCACATGTGTAGGTGAACTTTCACCATCTCTATTCGTCGAGCGAAGATGGAACACACGTGTAAGGCAGTGCTCTAGAATCGGTTTTGTTTACTTCGCCCGCTTTTATTACAGTTAGCAATCTTGTTTTGGAACACTGGAGTTAGTAAGACAAATTCTTGCCACTCGGTAAGGCTGTGCAGTTTGTGTCAGGTGGGGTTACTAGTGGGGAATGTAGTTCTAGGAATTTGCTCCGAGATGTGTCGACAGATGAGAAGTCATCAGACAGTGCAGTGAAGTAGTGCTGTTTGTTCCTCAGTGTGGTCCTTGGACTGGCAGCGGGGACCCAGTCCTTGCCTCCCACACTACCCCAGACCCGCTAGGAGGAAGAATGCACCTAAGATCCCCCTAATGTACGTGAGCTCAACCTTTGGGGGACATTGCCATAGACGTTCTAGCAAAGCAGAGACAGACTTGTGCAGGCGAGTCTGCCAGTTTGCTAACTAGAACATGCTTTGGAACAGTCTCAGGGGCATGGGTTGGATTCTGCTTTAGAAATGCATGCTGGAGAGTTGGGTTCTCAGCAAGAATTAAATTCTAAAAATTTCTATAATGGTTTCCAACAAGAGACGTTTCTGTCTGAAGTGATGTAAATGGTTAGAGTGAGGTGTTTTAATGGGGCAGTGTGTATCACTATAAGAACGAGGGATGAGCTACTCCCCTTGAAGGTGTTTGGGACCATAATAGGTGGTGAGAAGGGAGAGTCAAAACCAGCCCCAGTGTTGGTGACTAGCAGTATTGCCTGACCCTAAAGAAACAAGCCAGAAATAATCCCATTCCGCCATGGTGGCTTGTCCAAACTTTAAGGACAAGAGTGGGGAGAAAAGGACATCACTATTTTAGAGAGGAAATCTGAGCTTCATATTAAATTAATCCAATTTAGAAAGTGAACTAAGTCTCTTTGGCCCTTCAGAGTTCTTGCCTACATTTGAAGATGGCACGGTCATAGCGGCTCTGCTGACTTGTGTGTTATTATCCTGTAGTCCTTTCAGGTGGGCTTTGCCCTGATGCTTCGCAGCATGGGGGTTTGTCTCTCAGCTCCAGGGAGTGCCTGGAAGGGCCGCTGTGTATATGAATGGTCCCTGCAATCATTCTGTTTTTTCTTCTCTGTCAACTGCTAGGGACCTCAGCTTGCAGTTCTGGATCCATGCCCCTCTCCCGTTCATCCATATAAGTTAATTGCCTTGATGGTTTTACTGAGTTGAATGATGAGGCCTCCCAGAAGATATGCCTATAGCTCAGAACCTGTGAATGGGACCTCATTTGCGAAAAATGATCTCACATATCGTCATAATTAAGGAACTTGAAAAATCATCCTAGATGATCAGGCAAGCCACACAGAAGAGAGACATACACACAAAGAGGAGACGGCCAGGAGAAGACAAAAGCAGAGGTGGGAGTCCTGCAGCCATAGCCGAGGAAAAAAAGAATCAGCAGAGCTACAAGCAGCAAGGAAGGGTTCTGCCCGTGCCCCGTGGTTGTCAGAGAGATCCTGGCCCTGTAAACACCTTGTCTGGACTTCTGGCTCTATTTGTAGAGAGAGTTAGTGTTAAGGGTGTTAATTTGTTTAATGCCTCAAGCTGCCTTGATCTAAGAGCACCTGGGCACCTGTGAAACTCAGGTTTACTCCAGGCTTCTTGTTTTGTTTTACTCTTTCTAGTCTAGCTGTTTTGTTCGGGGGGCGGGGGCATCACCAAGCTCCCAAATTATGATCTGGAGAGACCTATTGCTACTTATGAATGCCTGGCCTTCGCTTGGCCTGTTCCTAGCCAGCTTTTCTTAAATTATCCAAACTCCTTTTGCCTCTGGACTTTTTCCTTTGCTTGCTTCTGTATGTCCTACTTTCACTCCTACTCTGTGGCTGACCCCTAACGTCTTCCTCACCTTGTTCTTCCATTCCTTCTTTTCTCTCCTAGATGTCTCCTCCTATTTATCCTCTTTGCCTTCGGGCCCGCCTATTCTTTGTCCTGCCTTACTATAGGTCACGCTTTATTAGGCCATTAGATAATTTAGACAGGCAGAGACTCACAACTTCACAGAGTTAAACAAATGCAGCACAAACAAAAGAACATCTGTACATCATTAAACAAATGATCCCAGCCTAAACAAAAGTAACATTGGTGCGGGGAGTCCTTCCGTATTAGTAAAGAAGCTACTTTTGGCCAATGACTTAACAGAATTTGCCAGGCTGGAAGATATATATATATATATATATATGGAGAGAGAGAGAGAGAGAGAGAGAGAGAGAGAGAGAGAGAGAGAGAGAGAGAATATGTGTGTGAGTAGGTGGAATCAGTGAGAAGCCTTGTATCCGCCACTAGAGATGTCTCTGCTGGAGCCTGATGAAACTTTGGCAGTAGGCCACGACCTCGTGGTGATGCACAGATTAATGGAGATAGGTTAGTTTAGGATGTAAGAGCTAACTAGAAATACGCTTAAGCTAGCTTAGAAACTGGCCAAACAGTATGGCAAATAATAGTTTCTGTGTGTTTATTGCAGGACCAGGCGCAAAAGCAACCTCAGTCAACATAACACATCTTAAAATAATATTCTATAACATAGGCTATTCCAGCTCAAGGTGACAGCAAGAAAGCTTTTAATGAGGGTCCCCAGGTGTTCTAGTAGCTTGCCTGCCCCTCTCAAGTTCCTTTGGGACTGTTCTTTTGATGCAGTTATTTTCCTTGGACAAAATCCATAATCACATTTGCAGCCCCCTGTAGTGTGACATTTTATTCTTTTGACTTTTTGGGGGGAGCCCACCACTGAGCTCCCAAATAATTCACACACAAAGGTTTATTCTTTTTTATAAACTCGCAGCCTTAGCTCAGCTTGTTTCTTGCCAGCTTTCCTTAAATTATCCCGACAACCTTTTGCCTCTGGGATTTATCTTTCTCTATTTCTGTATACCTTTCTTTACTTCTTTCTCCTTGGCTTGTTGTGTGTACCTGGGTGGCTGGGCCTGGTGTCCTCCTCTACTTGTTTTCTTGCTCCTCATTCTCTCGCCTCCCAGATTTCTCCTTCTGTTTATCCTCTCTGCCTGCCAGCCCCGCCCATCCTTGCTCCTGCCTCGCTATTGGCCGTTCATCTCTTTATTAGGACCATCAGGTGTTTTAGACAGGCACAGTAACACAGCTTCACAGAGTTAAACAAATGCAGCATAACCAAAAGTCACACACCTGAAAATAATATTTCCCAACATCCCCCACCCCATGTTGGTGCACTGCAGTTTTCTCCAGCAGCCAAGTCCACTGTGGGTGCTTAGATTCAGAGAGACTCCTGCCTTTCCCACAGGCTACTTAGAGGGACCCACGCTTCATTATCCTCCTCCACACTAGCTCTTTCATCTGGGATCCCTGCCTGTTAATGGCTAGTCGGCCATTCTTTCCTGTAATTTCCAATTAGGAGATTCTCCCACCCAGATGGTTTTCAAGCTGTCTTCTTCTCTTCACTAAGTAGTTAGTATTAAAATCTTTGGGACTAGAGGAAAAGTCCAAGTCATCATGGCATTGACACTCCCATCTGGGGCCCTGCCATTCTCCCTCCTCATCTCCCATCAGGCCCTGGGAAGCAGCCACCGCTCTGCCCATCCCTCCTCGGATGTATCATTCCATTTCCTGACTCTGAGTTGCTCAGTCCTCTTCCTGGAGTTGAATGTTGTTTCCCCTCTTGAGTCCTCTAAAATTTAGCTCCTTCCCCTTTCTCTGAGTTCCCTAAACTAAGCTTAATACCTCCTTCCCCTCAGCCCCAAGCACCCATGAGCAGCTTCTCTGATCACCTTACGGGGGTTTCTGCAAGTCCATCAATTAATTCCCTGAGACAGCTCCTCCAGGAGGTGCCTTGTGAAGAAATCAAGGAAACCAAAAGCTAAGAGCAGGAAATAGTTCCTTTTATTTGAACCAGTATTGTCTCATATACTTGCTAATAAAACAAAAGACTTTGTGATTTTAGGGAATGTATTGAAAATGCATTACTAGTAATATGTCATACCATTGCCTGAACATTTTCCTGCCAAGGTGATGATGGAAGTTACAAAATAATCCCACACTAGCTCAGATTTGAGCATAATAAAGGGTTATTTAGGGGTAGGCTCACAGATCACAGTCCTCTGCATAAACGGGGAACAGGAACCAAATTCAGCAGCTGGAAGAGAGAGAGTGTGCATATGTGTTTGTGTGCTTTACATAGGCATTTGTAGTATAAGAGGCTACACTCAAGTGGGCTGGTATCTTAAAGGCTACTGACTATAGGAATTCCTACAGCACCTCCATCTTTTATTTAAACAAGAGAGTTCCAAGCCCAATACAAAACTATATACAATAAGAACATATATCAAGTATAAACAATATTGAGCAAGAAACATACTAAATGTTTCAATAATTATCCTACCCTAAGGAGTCTAAGACTTGTGTTAGAAATAGCTTGACCAAGTCATGAGAGGGAAGTTACTATGGCTATCTAGTCTTCAACCACATCAAAGGCCTGAGAAGGGAGATAATATTACTTGGGTAGGCAGGAAGTGCAATCAAGCAACTTCCAAAATGTGCAATAAATGACAGAGACAACCAGCTACCTGGTCAATCACCCAAAGTCTCATTTGCAACCTTGGAGCAACTAACTTTGGCTAAGGCCTAGAGTAACTGACAGACCATTTTCAGAGGCAGAAAAGTTTTCAGAACTGTCTTACCCTGTCTTGGCAAGGTTTGACAGTCTTTTTTCTTATATCCTGTTTGTTGTTGCTAGACATCGTGCATTTTGTCAGTGGTTGAGGCATGGGCAGTCCTTGCCTAAAGGCCAGTTTTGCCAAGAAGAAAACAATCTCCAAGTGGAGTGTCTTTGGTTTTTAACATTCTCTAGGGAATAGATCAGTACTGCCAGGAGCAATTGTGTGTCATGTCAACAGAACCAATTTATTTAAATGCCATATTCTACACTTCTTTGAAGCGGTTGAAGATTACCTATCTATGCAGAATACAATCTGTATGTATCTAGAGAACCTGATTAGTCTATGAGTATGACAAACATAGCTGACTATTGACCTATTATTCTTAATACTTAAATAGCTTAAAGACTAAGACTTGATATTAGAATATTAAACAATCTTTAAACAACTGTGCAACAAATGAGGACAATGATGTAATATTATGTAGCATACTAAAAAAGTAAATAATGTATAAGTATCTTGATCAGAAGTAGAAATATATAGTGCAAATATGATAAATATATCCTAAAATTATATCAATATACAAAATGTCTTAAGCAGAGGTAGAAGCATGCATGCATACAATATGATAAAATAACTGTCTATTTGTACAAAATTTGTACAAATATTGTGAACATAAATAGGAGCATATTCAATATAACAAATATAATTTGAATTTGTATCAATATACAAGAATCTATATCAATGTAAATTGCCTATAAATAATAGCTCATTCTGTTGACAGAAGTTTCTGTCCTGCCCGGTCCCACATCCATTTAGTCCCAAAGAAATACACAGAGATCTACATTAATTACAAACTGATTGGCCTATTAGCTCAGGCTTCTTATTAATTCTTATAACTTATTTTAGCCCATAATATTTGTCTTTGTTGACCACGTGGCTTGGTACCTTTTTTGGTGAGGCAATCACATCTTGCTTGCTCTGTGTCTGGTTTCCTCTCTGACTGGGTGACGACTGCAGACTGACTGTTTTCCTCTTCCCCAAATTCTCCTTGCCCCATCTCTACTTCCTGCCTGGTCACCCCATCTATTCTTCCTGCCTGGCCACTGGCCAATCAGCATTTATATAAAATACAAGTGACAGGGTACAGACCATTGTCCCACAGCACAAGTATTCACTCTATTGCTCACTATTATTATTAGAGTGAATAAGCTCAAACTAATATACATATTATCCCATCCAATTTCCCTTTTTTCATTTTTCTTCAAAGAGATTCCCGAGCCTACATAAATTCCACCCCAACCTCCAACCCCCAACCCTATACCAGTTATAATCAATCTCTAATTGATGTCCCTAACCCTGAGGACAAACTTTGTTGGGAGAGGGGACATTGTCTTCAAGAATTGCTTCCAGCTGTCATGGGGGCAGTGTTCTTTCTATGGAATCCTGTAAAAGTAAAATGATGGTTAAGAGTCAAGATTACTGCCTGGTATAATTACAAATAGTCTCTGAGTATTTGGTAGGATTTTTCTGAGGTTCCTATTTGGAGTTCTGGTCGGAAGGTTATAAAAAGGTGCACCATTTCAGCTAAACCAAGTTGGAATCATCTTGAGGAGCTGGTACCAAAAACTGATCTTATAGTACTGCTATCAGCATCATGATATCACATCTACCAGGTGGAGTTGTTGTTATGGGGCACCAACTTCTTCCTGGAAACTTCAATGCTTACTGCAGGAAAATTTGTTGTTCATTGTGGAAAACTTAAACATTATTTATAGAGACATATGTTCAACAAAAGGTATGATAAAGACAAAAATAGGTATGGAGAAAAGTAAAATTTTTCCTGAATTCTTTCTTCTTTCTGTCCCATACCAGATGACTCCTGACATGAGACAGCAACTCTGATTTTTTTCTTTTAACAACATGCTTGGATTTAGAGAAGGATAGAGTCATTGTCCAACTCCAAAGCCAGCTTTGATTTTTAAGTGAGTCATGACTATTATTCTAGTTTATGTTCAGTGATTTTTTTACCCTCAGGTAATCTGTCCACATAAGCCATAATTCTCTTTGCTTAGTGATCCAATCTGGATAGTTATCTTTTTCTCTTTAGGCATCCTGATGTCCAGGGTCTGTTGACTTTATGAAGATGAGTATTTTCCTGCAAAGACAAGAACAGAACCCTGCCCCAGCCCTTATGAGGTTTTCTTACTGCCTGTATGATTGTCACCTCTGTGGGTGAACCATCATTTCTCTTTCTCAAAGGTTTCTCTTCCCAATCTTTATTAATTTTTTTTAAATTTTCCTGTTTAGTTTATTTATTTATTATGTATACAATATTCTGTCTGTGTGTATGTCTGCAGGCCAGGAGAGGGCACCAGACCTCATTACATATGGTTGTGAGCCACCATGTGGTTGCCGGGAATTGAACTCAGGACCTTTGGAAGAGCAGGCAATGCTCTTAACCACTGAGCCATCTCTCCAGCCCCCAATCTTTATTAATTTTGATGGTATCTATGGCTTTTCTTCTCCTGAGAAAACAAGAGCAAAATCCGTTCCCCAATGTAGCACATCTCCTGGTTTTCATTGTGAGGTCATCACATCCTTGAAATACACTGGGTGATTTAATTCAGAAGTTTTTCCTATTATACAATGTCTCTCTGTTGCTGTTGTTCCTTTCTCATTAGCATTAAGAAAATTCAAGGTTAATAAAGCATTATACAATCTATTTCTGGGGGTATTTTTCATACCTTTCTGTTTGTTTAACATGCCCTTAATAGTTCTATTTGATCTTTCTATAACTGCCTAACCTATAGGATTATTTGGTATACCTGCAATGTGCTTTATATTTCAATAAGCAAAAAACCATTTCATTTTCTTAGAGAAATATGCTGGACCATTATCTGTCTTTATTTGTGCAGGTATACCCATGATAGCCATAACTTCTAATAAATAATGTGATTACTGAATTGGTCTTTTCTGAGCTCAAAACAGTTGCCCATTGAAAACCTGAATGAGTATAAATGGTGTGATGTACATATTTTAATTTTCCAAAATCCACAAAGTGGAACACACCCATCTGCCAGATTTCATTCCTTTGAGTACCCTTTGGGTTACTTACTCCCTGCAAGTAGCAGTGTTTGGTTATAGAAAAAGCAAGTAGGACATCTCTTTATAATTTCCTTAGCTTGTTGCCATGTAATAGAAACTCTTTCTTTAAACCTTTGCTATTGACATGATGTTTCTTGTGAAATTATGAAGCCTTCAGAACACTTCCAATCAATAATTGGTCAATTTCTGCATTAGCTTGTGCTAGAGGACCTGGCAGACCCGTATGGGATCAGACGTGTGTTACGTATATGGGACAAACCTATTCCTGATTATATCTTGAACCTGAATGAATAATGAAGTCAATTCTGTATCATCTGGCATAAATTCAGCAGTTTCAATATTCAAGGCAACTCTTTCAGCATATCGCAAATCAGTAACTGTATTGAGAGGTTCTTTAAAATCCCTTTATACAGTGAGAATATCATATAATTCTGCCTTATAATTTAGACAGAATTATAAGGGCTTTGTTCCACCTTACTTAAATCTTCTGATTTGTAACCTGCCTTTCTTGATTTATTTACATCAGTATAAAATTTATAGGCTCCAGTTATTGGTGTTTCTTGTACAATAATTATAAAATGTAGAGAAGGATTCAAGTAGTTCTTTTTATAAGGTTAATTCTATCACTTTTGGAATAATTGCTATTAATCTCTCCTAAAGAAATTACCACAAGCTCTTTGCCAGGATTCATTGTCTTCCCATAATTTTTTAATTTCATCAGCAGTAAAAGGAACTATCATCTCTACTGGGTCTATACCTGCTAGTTGATGAAGTCTCAATTTTCCTTTTATAATTAATCCAGAGACTTTTCCTACATAAGTTTTTAACTTTTTTACTTAGTTTATGTGGTAAAAAAAGATCCATTCTAAGATAATATCTTTTCTTTACATTAAATTTCCTGTAGGGGAAATTCTGGAAGGCAATATGACTAGAATGCAATTAAGATTTGGATTCACCCTATCCACATGTTCCTCCTGTAATTTCTCTTCAATGACAATCAATTCTTTCTCAGCTTCAGCTGTTAATTCCCCAGGACTATTTAAGTCTTTGACACCATCTAAGGTTTTGTTTAAATGAATTATTAGATCAGGTGTTATCCCAACAGCCAGTAGTAGACTGGAAATATCTCCTAAGAATCTTTGAAAGTCATTAAGAGTACAAAATCAGTCTCTCCTAATTTGTGCTTTTTGTGTTCTAATTTTCTGTAAACCTATTTTATAACCCAGGTAATTGACAGAATCTCCTCTCTGTATTTTCTCAAGAGAAATTTGTAATCCCCATTTTGGCAAACCTTTATTTACTTCTTCAAACAGTCTTTCTACATTTGAGTCAGATATCAAAATGTCATTCATGTAATGGTAAATTATAGATTTGGAAAATTGTTTACATATTACCTCCAATGGCTGACTAACAAAGTATTGGCACAGGATGGGGCTATTGAGCATTCCCTGTGGGGGGATGGTCCACCAGTATCTCCTAGTAGGCTGAGAATTATTATAAGTAGGCACTATGAAGGCAAATTTTTCTCTGTCATTTTTTTGTAAAGGTATACTTTTAAATCAGTAACCATAAGAGGCCATCCTTTTGGTAATAGAGAAGGCAGAGGAATTCCAGATTGTAGAGGGCCCACAGGTTGAATTAACTTGTTGACAGCTCTTAAATCTGTCCCCATTCTCTGTTTTCAGTTTCTTTTTAACAACAAATACAGGAGAATTCCAAGGACTGGTTGATTCTTCAGTATGATACAGGAACAACGTCGTTCCTGTATCAGCTGTTCTAAAGCCTGCAGCTTTTCTTCTGTTAAAAGCCAATGTTTAACCCATATTGGTTTCTCAGCTAACCATTTTAAAGGTAAGGCTATTAGAACCTCTAAAGGTTTGCTTGTCACTTTGTGTTATTGCACAGCCTGAATAGCTGGTTACCTTTGTGTGTAGTACCTTATAATATCCTTCCCAGAAACATGAGTTTCTGGGACTGCAGGAATGTTAATCTGCGTATTCCATTGCTGCAACAGGTCATGACCCCATAAGTTTACTGCAATATTAACTAGATATGGTCTCATCCTTCTTCTTTGTCCTTCTATCCCTATGCATTCAACCCATCTTGTGCTTTGCTTCACTTGAGATAGGGTTCCAATTCCTGGGAATGGAACATCTGCCTCTTGAAGAGGCCAATTCAGATGCCAAGATTCTGGAGTGATGATATTCACGTCAGCACCCATGTCTAGTAATCCCTCAATTACAATGTTATTTATACACTCTTAGCTTTGGTCTTTGAACATTTATAGAAGTCTGCCAGAATATATGTTTCTTATTTCCTGTTAGAATTTTTGATTCATTCTCCATGTTTATTCCATCATCCAGAACAGCATGGTTTTTACAGCAGGCAATGGATTTTTAAATTTTCCTGGTAAGATATGTCTTCCACAGTGACTGGGAATGACTGAACCACCTTTGACTTGGAGGCCTATGAGAGGCCCCTCAAGGAGTTTTCTGATGGTATTGGGTTGCCTTGTCTGTCTTTTGTTGACCTGCATTTATTGTCCAATGTCCTTTGCCATACCTCCTATATAATCTAGAAGATTGATACCTTCTATTTTTGCCATTCCCAGAGGAGACATTATTTATAGGAAATTCCTTGTCTACAATCCCTTCTCAGATGTCCTATTTCACCACAATTAAAACATTTGGCATTTTGAAGTCTCCTCCTACCTTTGGAAATTGCTTCTCCCCAAGCCTCAGTATTACAGTCAAATGTCTCAATGTTCATTGTGTGCAGGATCCATTCATCCATTGGTGCTGATCTGACCTTTAAAGGCCCAAGTATATTTTTGCATTCTAAGTTGGCATTTTCAAAAGCCAGAGATTCAATAAGTACTCATCTAGATTCTGGGTCTGTTACTCCTTTTTGTACAGCCTTAGTTAATCTTTGTAAAAAGTCACTAAAGGGTTCCCTTTTGGCCCTGTTTAACCCTGGTATATGATTCACTTCATTTTCCTGGTTCTTGAATCCTGTCCCAAGCATTTAAGGCTGCTGTGTAGCATAGGGACAAGATTTGTTCATCATAAAGTGCTTTTAACATAATTATCGTAATCCTCTTAGATACTGCTGTCATTTTACAGACCAGATTAAACATAGTGCTATGGTCAGGTAATGAAGGGTGGCACAGTAAAATAAAGAAGTGACCTCATGATCTGTAGCATCACATGATCTGTAGCATGGTGTTGTGTACAGGCTGGTCAGCTAGTGATAATGCAGCATCTGGCATAAAGTGAGCCCAGGAATCAAACATGATTGTCAAAAGGAAATGGTGGTTTGTGTTTACTAATGTTAAGATCACATGCACAAAAAACATTTTGAAAAACAGAGCCATATGACCAAGATTGAGTCCCATCCTTGCCAGATGTAAGCTATGTGGTGCTTGGACTTCAGTCTAACTTTCCTGAGTCCCAGTGTCTCTTTGTTTTGGAATGGAAATATTATCTCATAGCAACGGGGACATCATGGGAAGGGAAATGAGTTGGTTTCTATGAGAGGGACTTGTAGATGAGACAGGCCCAAGCAGTATGACTATGACTGGGTGCTCTGTGTTTGAGTTCAGAAAGTTGGCTTGGGAAGGAGTCGGGATGGGGAAGGAGGTATTCTGCTTGGTAAGTGGATATGGGAGCCGAAACAAGTGGAGACTGTCTGAATTCCACAGTGAGACAGGGAACGAGATTGCTGGGAAAGGGTTTGAGAGACTGGAGAAGAAAGGAAATTAATCGAGCATTCATTGAAAAGAGTGAGTAGACAGGATGATGCTTTTGCACCCAGTCCCCTGTAAACCAAAGACCAGCACTGAGCTGTACTTCACTAGCTCCGGGGTCGGGGTGAAATCTTGCTCTTTCTTTCTGAGGCTGTTCCTTGCAGCTCTTTAGCCTTCTGGATCTGAATCAAGGACTCACTCACTAGTGTCTTGGAGTCTAAGTGCATTAGTGTCCAGAGCTGCTGCTCAGGGTCGCATGCTGGTAGTGCACCTTCAGCCTCCCTGTTTAAGGAGACTGAGGCTCCAGAATTCCTATTTTGAAAGATGGAGAAATGTGTCCTAAGGAGTCACAAATATACAGTACTGCCCTTCAAAGGCAATTTGGGTAAATGCAAGAACATTTCTCTCTAGCTACCTTCATGCCATCCTAAGTGGAAGCAGGAATCTGTGTAGTACGTTTAAACAATCAGTGGATGTCATTTAAGATACAATTAGTGTTCTTCAATGTGTTATCAGGTAAAAATGGGAGGGACCAAATGAACACATTTAATAGAAAAAGAATAAACATGAAATTTTGAGTTTCTATTGCAAAATTCAGTCCTGGACGTTTGGAAATCGGAGCTGGCAGAAAGGAAAGAAAGGCCCACATGCCTTCCTCTAAAAGCACAAACTCAAAATAAAGTCAGGCAGCTGCACTTGTGTTTCCTGGCTGCTGCTGTACGCTGATCTCCCAACTGGTCCCGCACTCTGGAAGCAGTGTGACCTCCCTTTCACATGCTGATGCAGGCTTCATGAGGTCAGGCAGTTTCCAAGGTCAGAAAGTGTGGTCCCAACACAGCCATTTGTGGAGCCTGGTGCAGAAGCCAGAAGTCTGAGGCCTGTTTTGCTCACCACGTGAGACCCTTGCGTAAACAAAAGCTTTTCTATCCCACCCAGCCCTACAGCCGTTCCTAAATATCCACTCAGAGGCTTAATATTACTTATAACTGTTTGACTAATGGTTCAGGCTTATTATTAGCTAGCTCTTACATTTAAATTAACCTATTTCTATTCATCTGTATTGCCATGTGGCCTGTGGCTCACCAGTGGTGCTCTGACATGTTGCTCCTTGGACAGATGCTAGCATCTCTTGGACTCTGCCCTTCTCCTGTATCTCTGCTTGGATTTCCCACCTGGCTTAATCCTGCCTTGCCATAAGCTAAAGCAACTTTATTTATCAACCAATGAGAGCAACACATATTTATAGCATACAGAAAGACATCCCACATCACCCTTGGCTTCTCTATAATATTCTCTTCAAAGGAGAATGGCCAAATGAGATCAAAATAAGGAAAGGAAAAACCCTAAAGGGCCGTGGTAGGACAAGGGCTGCATTTGAGATCCCTTGGGTTCCTCAAATGAGTGGAGCAGGCTCTGGAATCTCTGGCAAGTGGAGAATGAGTTCAGGTGTGGGCTTTTCCTGTGCCTTTGAGTGTCTAAATTGAACTGCTCCATCCTGCTGGAGCAGTGCTTTCACTTCTGCCTTTGTTTTAAGAAACATTTTTGAGAGAATGGATTTGGCATCTGGGGGAGGACAGATGTTTCTTTGGATCTGTTTAACACCATCTTATAGGTAAACTGGAAGTGGGCTTTGATCATCAGCTGTGATACAACACACGTCACACCCCAGTCACGGAAGGGCTTTGCCCAAGATTCTAGGTTAATGAAATGGGTATACAGCAAGTAAGGCAGCAGAGTGAGAGAAGAGCCAGGCGCTGCAGTAGGCAGGGCCCGCCTTTGCCTTCAGAGGAGAAAGGGAATCAATTAAGAGAAAAACTGAGCCGGGCGGTGGTGGCGCACGCCTTTAATCCCAGCACTCGGGAGGCAGAGGCAGGCGGATCTCTGTGAGTTCGAGACCAGCCTGGTCTACAAGAGCTAGTTCCAGGACAGGCTCCAAAGCTACAGAGAAACCCTGTCTCGAAAAACCAAAAAAAAAAAAAAAAAAAAAAAAAAGAGAAAAACTGATCCAACTGAGCAAGACAACTTGGAATTACTGCTTAACCCAAGCGTTTGTTGATGATTTTGATCAAGGAATTTGACGGCAGTTTGAAGCATGGTCTACAACAAAGTACAGAGCTATGTTAAACCTCAAACTGAACCCAGTTTTTAAAATTTTTTTACCAAAGAAACTGCAAGCTAGTACTTAAACTAAAAGAAAGAAAATGTTGTGTAGGCTAAATCACAACCAAACTGCTAAGATCTTAGGTTCCTGGGTCCCAAGACTGCACTGTAAAAATCCCTCCTATGTGAAGACAAAGGGGCAGGAGCGGTCTGTGGAGAGTTTGAAAGTAGATAATCAAGGTAATGAGACACAGTGTGGGGAAAGAGAAAAGACTGCTCCCACTAAAACATGTATAGAAACCCCTAACAGGTAACATGTGGTCTTGTGAGTGTTTATTCCTGAATTCATAGCCAAATTTTCATGAGCCTCTGACTTAAGAGGGAAAATACATGTCATGTCATGGATATACTGACCATATAAGTAGTTACCTTAAAAGGGTTTTTTTTGGTTTTTTTTTTTTTGGTTTTTTTTTTTTTTTTTTTTTTTTTTTTTTGTTAGGTGGTGGTGGTACACATGCTTGGGAGGCAGAGGCTGGTGGATCTCTGTGAATGCAAAATCAGCCTAGTCTACATAGTGAGTTCCAGGACAGCCAGGGATACACAGAGAAATCCTGTCTTGAAAGAAAAAAAGGGGAGGGGGCATTAAACTGTTAATTTCTTTTTGCATCTGCCTAGAAGGACCAATAGAGCTGGTATTCAGAAATTAGTGCTATATGGCCACTTAAGAAACTATAATACAAAGATCTAAGAAGCTCACTTGAATCCTAACAAAACCAGGACCACTTGACACCAAGGTTGGACCCCATAGTGCCAGCCTGCTCATCCTAAATTCTCTTTAGGGAGAAGCCTGCCTTGAGAGTGGACTACTTCTAGGCATCGAGGTCTCTCTGTTCTTCTCAATTAGTGACTTCTGTCCCGACAATTCCTTCTCCATTGCCCCATCTTGTAATAAGCCCTGTGTTAGATACAGTAGGTAGAAGGCCTTGAGCCCAAAGCAAATGAAATAAAAACTAAAGTGATATTTAAATGCCATATGATACTTTTAGGTTTTTATAACTTAATAAAATAAATTAATATGTTATGGAAAGTATTAATTTCCCTTAAATGCTCTTGCCAGGGCCACCTGTGGAACATACGGTACCTTTGAACACACAAGAGAAATGAAATGGGCCCTTTCTGGTGGGCACAGGCCCATATGAGGTACATACTTGACCAAGCAGTAGACTTGGTAGTGTGTGGTTCATCCACGGCCTACCACTGTGTACAAACTGTACCCTAGGGACACGGCAGCCCTGTCTAAACAAGCAGTGGGGAGAAGGCTGATATCCTACAAACCTCTGGGACTTCAGTCCCCAGTACATACCACTCTCTGCAACCAGAAGACAAGGACATAAGTTCTCTCTTAGATTCATTTATTTTACATGTATGCATGTTTTGCCTGCATGCATTCATGTGTACCACATATGTGCCTGGTGCCCACACTGGTCAGAGAGGATGGCGGATCACCCAGAACTCGAGTTATGGTTGTGCGTGGCCATGTGGGTGCTGGGAACGAAACCTGGGTCCTCTGCAGACGAAACAAGTGCTCCTAACTGCTGAGTCAGCTGTCTAGCTCCCACATCTAATTCTGTTATGTCTTCATGGTCCTGAATTTGAAATAAAAATCGCAGATTTGAGTCAGTCTGTGATTTGAATCCCCAGCTCTGCCACTCACAAGCTAAATGATCTTAGCCAAGCTCCACAGCCTCTCTGACTCTGAGTTTTATCATTTGTAAAATAAGATTGCCATTGGTACCAGCAAGATGGCACAGCAGTTAAAAGTACTTCCTATACAAATCTCAGGCCTGAGTTTAGGCCCCTTAGCCCCTGTTAAAAGCTGGATACAGCGGCACACATTTATAATCCTCGTGAGATGAGGGTGGGGACAGGAGAATGGCCAGAAGCTAAAGGAGCAGCTGGCCTGTTAGCAGCAGCGGAAAACTCTGAGGGAGGCTCTGTGACAACAAAGTGGGGTGAGAGGACCAGCTCCCAGAAGTTGCCCTCTGATCTCCACATACACACCCACATGCACACAAACCACTGCGATGAGGCTTACTGGGCTAATGTACACAATATGTACAATGGTGCTGGACACGACTATGTTGGGTAGGTGTTGGGCACAGCGTAGGATGTCATATTTACCTGATCATCTTCCCGCCAGCAGACAGGTTTTCAGTGGAGGTTCTGATGCATTTGGGAGGAATGTGAATGCCTTTCTACGTGATACTTAGAAAAGAGGCCGAGCGGGGCTCCAGGATAAACACGCAGGAAACATAGTCATTTATTTCCTAAAGTCGTCTACTTATGACTTGATGGTGCTGCATAATGTCCTGAAGGATGTGTACAAAGGATGTGTACAAAGGATGTGTACAAAGTAGGACACAAGAAGCATGGCAGCCTAGGACCTATCCCCCCGAAGCCCTGACGTACCTTTAGTGATAAGGTGATTCTTTTTGAGGTCCCGCATCTAATCGCACTCTTGAGCTGAGCACCACCGTGGTAAGCACGTATTGCCATGTGTTTTCCATCTTCCTGTTGGTTGCCTCACAGGGCAAGACAGCTCGCGTGTGCCTTTAGAGTAAGTCACATACGGGGCACTGGTATGCACAGGCACCCACAGTTCCATAACCCAGAAGTAGGTCACAGCTCAGCCCCAGCTCCAGATGAGCGCTCCTCGGTAGAGAAGGCAGGGACTGTGGTCAGAAGGAATTTAAAAGTGGTTACGGGAGCGGGAAGCTGTGAGTGCCAGAGGGAGGACGCCACGTGGAAAGTTAGCCCTTCGCGTACATCTGACGTCAACGACACATGC
Source organism: Arvicola amphibius (assembly GCF_903992535.2). NCBI lineage: Eukaryota > Metazoa > Chordata > Mammalia > Rodentia > Cricetidae > Arvicola > Arvicola amphibius. The sequence continues at coordinate 163,121,717 of NC_052049.1, read as the reverse complement.
GTGCCGCCAGCTTTATACTTTTAGTGTTAAATTCTTAACACTTTTGAACTTCCTGTATGGCTCTGGCTGTCCTGGAGCTCACAAATATTCACCTGCCTCTGCCTCCTGAGAGCTGGGGTTCCACACCTCACCTGGAAGTTAATTTTGAAATTTGTTACCAATTCATTGTAGGTATCCGAGACAATGGCCCAGTCTCTGGGCTTTAAATGAAATGTCACTATATAACTTAAAGGATTGATCTCCTCTCCTCCCTTTGAGGGAGAACAGTGATCGTGTCAGTCTGGGGTGGAAATGACCCCGGAGGCTCACACGTCATAGCCATTGTTGCCGGCTGGCAGGCTTTGAGGAAACAATTAGATTCTGAGGGCTCTGACCACAGTGGCTGAATCCACAGGTAGAGTCATAATCTGATAGCATTGCTAGGAGGAGGTGGGGACAAGGAGATTGACAAGCTGGAAAAGTGGGCTAGCCTGCTCTGTCTTGCTCCCAGCACCTCTCTCGCTCAGTCTGCTCCCTGACTGCCATGTGGTGAGCAGCCTTTCTCTGCCTTGCTCTTCCTCCAGTGATGTCTGCCTCACCAAGCATGGACAGGAATGAACCTCTGAGCCAAAATAAATCTTCCCCTCTCTTAGCCATTTTCTTAGGTTTTTGTCACAGAGACTGAAAACTAAACACACGTTTTCATCATTGCAAACTTGGGTGTTTTTAACTTGCGTGGGTAAGGTATCTTTATGGGTTATGCATGGCCCTGGGTTGTCATGTGCAGCTCAGCTCTCATAACGCAACCTGCTTGGCAGATCCCCAGAAATGATCATTCGTGGGGGGTGGCTTTGTTTGTCCTTTTTCCAAGCCACAGCAGCCTTCTTGACTTTCTTGCACTTGGGTGTTCCCCACCCCCAGTAGCACAGGAGGAGATAGCAGAACTGCCCATGCTGCCCCAGGGCTGAACCCGGGAAGCCGCAAATAGAACCAGGCAGAGCCGCTTAGTGTTAGTGCTGTGGTAAAGGAAGCCTCAGCAGCAACTGCAGAGCTGAACGGTCCGGGAGCTTTACTCTGTAGTAAGGCATACATTTACCACGCAACTCGGAACTAGTCACAAGTACTAAAAAAGGTGAGGCCAGGCTGCCGGCCGAGAGCGCGCGGCAGATGAGTGGCTTCTGGGAGGAGGGAAGGGGGTGTGGATGGAGACCAGGGTGGACTGGAAGGTAGTCCAGCCCCCAGAAGAAACACGGAGGTTGAATTATAAGGGACTTAATAAGCTTTTGTAAAGATACTAGCATCCAGGTACAAGACTCTAGTTCCTCATTGGCCAGGAGGCTCTTCCCTTTCTCGTGCAGGAGGGTCACACTAGAAGCCGGCCTTCCCCTGCAGGATCTCTCTCTTCAGCATTCTTCTGCGGCTTCCCATGGTTGAACTCATGCTGCACCCTGATTAGAACCACACAAGGCCTCATAGGTTGGATTTTTCATCAAACTGAGCCCTCTTTGTCTCATATATTTTTATCTTTACCCAGCAAAACCTGAATGGCTTCCATGTGTCATGAGCAGCAACAGTAGAAAGGCTTGTCCCTCCCAGAGCTTACTTCCTGGGAAGAATCGTGAAGACTAAACAGTAGTTTCCCCTTATCTAAATGTTGACTTTCCACTGTTTCGGTTTTCCAAGGTCGGGTACGGTCTGATCAAATTCCAGAAGTAACTTAGAAGTATTAAGAACTTTTATAGCTGGGTGGTGGTGGCGCACGCCATTAATCCCAGCACTCAGGAGGCAGAAGCAGGTGGATCTCTGTTAGTTCGAGTCCAGCCTGGTCTACAGGTCGAGTTCCAGGACAGTCTCCAAAGCTACAGAGAAATCCTGTCTCTAAAAACAAAAAACAACAAAAAACTTTTATTATAGTTTATTTGTTATTTTAACTATTGTTAATGTCTTATTTGTGCCTAATTTGTAAATTAAACTTTTTCATAATATGTATGCATAGGGGAAAGTGTGTTTGTGTATGGCGCGGGGGGGGGGGGTGGGAAGACACACTATCTGTGCCCTGCTCTGCAGATAACTAGGGACCAGTGTGTGTGTGATAACTGCAGGTCGAGCTGAGCAGTATAAAGGCAGTAAGATGATAGGAGGGTGTTGCTTTGTTACTGGGACAAAATTTCTAAAAGAAGCAACCTGAAGGAGGAAGGCTGTACAAGGAAGACATGGAAACTTAAGCCAGCTCAGGATGGCCAGGAGCACGGGGCTGCTTGCTTTTACAGTGCATTGATTCAAGAAACAAAGTGGGGGCTTGGCACTAGCTACCCACTTCCTAAAAGTGCTCCAGCCTCCCAGACAGCACTGCCAGCCTGGGAACAAATGTCAGACGTGATGGACCCATAGGTAGCACGGAAGAGATGCCCATGACTTCGGAACTAGGCCTGAAATGGGAGGAAGCCATCCCTAGGCAGTCCCTGAACAAAGGTACTTTAAAGGTTCCAGGGCCCAAAGAAACTTGGCAGATAGGAGAAGCAAGGGGAGCCTATATGCGGGCAGGAATGAACAAGTGAATCGGCGAGAATGGGGCACCCATGAGTAACCCGCAGGCTGCAGAGAAACCTGGATTTTATCGCCAAGATGGGGAAAGGCCTCTGAACGCTTTTGGCATGGATTGGCCAGATCTCTTTGTATTTGTGCTCTATACAAAGGTTAGGTGATTGAGCGGTTCTCTCCATGGGGAATTAGGCAGGTAACAGCCAGTTTAGTTTTCTAGCTATTTGCTGACATTCACTGAACCCCTACTGTATGCCAAGTACTTCACTTAGTGGGTTGTGTGGAACCCCTACTCTGTGCTAAGTGACGTACTTGCTGGGTTTCCTGGAACACATTCACTGAACCCGCCTACTGTGTGCTAAGTGATGCACTTGATGTGGTGTGTGTGTGTGTGTGTGTGTGTGTGTGTGTGTGATGAACTATGATTTCACTGACTTATGTTGAGTCCCCAGAACCAAGTACAAAAGACCCGGGGAAGGTCGGGAACAACGGCGTAGATCTAGATTGGCTAGCACCAAAGCAGCAGCTGGTGTGCTCTGTCCACTCTAGGGTAACCGTCTTTTCCATTAGTTAAATGTGCGTTCTTGTTCAGAAGCCAGAATGCGCAAAAGTTCTTCCTTCTACCCACCCCCAGGGGTATCAGTCAAGCGAGAAAAGAAGGGCCATCTTCCATTCATTCCGCCAGCCCTTCTACGTTCACAGGAAAACAGTGTTTGCCCTTTAAAAGCCAGCTGCCTTCGTAGACAGCTCGTTCTTGCAGTGCGGCATTTCAGAGAACGGGAACCAGTCCTAAGGAACAAGATTCAGATGGGAAAATGCCTTCACCACTTGGGACTATTGAGTGCTGGTGGAATTTGCTGAAACAAGGACAGAGAACTCTGAAGGCTTAGGAGACAGCCTCTGAGCCTGTTTGCCAGGCTCCTCAAGCCAGCAGGTGTCTGGGCAAGCTTGATCCTGAGATGAACCCATGGTAGGCAGGCCATCCTAAACACTGCTCCATTTCAACAAGAGAAAAAGAACCCACAAACCTGTTCCCTCTTCATCTTTGCAAACAGGCAACCTAAAACGTTTAGCTGGACCCGTTGCATCATTCATGAATCTGACAATACCCGTTTCTCACAGTCTGTGCATGCAGCTACAGGTCTGGAGGCCCGTTGTTTCCCATTCACCATAATGGGGAGGTTGTCGCAGTCGGCCTCCCCTATGCGGAGTGCTTTCAGTAGCTCACAGAGTCAACTCTGAGTTTCAGGGAAGAAAATGAACTCCCCTCGGCACGCCGTGCTGCCTTGAATCTGATAGCTTTCAGTGCGCTGCAGCCTAGCATACACAGCTTGTCCATGCCCCTGCTGGAACCCATTCTGAAGACAAAAATCAAAAGGACATTCCTCTTCCTAGACACAGTTCTGCTCTGTAAAGGCCTTCTGTTTTGTAATCTGTTTTCGAGATCTGGTGCTTGTGTTTCTAACACCCCATCACGTGTGGTCTGACGTAGACCTCACCATGACTATGAGCAAATGCACTGTGAGGATGTGTGTGGGCTGGCGGAGCCAGCTCCCTGCAGCAAACCGTCCTTTGTCAGAAAATTTCCATAGGGCCTTGCAACCCCACACAGTGGATTCCGCTTCCATAGGCCGGCCTGCGCTAGCTGGATATGGAAAGTGAGTTTGACTTTTGCAGGATTCCAGGTCAGTATCCTCATACAGAGCATTCTTTTTTTAGTTAGGGTTGATTTCTACGTTTCTTTTTATAGAACACGACTTGCAGTAGAGAGGGGAGAAAGTTGTTTGTTGGTTCAACGCTATTATTTTATTTATGTTAGGAACTGAGTTGTCTTGAGTGCTGGCAGGAAGGCTTGGCCTTCTTTGATCGGAAGATTTAGAAAACCGGAGTCCAGGCTGCCTCTGGAGAGCAGCCTTCCCTTGGCCAGGGCTGCTTCATTTTCCTCTGTCATGTCTTAGAGATTTGCCGATAAAACACAACAGACTTTGGGAGTTGGGGAGATGACTGACAGGATAGAATGTTTATTTTGCAAGCTTGTGGACCTGAGTTTGGATCCCTGATATTTAAAGTGGCATGAGCTTGTAACTATGGTGCTGGGGGGAATAGACAGGAGACCATCTAGAATTCGCTGTTTGGTCCGACTGGTAACCTTCAGATTCAGTGAGAGACCTGTCTCTAGAAAAGCGGAGCGGAAAGCAATGGAGGGGACGCCTGACAGTCTCTGGTCTCTTCATATGCACAGATAGGCACACGTACACGCACGCACGCACTCACACTAAACACCAGATTTTGATGGCAAGCCCTATAAAGGGGTACATGGTAAATTCATAGAGTTTACATGGGAATTATAATTCTAGGTGTTTTGATATTTTGATAGAATTGTCTTAACTGGTTAAAGAGCAAGAAGCTTTAATTAAACCGGAGATACTGGGAAGTAATGGTTACATCATTGCCAAGGATTGTCTTCTTGTTTTCAAATTCAGTCAGGGAACAAAGGCCTAAAAACAGCATTGTGGAAAGGATGATGTAGGAAGGACCTGATTTTGAAATAAAATGAGTGGACAAAATCATCTGGACAGGAAGTTTGTCGTGACCAAAGTAGGTCTTGAGACTTAGAAAACAAGATGCAAGCAGCAGTAAATTGTACGAACAGGATAAGAACAACCGAGCCAATCAAAGAACAGCTTTCACTGAGACTGGTCAGGAGCACCCCTGTGGTCCAACCAGTCCGTGGTCCACATCCTCAAATCCAAAGAGAACACTCATCTCTAGGTGGGGAACAGTGTGCTTCTGTGCGGCCATGGGCATGGCTCCATCCCTCATCCCTCAGTCTCCCCACCTGTCTCCTAGGGAATTCTACTTTGTGTCTTACTCTCAGTCACTTTGTGTGTGATTCTTTTAGACATACCTGTAGTTTTTTTATTGAGTAAAATAAAATAAATTTCCTAGAGGTAGAAATTATTTCAAAGTATTATGAATGTTACCTTATGGATTAGCACAATAATTTCAAAGTTTTTGTCTTAGGATATACTTATTCTTTTTTATTTATGCATGAGTGTTTTGCCTGCATGTATGTCTGTGTACCACTTGCATGCCTGGTGCTCACAGAGGCCAGAAGAGGGTGTTAGATTCCCTCAACCTGGAATTAGAGATGATTGTGAGCTGCCATGAAGCATGTCCTGTGGAAGAGCAAGTGCTCTTAACCACTGAGCCATCTCTTCAGTCCCTCGACTTACCATTGAAGATTCAAAAGATTTTGTTCATCTTAGGTCTGTCACTATTTGCTATATTCAAAAATTCAAATAAGTATTTAAATGCTCATGCAAAATGACTTTCTTCAACCTTATTAAACAATCAAGTAACATTTCATTTAAAATGATGATGGCATGAAATAAATCAGTAAGAAGTATTATATTTTGTCAAATATCTTCAATTTTGGCTTAGTAGAAAGACAACTTGATTTTCACATCTGTTTCCACATCCTGTTGTAATACAGCATATTCTATTAGTTGAGGTATATAAAGAAATTCAACCTTGCACAAATGGTTTAAAAAGAGGGTTTTTAAAATAGCCTTTCAAGTTAATTGTGGATAGTCTTTGATATTACATCAAAATTTGACATGATGATCTCTTAACAGTTAGTTGAAACAAGAACTTTGAACCTTGCGTACTTTATTACCTATAAGTCTACTAGTCTCTTTTGTATATTTTAACACATGCATTGGTCACTAGAAAATACTGGTCCCCTGAGTCAGGCCAACCTCCAGATTTGCTAAACAATATCCAAAAAACATATTCATTCACATCACTATCAGCCTCATCAGAAAAATCATTCTGTATTTGGAAATGTCGCTTCCAAAGTTTAAATTTCATATAAAAATAAAATTTTATTATTGGTAGCAAAATGCCTATACCCATGAAATGACAGGGAATCTTAGTCTGTTTTCAAAACTCTAAATAGCTGCAGTCTGTGATTCTCTCAAAATGGTAATCCATGACAAAAGGTTAATAAGCTGGTTAAACCCTCAACTCAAAGAACAACCCAGTTGCTTTTCTTGGTAGTAGTTCTGTTTCAGTATGTACTCCTAAGAGTTTTACATATGCCTCTCTAGCACCCAGAATCCTTAAACACACACACACACACACACACACACACATGTCTCGAGGTTAAAAGTTAATAAAATGATTTTTATTCCTTCCATTGATTGTCTGTGGCAAAGTGTCTGCTGAAGTGCCAGAACCTACCTGTCATTGCCATTGAACCATTCTATATAACTTTTCAACATACAAAAAAAAAACCATAAATAATACCTCTGTGTCATTACAAAAGTAATTTTGACCACACAAATCTAGAAAATGCCTTAGGAAACCCAGAGGCCTTTGAAACATGCTTTAAAAACTGCCAGGCTAAAGGACACAGGAATAAATTTGGCAAGAACTCATTTTTATTTTCCTCTTACTTGGCACTGGTTTAAGCAGAACTGGGCTCACTTAGGTCTGATTTTTAAGGCTCTAACTCAGGAAGTTCTGTTTGCACAATATGTAAATTAGGACATTTGCTTAAATTGCTCTTTGCTCATCGTCAACATCGATAGTCAGCATGCACTGTGCTATAGGTATACAGAGTACAAAGATGGGCAAAACTGTCCCTGCACTTTGGGGACTCATCAAGAAAGATACGCGTGAACAAATGTATTCCCAGAAGCTCCAGTGTGGGCATGAACACACAACCAGAAATCACAGAAGGAGGAGGCTACCCCTGTGAGGTATTGCTTGAGACGGGTATGTCTAAAGACTGCCAAGTAGGAGAACTCGAGGCCGGAGAAGCATGATGCACACAGAAAGCAGGTCTTCCAATGCTATGAGAAAAGTGGTCCATGAAAAGGTAGATGTGCTGCCTGGACCTCTGGATGTGGGGGTGGGAAGCTGGGATGGAGGAGGGACTGCTGCTCCCGACTGTTTGAATCTTTACCATGAGCCGAGATTTATTTTCTTTTTAATGAGGTAGGTAATTCTGGAGCTGTGGCCGTAGCTCAGTCAGGAGAGTGTGCTCCACAAACATGAAGACCATTGGCACCCATTACCCAGATAAGAAAGTCGGGCATGCTTGCAATCCCAGCACTGAGGATGCAGAGTCAGATAATATCCCTGGGACTTACTTAACCTAAAACAGTGAGCCCTAAGTCCCAAAGTGAGAGACCTTGTCTCAGAAATCAACGTGGATGGTTCCTTAGGATCAACACCTGAGACTGGCTTCTGACCTCCACATGGGCATGCACACATATACCATGTATACCCACCCCCAATATAAGCATCTGCACACACACATCAACACATACACAAGGTAGTTGATTTTGAAAGCAAATATAGCAGAATAACTTTATTACTCATATTTACTTATTTGTTATAGCTACTTTTTTTTGAGACAGGGTTTCTCTATGTAACAGCCCTGTCTGTTCTGGAACTAGCTCTGTAGACCATGCTTGCCTCAAACGCAGAGATCCGCCTATCTCTGTCTCCTGATACTGGGATTAAAGGCATGCACCACCACTGGCCAGCTGTATTTGTTTTTAAATGTTGTCTTGCATGTAGCCCAGGTTGGCCTTGAATTTATTGTCCTCTTTCCTCAGCCTCCCAAGTGCTGGGATTATAAGGGTGCACCAAGATACCTAGCCTTGCAAAGTCATGTTAGTTATTCGAAATATCTAACTTAGGTGCCCATGTTTGTACTATATGTATATATGTTTACTCTGTAGAGTTAGAGTGTGGCAGGGGACAAAACCAGCTCAAAAGTCTAAATAGGCTGATTAACTAGAATTTCCCCGTGGCAACTGCATACTCACACAAGATATGTTTTATGTTAAAAATCACATGATTTTTATGTTAAATTTTGTACAGCTATATATTCTGCTTACATACTTATATATGTAAATATAGGATGACCATTCATCTTCTTGGGATCTAGTCCCAGTGTGTGCTGTTTCTCTAGCACAGTTATTAATT